>NC_046196.1:10639166-10941805 GCF_011004875.1 Balearica regulorum gibbericeps | reverse complement strand
GCTGCTGCGCATAGGCAAAGTTGGAGGAGATTCCTGCTGCTGGAGCACAGTCGTTGGCTGCCGCCCACACAGGTGACTGGAGGATCTGCATCGTGTCGCTCCACTGGCTGACGGGGCTGCTCATAGGATACAAAGATGTACTCTGACCAGGTAGCGTGTTTGTGACAGAGGACGTATGCTGCCAGGGTGCCTTTGGAGGCCAAGTTTTGGTTTTGTTGTCCTGAGAAAACAAAATTAGTTGCGTTTGGGTTGTTTGTTTGTTTCAACTCCACTTTTTTGAGACAATACTTAACACATCACCTTATCCCCTCTTTAGGACATTTTCAGAAGATTAACTTAATGTTTGAAAGCAGAATTGATGCATATATGTAGCACACCCAACTCTTAAAATGTCTGCCCACTGAAAAACCTTTTTATTTACTTCAGCACATTTGCTTGACACAGCAGCTCCACTCTAAGTCAAAATTTCTAGCAAGACAGGTAATAAAGTCTGGTGATACTTTAGTTTTCTCTGCACAGGCAATTAAAATTGACTGTGTTGCCTCTTAACTTGAAATCTTTGGTTTTGTGATTATTTCTGCTACAAGGGAAAAAGATAAGTGATTTCCAATTTTAATATTTAAACGTGGTAACTTTGAAAAAAGCATCTAGTAGCATTTGAGTGCAAATGGTTTGGGTTTTAGCTGAGGTAAGCAATCTGGAGATACAGATGCTATTCTAGTTGGTTTCCTAGTGTAAACCACCCCAAAATGAAAACAGGAAAAGTGACTCAGCAAAGCCATTTTCAGCTTACCTGATTACGGTCATCTGCTGCAGAAAGAAGAGGTGGTGATGGTAGCGTACTAGGTTCCTGTTCACCACTACTGTGTTTTCTGCCCAAACAGAGAGTGACATTTACATATTATTTTTTTAAAGTGAGTCACCCACATTAATCTGCCACTGGCATATTCTATTCTGTAGTTTCAGTCTGTCATACTTGACAGCCTTGAATGTGTACTGACATTTCATCTTGTTTGATGTATTTTTGCCCAGTACAGGTAAAAGCAGCAATGCAGAAAGAAATTTGTTACTGAATACTGTCAGAGGCTTGACAGTGCAGTAGCTACAGCTTCAGCAGCATGCACACGTTTTTGCAGAGGTGAAACGAAGGTGGACTAGTCTTCTGCCTGCTTTGAAGAAATCTGCGAGAAATTGCCTTTTTTCTTCTGTTACCTGCTTTTGTTTGTGGTTTGGTTTTGGGTTTTTTATTAAAAATATCTTTTCTGAAATAACTTTACAGAGAAGACAAAAACTATTGAGCAAGTGAAACTTCTGCTGAAGCATAGTGACTTTACTGAGGAAAAACGTTACACCTTTGGTTTAAATTTATGCCCTAATATTTAATACAAGTCCTTGACCATGTTTTCTTGGTTTTGGTTAGGGTTTTTTGGGGGGAGGTGGAGGGTGTGAGGTAGGTGGGTTTAGATTAAAGCAAAATCTTTTATCCTTTCCTCCTTAGTTTACAAAAAAAAAATAAATACCACCACGCTTCAATCATCAGGCCTCCATAGGTGAGCAGTCCTTTGTAGGCCAGCTTTGGCATGCTCAACCCTTCCGCACCTTCTCTTATGGTATAGTTGTGGCTACGCTATTTTGTCAGGCCCTTGCTTGTAGAGTGTTTTTCTGCATAAGAGATAGTACTGTTACTTCATCTTAAGTTTTTATTCAATGAAGCACAAGCTTTTGTTCTTCTTGCTCCATGAATCGCTCCATGATCAACCTCTTTATATCTGCTGGCTTGGCAGATTAATTCACCCATTATATGCTTATTGTGTTTTCCTTCCCTGCTTTTTTTTAAAAAAAAAAACCAAAACCCACAAATAATTACTACTTTTTGCTGTGACTGCATATTAGATAGCTCTCTTCTATTAATTTCAATTTAGCATTTATTGAAGCTCAATTCCTGTCCCCTCTATATAAAGTCTTGGTAAGTGTAAAGATTCAGAAAACAGCTCCTCTTTTGGTCAATTCTTTTCAACCTGCTTGCCTTAGTCTCATTATTTTCAGCTTCAGTACACTTCCTTTCTGGCAATGCACATAAAAATAGCTGTCCAGGTATAATCTGCAGGAAACAGGCAATACATCCACTGACTTTTTCCTGTCACCAAAAACCAGACAATCTTCTATCTAAATTTATCCACTCTGAATTATTCTGTGATCTATTCAAAAATTTGGCCACAGAACTAGCTTTATTTTTAGAAGCAGGTCTGCAAAATGCTTTGAGAGAATGATCCCAAATTGGAATTGGGTTGGTATTCATGCTTTACTTCATGCTTTTCTTTTACTATTGTCTTAATTACCCTCTACTATGGAATCAGTGAGGTTCCAAAGATACCCATCTTCCAGCCCTTTAGAAAAGCAGAAAGCAATTGTTGTAATTCATACTACTACTTTTAAGTGGATTGTTCATAGTTGAAAATCCTGGCTTAGTTTTTAAATTACTAAGTTTATTTATGAATGCAATTAAGCCTCCTCTTCATATTGTCAGAAATAAAGGACTAAATGCTTATAGTGTATTTACAACTACTAAAATGGCAGTGGTAGGCAAGACAAAAGAGTCTACACAATGTTATCAGTGGTATTTCTTGAGTGCCACAAAGTTGCAGCAGAAGCCCGGAAATAAGTACTTGCTGGCATCAAAATGCACATCATTAGGGGCATGACATAGCTGCAGTGAAGTACACAGTTTAGAAAACCAATTCAAAAATGATCTCTAATGCCTCAGTATTTTAGAAGGAACTGGCATCCAAATCAGATTGTCTTGGAAGAGGGAAAGCGTCAGACCTCATCTAGATGTACTGAATGTCAGCTAACAACTGGCTATTTGCACAGATGCTAGTTTGTATAAGGAGCCAGCTACTAAGGGAACTCAAATTGGGAATCCCTAGCATCAAAGTCAGATACACTATACATTGATCCATACCATAGGTATAGTCTGCAAACTGATGTTTGCATAACTTCGTCTAATTAGCAGGAGTTTCCTTTGTGTGGCTACTCACATGAAATTATCAAAAGAAGAATAATCTTAGGAAGCAGTACGTGTTTCTGTTCATTTTGCTCACCTTCTCTGCTTCACAGCAGCAACAAGGTCTGGCCCTGAGAACATGGAGAACAAACTGTCTCCATTAGCTGAGGAGGTCTCATCACTTGAGCTGGCAGAGTCTCCTTGAGTACCAGACCAGCTATTTGTCACGTCACTGTAAGACAAAAAGTTGTATTAGTCTTCATATTTGTAGTGCCTGGTCCAGACTCTATGCCCCCGTTAGTTACACTGAATCTTTGTCACAGGTGATATCTCAGAGCACAAAGAAATTTCAATACTTCGTAAAATGTACTAGTAATACAAATACTTTAACTAATTTACTTCTGAGTGATCACATCAACTGCTTTGTCTGTTACAGTCACTTTATATATATTTTACTAAAATAATTACATAAACTAAAAGCACCTGTCTTGGTCAGGAAAGAGAAAAAAGTGATGCTTTGTTTTGGAATTATTAAGCACTTGACTGTTTCATTGCAAACCTGAGCTAGAACATGTACTTCTCCTACTGGTTTTAAGCTAGCTTGAGCATCATAGCTATTACTTCATGGACAAAACAGAGAATCCTGAAACCCTTCTGTTGTAATGAATAGTTATGATTTGGAAGATACGAATGAAGAACTAACTTACTTGCTGTAAGGTACCTGCCTTATAGTAGCAAAATTAAGTGGCTAAAATCTGGAAAGCTGAATTCAGTCAGGCACTGCAACTTTGATAGCATTGCTTTTCATCAAAACTAGGTCTTAAAAGGTTTTCAAAATACTGAAAGAAAACTGTTCTGAATGCATCTGTGCTATAAATTCCTTATTTTCTCTGTTCAAGTCAAAGTTGGTATGCATTTCACTCTAAAGAAGACATAACAAATGTCAGTGCTTCGCTATCAGCAAAGCAGGAACGGCTCAGATTTCTCACTCTTGACATAATGAAGTGCAGCTTTCACAGAGGCAGCAGCAACTGGAAAAAGCACCCAGTATCCCAAGTTTGAGTGTAAAATAGACTCATATACAATAAAAATATGTAGCCTGTCCAATCTCTTACCCTTCTGTGAAATACTCAGGAAAGGGCCAGGTTTTATGAGGATCATCGGGAAGAGGCCAGTTGCTACGTGTGTTGCTTGGACGGCGGACGTGCTGTGCTTGCCTTTTCTGTTGCATAGCCTGGTTGACCCCAGCAACATAGCGAGCAAATTCTGGATCAGAGCCAACTGAATAAAAGGAACCAAGAAGTCAGTTGCTAACATTCAGTTATTTCTACTGCAATTATCCCCCTCATTTAATCCTTTAGGTTTGACCATAGCCCACAACAGAAATTAATTCCCTCACTGGTAATAAGTGCCAGACAACAGTTGGTACCTCTTCATGGAGCAGTGAAGAACACTGAATGGGAAATGTTTTTAAAAAGTAGATACGCACCATCCATACGTGGTGAATAATAATTCTCACACGGAAGAACACCTGCCCCTTGCATTCTATCAGGGAAATAGTATTGGTCACTATGATCATACCTATACACCAAAAGGTTCAATAGCCCATCAGCAGACGCTGACAGAATTAAAGTCTACGTTTACCCAAGCTCAGAGAAAAAGAACATACCAATTATTAGAGTTGATTACAGACTGCAACATGATTTCCAGCTCTGTTGTGATCCTGCTTACTTTGAGACATCAGAATCTCAGATTGATCATATTAGAACATGCAGCCCAGAAATTGCCCACTTCCTACAAAGACTAGACAACAACTTTGAAAACTTTCTGATCCTGACCTGCAAAATATTTCAGAATAAGATTGATATTTACAGAAAAAAGCAGTCATTCTTAAAACCAAAAATTCTTTTCATTCCTGAAGTGCTTTATGTGTCCCAAGCATTTGATAAGTGATAGGCACGATCTTGAGCAGACACAGCAAAAGCCTTAATCCAGAAGTGTTTTAAATGCTCAATTGATCAGAACAAATAATTCATGTATTAAAAAGAATGCTTTTATGAGTCAGTGTAATTGAGATTCCACAGCTTTTGTTTCTTTTTGCCTTTTTTTTCCCCCCCGAGAGGAATACTTTGCAATCTGACTGGATTTGTGGAAAATGTCTAGACTACACACATAGTAATTGGGGCAGGAAGTACAGAGCTGCTGTCTTGCTGGTCTCAGTTTTAAATTAAGAGTGAAGACTGAAGAACATCCAACAAGCATGCACAACTTGAAAAGCAGAAATTGGTCTTTCATAAATATCTTTATGTCAATTTAAGATGAGGCTGGAAGCTAGGCAGATCCTCAGATCTAAGGATAGATTCTAGATAGAATCTGAAGGGCATCCAGGTTTTTTTTCCTGTGGATAGCATTAAGTGTTTAATCACTGCTATATTCAAAATAGCAACTTGTGTTAATTTTTACCTCAATAAAAATATATCGGGTAAACAGCTTTTTATCAGATATGTTCTTGACTTCATTGTTTCAAATCTGTGAAAGTAACTCAAAAGACCTGGAGGTATCAACATTCCTTCTACGAGTTCTTACTGCAATATTCCTTCATCAAGTTCTTACAGATGATAAAAATACTGCAAAATACGTTTTGCGTAGCTAGTTAAGCTTTGACACGAAAAGCCATCAATTTTATAAATTCTTAATTAGCAGATTTGTATCTGAAAAAGAGATATCCTTTTCAGGCTCTAAAAATATTTATCAAAAAAGTAGTGCCATTTGTTTCAAATGGCAAGTGTACAAAGTCCTAAGGAAGTCTGAAAATGAGAAAGTGTTTTATGTTTTAAAGCTTTCTGTACTACACTAACTAGAGCTTAAATTGAAGATTCCTGCATCACGGCTCAACCTGGCAAGTTATATGAAGAAAAGTTATCTTTCCAGTGGAAAAATCTATTTGATGGGATTTCTTTTTGGTTGGTTTTGAGTTTTTAAACTCCAGATCTGAAAATGCTGGTTACTTGTCACTTCAACTGCAGAAACATGTATCTTAATCCACAGAGCACCGTTTATCAACTTGAACACATCACCTTTTCAGAGTATTGCTTTCAAAGTCCTTGATAATCATCATACCAAATGGCACAAAACAAGTAGCTTTATGTAGATCAAAACAGAAATACTACAGCAATATAATGAATTCAAAATGCCAGACCTTTGTATACATGCTTTCCCCCCCCACCATGTATTTGGTGTTTGGTGAAAATCATTTTATCCTTCCTTAAAAGTTATGATAATCCTTAAGTATATACCACAAGTATGTTTACATAAGATGATGCTAATTCAGACTTAAAATTGTTAAGAAGCTTTTGATAACATGATGCCTATTTTTGCCTGAAACTCCACTAATTTATCAACTAAGTTGACAAAATAATTACCAAAATTGAGTCAAATGAGCCAGTTTGAGACACCTACACAGTCCTAACACACACACGCGTGCAAACGAGCACGGGAAACGGATTCATGGTTTCATAAAAGGTTTTCCTGTTAGTTCCAGTGCTGCCTCCCTCCAGGCAGTTTTCACAAGTGCGAAGTTTCTGTAGCTATGTTCCAGGCCAACCGAAATTATATTTACAAGATAATGAATTTGTAAGTTGTTCTTAGTGCTACTGTCAGAAGAATTCATTGATCTCCTCTTAGACTCTACAGTCAATTTCACAGTCTGTAGCTATTTGCTTATGGCTACAAAATTTTATCTCACTTTATCTTTGACAATAATCCCTCTACGTTTACAATTTATTGGTGGTTCAACATCATGGCAAACCACATGGCACTTGCTCTTTAGTCTCTAATCCTTTGGCATCCAAGCTTTTCACTGCAGCAACAGCTGTAGAACAGGAACCAGTATGAGTCCCATAGAATTGCACAGTGATGGAGGGGAAATGCAGGGATAGGGGAAAGATGCAATCTGGCTGTAGCTCCAGACTGCAAGACTGGTAAAGAGCAGGAAAGGTCATTCTGGGGAGAGGTAAAATATGGAAGTTCAAGAGTTTGATTTTAAACAATTTTACAAATTAACAGTAGGAGGAACATCATCTGTAAGTATCTGTTTCAGTACTTTGATGTGGTCCATATAAGAAAGGTCAGAACTACTACAGCTAGGGCAAGAAATAAGGAATTTGTTCCCATTCTTCTTTATTAATGAAAGTTGCTTGTACTTTAGTTCACCTTCTATTAAAAAAAAAAGAAAAAAACCATACATATAAATACCTGCTTGCCTTTGTAAACACCCCAGCATCTGGCAGATAGCACTAGGAAATGACAGTTATTGCTAGCAATATTTAACAGTATTCTTTGTTAAAGGATCCTTGCAAAAACATAAAAAAGGAAAAAAAGAGACATACCTGCAGGATCAAAAGGCAGGATTTCTCCCAACATCCCAAACACTCCATCAGTTTGGTCACGATTTGGCCATGTGTTGTTTCTAGGTCCTTGTGGTTTCTGTCCTAACATCTCTGACATCATATTGTCCATATAGCTGCTCACAAGACCCAAGCTGTACAGATCGGAGCTTAAATCTGAAAAACCAGGATTGTTCCACTGGTTTATATGAGACAATCCAGCTCCAACAGCTTGGGCTGGCTGCTGTGAAGAATTAGTCAGCCATTTGGCAGGTACACGTTGCTGTGGTCCAATAGGTTGAAGCAAGTGTTGGTAATACTGCATTTGCTGCTGCTGCTGCTTTTGTGACTGCTGTTGCTGTGACAAGCCTTGCTGAGAGGGATGCAGTGGTGTGTGAGAGACAGACTGCGGTTGCTGTTGTACTGTTCCTGATTTTGGTTCTGTTGCTGCAGAGGATGCAACAGAGTTCCTTCTTTTCACCATCGGAGAAGTCTGCTGGGATTTGCCCATGTTAAAACCAGACAAGAAATCGATAACATCCTGCATTTCTTGGTCAGTTGGTAAATTCATACCTTTGTCATCCTTGCCATCATCTGGTTTGAAGAAATTATCCCGTCTTTCGACTAGAAACCCATTCACTAGCTGATTATTTGTGCTCTGAATTGACTGCAGTGGATCTGCAGTCCTAGGAAAATTACCAATGTTTAAAATGCTTTGTAACCGTGCATCTATGTTAGCAGGCATTTTAGCTTTCTCCTCTGAGTTGGAACTTATGAAGACATTTTTGGAAGATGTATTAGAGATTGAATAACTTCCAGTATTACTTGTACTGGTGCAGGAAGTTTTTTTTGTAAACCGTGAAGTCAGTTTTGAGAACGTCTTTTGTAGACCACCTGAAGATTTGCTTCCATTTCCGGATGGCATGTCAACTTGATTCCCAAAGTCTGAGATTTCACGCTGTAACTGGATCTGAATACAAGGCAAAGCTTGCTCCCTGCATCAACAAAAACATGTACGTCAAACCATCTAATATATAATAACTGGGTTTATACTTTGGAGGAAAAAGCCTATTTGGGTAACTAGTGGAAGAAACAAATCCAAAGATTGCCAAGTTCATCAGCTGCTTCTTATGGTAACAATGCAAATTATTACTAGTAGTTGCAATAGCATCGACTACTTTCTAGTCCGTAAGAAATTTTAATTGCGCTTCAGGACCTAAATGGGGACTAATTTTATAAATCAAATATTTCTTAAGAGAGAAACAAATACTTTTGTACACTTGGATAAGCTGCTAGTTTGGTTTTAAAACGACTGCTGTCTCTCTGCCTGCACCCACAAGGTGCCTATGCAGATTACCGATTTCTCACTCGGTTTGACTACTGCTTTCCTTCTAATGAACTGGTACTATCAAATTCCTCAGTACAGATCTTTCAACAATGATGGCTTTGTTTAAACTAGGGAAGTAGAGCATGAGGCTCAAGAGATGTACCTTCCTTCCTTCCACCTCTGTATGTCAAACACAGCAGTATAGAGCACATCTACTAGTCCCAAAGTCTTCTCTGGATCCAGACTCCTCTGTAGCAAAGACATTGTTGCTGGATCTTCTTTCAGACACCTGTAATCATTAAGTTTAACTTAAAAATCCAAATTTTTCTTTTTTACATTAAAAAATTTACCATAGTAGTCAGATAATAAAAGGCCACTACTGTCCTACAGAGGTGCAACTAGTAAATGCAGCATAACATATGAATGCCTGAGTGTTCCTAAAGACTACACCTGCAGCCCCAGATTCTTCTGCTTTGAATATACAAATCATCTAACTGTAAAATTAAGAGTTATATAATCTATTTTAAAATCATGATTAACCATTAGGTCTTTTAGCTGAACAGGCGTAATTCAGGCACAGCAGTAAGAAATAATAAATACACAAAGCCATTTCTGGAAAAAGGCAAGAGCACTCAACAAACGTGACAAAACACTAGCATGTGGGTGCACTATGGAGTCCAACGCTAAGAACCACCAGCCTGACAGACTCCGCATGGAAAATAATTCAGCATATCCAACAGTCTGGGGAAGATTTCACTGAGCTGTGAAGATGCAGGATTAGTGAGTTTTCCTCATTAATGGCACAGAATTAGGACTGAATTTGAGGTGAAACCAGAATAACTTAAATCTAAATATTAGCACATTTGTCAAGTACTTAATGAGCCCATCCAGCAGAGGCGAGTAAAGAGGCACTCTTACTGTGTGTGTCAGCAGGCGGAGCTCTTCCAGAGCACACGAAATCTGGCTCAAAGCACTCTGCTTTTAATTCTTTCACAAGAGAGACATTTACATAAAGAGAACAGAGAAGTGCCAGTTTATACTCTATAGAGGAATTAAAGATGTATTTGGGTAAACAGACTATCTATCTTATCTGTTGACTCACACTTCTGTCGATACCACTGGCACCATTAGTAACAAGCTATCTCACTAAGGATTCAGATGAACAAACTGTGGTTGCACTGAAACTCTTAACACTGAGTACTCCAAAGTAAGAGAAAGGAAGTGTTCCAATTCCAAATCACTGTTTCAAAAGGGAAGAAATCTTCACCTAAACTGCAGATTAATCCTACTGTTCTTTCCTAGGCAGTCAACTAAACTGATAGGAATAGCGTGTCTCGGACCACAGAGTTCTGCGGTTCATGACTGTGCTTAAAGAAAAGCTCAGTGAAGAAAGAGCTAAAGGTCTCATTAATCTCATGTAATTCCTGGCCTTCCTGAGGTAAAAGCTGTGAGGACCTGCCAGGGAGGAGCATAACAGGAATGTTATTGGATTTTTTTTTTTTTCAAAACCTTCTCTTTCATCATCAAGCTTTTACTTTTTCTTTAAAAGTGTGTTTTAGTGCCCCAGCACTGCCTCTCTTCTATTGCCTCCAACAGAGGCAGCGCTAGCACAAAGACAGCTGAAGTACAACTGTCAGTCTGTCAGGAATGGTGGTAGTCAAACAGTTCCAGATAAAGGAACTTAAGGAAGACAGGCCATAATTGCATAGCATTCTCTCTTCCACTTGCACTGCAATATTCTTCCGTATATATTTCAGTTATAGCTATTCATATAATCTGCAATACAGTATTTTTATTTACCAAGTTGATGGAACTTGCACCACAATTCTGGATCCTTCTAAACTTATCTGAGGAGCATAGGCTTCTTTATTTTCAATCTGTGCTGTGTCCACAACCACCTAGTGAATAAAATGAAAATAAAAAAGGAAAATTATTTTAAAGAATTAGTTCTAGTTATTTTATCACCCCTGTAGTTAAGATGCAATAGTCTCACCTCCCTGCCACACTACAGTAATCGGATACAAATCAACTCACAAAATCATAAGCTGATTTCTATTTTAATGTCTAAAAAAAGAAAGAATATAAAATGATTAGTTTGATACAGTAACCTATATTTCAAGGAGTTAATTCTTCTCAATTACATACTGTAGTTATGCACCACTACGTAGTTACCAACTGCTTTATGTAACAGCTGGTAGTTATCAATGGCTTCGTGTAACAGCCTTTACATTTCAGAGGTTTGACACTACTACTTTAAGAGCTCCCAAACACCTTTTTATCAAAATATTTTAAATCATTTAACTGCAGTGCATGGTACGATACAGACAAGTAGTATTTAGCCTGAAACTCTTTACGTAGCTCACAATTCTTAACACCACCACCCCCCCTCCTTTTAAGGTTATAAAATCCCACACCAACATTTCTCTATTCTACCTAAAGGAACCATACTATTATTAATTCCCTATTATATAAAGAGAAGAAAAGTGACTGTTCAATTTCTCGAATTCTGAGACTTCTGTAAGACATCATGAAGATATATGGAAGATGAAAGTCTTGAAAAATTAACCTTCTGTCATGAACCTTTCTTTTTATGGAATTGAGAAGGAATGGATTCACTTCAGCTTCATTTAAACTTTAATACCAGTGATAGTAAGTTCCATATTTGGTTCGTGCTTTCTGTTGTTGTCCAGTCTGCATGGATTGGCCTTTTTGATCATTTCCATAATTTCCTATTTTGGTCATGCTGAACCAGCAGCTTTTTGGCAGCAGTCAGCAGTTCCTGCTGCAGTGACTAGCCAATTAGCTGTACCATTTATCCTTGAAATGGCAAAAGTCCTCTGGTATAAATAAGCCTCAAGGGATATTACTGGCTTTTTTGTAATCATCCTACACTGGTTCTACTTCTAACTGGTTGTCTACTACAGGTTATGAAGAAATGTGAAATTTGAATAATGATGAGAGTCTCTTCTTTCTCTTGCTTTAACAAAACCATCCAATGACACTTGAACACAATTACTTCCCACCTTTTAGATATTTTAGCATATGGCCTTAGTTTTCCTCCAGCTGACACTAAGCATCTACCCGAGTTTATTCAAACTTGTAAAACATGTCTAAGCACAGTGACAAAACGCCATGCTATTATCCACTCATGAAAATACCTCTCATTTAATAACAGGGCAACTCCATTACATTTTTCCTTGTATTTGTACCATTTTAATTTTATGTAATTTGGTAATCTGCAATTCAGCTACATTGCAATTATAATTGGGATAAGGAGACATGAACTTAGGAAATGATTCTTCTTAACTCCCAAGAAAATTACTGTCTGCACCTCAGACCTATAAGTCGGAACCAAAATTCTGATTTGTGCAGACCTAGATCAGATTCTGGCAGCAGTGTACAGTAGCACTCGTGGTCTGGGCTTTGTTGGGGGTGTTTCCACCACCCCCCACCCCCCCCATATCTTCCTTTCTTCCCTTTAAAAACAGTTTAACATTTCTCAACAGTTGGTCACAGAGTTACGACATCTGGGATTTAAACACTGCTAGGACATTTAGTGTCTCTGCAAGGCATGTTGGGTTTTGCTACAGAAAGATCTACTAGCACAAAAAATGATGGCCAGAGACTCAGTTAAACCTTCTCTCATGACTTTGCATGAGCATGAGGCCAATTCAAAGTTTTATTTCCACTCATCCTCTGATTTCAGCTATTTAAATATGTTACTTTTATTCAAACATGGAGATTTCTTCAGCTGACCCAAATCTGAAAATACAATTCTTAATATATATGTTAAGGTACACACTGAAAGATTGCACTTTAAAAAAAATTGTTTATGTGAAAAAACTGAAGCCTAAAATAACCAAGCAAACTAAGTCACATCTCATTGTGCTTTCCACTCTTAATGAGTTTCTTCTTAAAAGGCACATAGCAAGATAGGCTAAAGATAGCGAGACCATCAAGTAATGTTCTTTTTTAAATTTGGCATTTAAATGACAATTTTTGAAATTTGGCATTTAAATGACAAATTTACGCACAATTCTGAACTAATGCAGACAGCTTAGTTTCTAAAAGCAGTAAACCAAAGACTACGTAATATTGTCCCATGATTAATTTATCTGAGTTTTACACAAAATAAACTTAAAATAAACACATTCTCCCTCCCCGCCTGGTGGGTGCTTAGAGGATAGCTTCCTGTGCATCAGACATCTATTGTTCTTGTTTTACAGGTGTTTCCTCTCTCATCTCCACCCAAAGAATGCTTTAAAGAAGCAAGTTACAATTTCCCGTCATTGCATGAGGGTACATACAAGTATAATTGAATCTTGTAAAAAATGATGGCCCATAGCTTATAAAGAAAAACCTCAACCCTCACTCCCTTCCAAATTGTAACAAATCAAAGTGAGAATAAATGAAGGAGAGAAGGCTCACTTTGTCATGTGTACAGCTCATCACTGTGTCTTTGAACATAGAAACCTGCTACTTTCAGAACCTGAGGTTCATGCAAAAATCTTTGGAGACACTCATGATTCAACACAAGTAATATTCCTTATATCAGCACTGTCATTAGGGAGAACATACAAGTAAGTTTTATGCTGACAACTCTCCAAATGTTATGATAAACTTGAAGAATAACAGCACTTTAATTACCAGCAGGTCTAACTAGTTATGTCTAGACTGGCGGACACCAGGAGATTTCCAGACTCCAGAGTCCAAACGTGCCTCAGGGCACTCCCCAAATCTCATCAGGGCAGGACTTGGGTGTGCACAACCCTGAACCCCCCTGGAAAGGACACGGTGGGAGGTGCAACATCCTCCAAAGCATTCCTCACCTAGACACTCGGGAGCCAAGAACTCCTCCTGAGTTAGGGCACACTCCCATAGGGCTGCTGAGAAACAGTTTCTTTCTTGGTCTCATTTCCCATACCTTGCTGCTGACTCCCAGCATCCTACCAGGAACTACAGCAGGTGAAGACAATCCCACTTAACCACATCCTTTTTTTCTAGTTCTTCCTGTATTTATTAATATTTAATACATATTTTCCTTGAAAATACCCAAGTAAAAATTTGATCAATCCTACTATTCCATAGTTGCAAAGATACCACCTTCTTATGCTGCCCTGTAAAACTTCCTTATCCATCTCCTAGCCTTAAATCCCTGTATCACACTGAAGTAAGTTGATATGATATTGATGGCCCGTGCCTTTGATTTTAGGCCTTCTTTACATGAAAAGTCAGTTGAATTCCAGTATGATTTGAACCTACTTCTGTAACAGATATTTAATATTAGAGGAATATCTAATATCTGCTATCTGGTATTAAAGGAATGCTAAAGTAGAAATACCTGACAAATTTATTATTTACAATTTATCATTCACCATTATAGGAGAACCTATTAATGGTACTGAAAAACATATGGTTTATTGAACTAGGATGGAAGGTCAAAGTCACTTAAGCAGCTGTGTGATTTGTTTGAAAAATGTGGTCTTTACAAAGTATGTAGCAATATGGATCCTTCCTTAATGGAAACTGCAATTAGTTACAAAGTCCGGATGGCCTGCCATCACCTTGAACAAAGAATCAATTTATCAATCAACAAGAAGCATTTAGATCATTGTATCTTAAAGATGGTTCAAAGAATATTTGACAGAAACTATCACAGGCATAAACTTGCATTTCTTTCATAGCCTTGCATTCTTGCCCCCATTTTATTTGTCCAGTCAAGTGAAAACTCACAGTAGTCCAAAAAACCTGTGTGTCATGAATGAACACTTTATTAAATGAAGAGATTGCAGTAATTGGTTATGGGAGCACAAATGCATTTTCTTATCAGAGTATGTTCCAAGCACCTATTTTTAGCAACTGTTTAGATACTGTAAAATCCATGGGGTGTGTTTCTAAAGAACACATATGTCTATAGCAAGGTATTTAACTGTGCTGTCCTCTGATGGAGATGTCAGGTAGCATTACTTGGTGCAGAGGACTTCCTGGGTTATGTTGGGCAGGAAACCCAGCTTCCATTGAAAGCAGAGAGGAAATGAAAAAATGGCGATTTTTTTAAAGCTAATCTGAGAGAAGGTGGGGGGGAAGGAAGGGTGTTTCTTTTTAACATGGTCATCTATAGATTGGAAAATCTATTTCACTGTGAATCAGAAGTTTCATTTCTTGTGTTCTCTCTAATAATGGAAACTACAAAGTACGTGGTACATTCTCTTGTTCCTGTCAACTACAGATACCATCCATGAACTTGCATTCTATGAGGATACATTTTGCTCTTAAATCAAGTTAGCTGCAATGTTAAAAATGGAGAAACACAAAGTCAGATCCTGGAAATTAATTTCCAAAACTCTTTAAAATATCTAGTTTCTCTTCAGGATGTTTAAGTAGCCCTTTTTTTGCTAAGGCTATTCATAGTCACTTACCAGTCCAGCTTGGCCAAATAATAATTGCACAGCAGTTTTGCAGGCTCCTCGCCAGGTGGAAGGGCAAACCTGATTTAGTACTTCAGTAACAGGAGAGTCATCCCGTGGTGTAAGTCCGTTATGGCATCCAGCTTCCTTAATCAACTGCAGCATTGTGTGCTAAAAAAAAAAAAATAATAAAAAAAATTGTCATACAAAACATGTGATTCAGAAATGTTAACACCAATGCTTCCATATGTATTTATCATTGTTCTACACGTTTTTCAAACAACTATAATGTCTGTTACCTCGGAACAGTCTTGTATAACTAGAAGAGCTCAACTGCAGAACAGAAATATGGAAGACCGTCTCTGCTATTTGGAACACAATACTCCTCCAAAATCATAAACAGTATTTTTGCTTATATTCTTGCAAAATGGTTTAATCAAAACTATACAAAGCACTGCAAAGACAACAGAAAAGCAGCATTTTGAGCTGTGGATTGTTTCAGCTCTTAAAGGAGCAAGGAACTGGGCTTATCTAAAAAATGTGAAAATGCTGACTTCTGAATGGACATCTTTTCTATTCCTTTATACAGAAAATAAACTTCTCCACAGTTTTAAATTTTTTTTAAAAAATGGTTAAAGTTTGTAAGAAGATATTAAAAGGACCTTTGCTACAAAATATTTTTTCAAGTACCTCCCTTAGCACTAGGCTGGGCCAGACTTATGTTGGCACCTAAGATGATAAAAGCTCTCAAGTGCATCACCTGGTTGGGGCATCGGTAAGGGCTCACTTTCCTCTGCACTTCTTCAGACCTAACCCACCTATTTTCAAAAAGCGCATAGAAGCTTCATTACCTCCTAGACGTCTATGCTTCTCTCAGATTGGATTGCATTTGCCCAGGTAGTTAAAATGTTATCAGAAGCAGGCGTGGACCTACAATGTTATCAACATCTTGTTTCCACAGGAAGTCAGGCTAAAAATACGCACTTTTAAATACAAGTTTGGCACTGAACTTCTACTGCAGTTCTCTGAATTTTAAGGAGTTCTACTCTTTTTTTTTTTTTTTTCTTCCTTCTCCCCCCCCGCCCCCCCCAACTTCACTCCTGTGGTCAGATTCAGAGTTATTACCGTTTTCAGCTTCAGGTTTTCCGCTGCAGACTCATTAAAGGATATTCCTTTCAGAAAATGCGATCCTATCTGAACAGGTACAGTGGGCAGTTCACACTGAATTGGCTGAGGTGGAGTCTGTCTCCTTCCTGTTTGCTGGGCTTCAGCTTCACTGCAACAGCCCTGAAATATAAAAGAACAGATCAATTAGAAGAAATGAAGACTTAGAAAATCCTAGTATGAGTCTTTTTTTTTTTTAATAGTTATTTTCAAGGTGAGGAGGGATGAAAGAGAGCAGGTTTAGCAGATCCTACCTGCAGACTTGCTTCAATAGCTTTTGGGTTCAAGTGGAAGCCAGCCTTCATTGCATATTCACAATGGCCTAAACTCTCCAAAGCCACTTTGTAAGCCTGACATTAAACAAAAAGTTGAGATAGAACAAGCATATCAGCAAGTAAATAAGCATGCAGTCATTGTGTCTGGATATATAAGAATTGTTACATGGATTTATGCTACTCAGTTCTACAGCATACACACATTTATCATATAAGATGACTATACTGTAATTCTCAAATACCTCATGGCTGCCTGCGGTACGTATTTCTGCAGTAATATACTCCTTCCATATTTCATTCCTTGGCCCACTGACTGTACTACATGCACATGGAAGCAGCAGACTTTAAAAACTCACCTGCAAAGCACTGTCAATTTTCATGTTTAGCTCTTTGAGCTGATGTTCAGGGATTGCCACAGTCTGTGAACAGAAAAGCTGCTGAACTTCAATTCCTGCCAAACATCCATCACAGCCTCTTTCTCGCAGTCGAGATGTGGCCTGCAGCGTAAAATAAAAATCCAGGGTAAAGAGGTTCAACATTAAACCAGGTCAAGCTTATTTAAATTAAACCTGGTGGAAAGGATCTGGAGGAGATTATTTATTATAACTTATTAAATCTCTACTGCTACTTTAAAAGCACAAATCTCATCTAATTTGTACGGCATATAGGTGTTGGCTAGCAACTTAATTCAACATTGTTTGCTGTTACTATTTCAGCCCCTCTCAGGACTAAGGGTCCTGTTACACAGGCCACGTGATGACTGCGGTTACCAAAGGAGGGACTCAGAACTTCAGCATAAAGGGTATTACTTGCCACAGAAACAGAAGACACATTTAATTGTGTGTACAAACACTCCTGTGTACATAAGATGATGTACTTTATAAAATTAAAGGTGATTACTCTGGTGCAATTTGAGCCACACAAGACTAAGATCAACTTAGCACAGCAAGAGAATAGCTTTCTGTAACATGATTTTGAAAAAGGAGAAATAGGAAAACCCCAATATCTGGATATAACTGTAAAAATATTACACTACGTAGCAGGGTAAAGGAAATAGAAGCCTACTCTCAATGGCATTTAAGGCCTCAGATACGGCTTATTTTTCAGTCTAGGAAGGAGTCTTGCTCTAAAGCAGGATGTCCAAATTGGGAATTTTTGGTACTACAGCCAATGGACAGATACATTGACACAAATAAAATTACAGCATTTTCCAAATGAAAAATCTTAAAAAGAAAAAATAGTTTTGAGCTACTGACAAAGTATCATCTTAAACTTTATTCTGAAACAGCAGTGTATTCTCCTGCCAAAGAGGCTAGTTTTATATGGAAATAATGGATTGCCTTCTACTCCACAAAGTAAAATTTTGGAAAGTTTTCAGTACTTCAAATCTCCCCTCTATCAAAAGGACTCATGTATTAGTCTATCTACAATTCTAAGAGAGAAAAAGAGAGATTTTATTTATTTACAGAGCACAGAGTTTTCTTATGCTATCCTAAAACCCCACACAAATACTTCAGATTAGTTATTTTACTCAATCATAACAATTAAGATGTTTCTTCTATTGTTATTCTGAAACTAGGGAGAATCTGTATTTTTCTCTTCTCCTCCCCATGTATGTTTAATAAAGGGTTTGGTTAGTGTAATACTTGTACTAAACTCTATTTTGAAATACAGGTTTTATTAACAGAAGTAGCTGAAGTGAGCTGTTAAGGAGGTAAAAAAAAGAAAGTTAAGGTCCCAGATTCTGTAAACTCAAGTTTAATTTTAACCACATTTTAAACAAACTTGATAGCAATTGCAGGTCATTTCTAGAAATTGTAACACAGTTTTAAGGAACTAAGTATATTAAACATAAATGAACTATTTTTTATGCAAAAGGAGTAAAGCTATACCAGGATTAGAGCCGTTATGATTATCTGTAATACAGCTAAAGCACTCCCAAGTCCTTATTTTATCTAGTGAAATAAACTTACGCTGCAGTAAAAGTTACAAATAATTCCTCTGCATTCATAGTTCTAAAGGAAACTTGTTTGCTTGCATATACCTTGCAGATGTTAGTTGCTAAATGGAAACCTTGACAAGATTTCCAGTCAAGATGATTAACAAGCCTGTGTGGGCTGCCAAATTAGACTTCAAAAGCACATGCTCCGAGTTACTTAAATTTAAGGAAACCATGAACTCAGTGTCTGAATCCATTTTTATCTATCAGTCTGCAGACTTCAGTAGTGCAAGGGAAAGCAGAAAAACTCATAAAACTGATTTTCTTTGTAAAGTACTTTTTTCAACAGGAAAAGGAAGGATTCCACAGATGGCAAGTGTCTGTGAAAATAAAAGCCCAGAGAGTGGTACATTTAAGTAATACAATTAACATTCCAACAATTGATGGATCAAGCAGCATCAAGCTTGACAGCATGAAGACAAAAGTGCTACAAGTTACCATAACAATTTTCAAGTGTAAAATAGAATTCATGCTGCAAATTAAGAGAAAGAAACATTATCTAAATTATTTTTGCTCTGTTTTTGCAAAGACTTATTTTTTTTTTAATTCCCTCTGTCTGCCAAACCTCATTTGAACATTGTTAATTCACTACTAAAACTAAGAAGCTGTTTGTGCACTCCTTATGTACAATCCTACCACAAAGAAACTTTACACAGGGCAAAGATAGTATAATCACCATATAGGTAAAACAAGTTTTAGCATCTGAAACTAACTGCACCACGTTTCCCCCCCCCCCTTTCAAATATAGCATGTCTTTAAAATCAGAGATTTTCTTCCTTTATTAGGGCATCCAGCCTAAATTTAGGTTTCACTAAATGTAACTGCCATTTCACTAAATATAATGTCACTACAGCAAGACCTCCATACCTCTGCTGCTCCTCTCCAGGATCTTATTGCCTCTTCTAGCTCATTGGTGGGGCTTAAATTTGAGGCTCCAGCCCCACTAATGTTCTTTCTCTCCTGAGCTACAGCTTCAGCAAAGCAAGAGTGTGCCACTGGCTGGACCTTCTGCAAAGCTTGTGACAGGAACTGAAAGTGGACCTGCACCACCGTCAAGAAACATCTCCCAAGTACCTGTGGGAGAAGAAACAAACCAGTTTCAAGCAAATAGAAGATTTCACATAAGTTTCTCTTCTTCCTTTTTGTTCAGTGTTTGGGGTAAGGAATTAAGTTCAACTCAGAATTTTTTTTTTAATTAAAATAATGCTTCAGATTCTAAGTAACACATGATATTTAACCATTTACTTAAAATAAGGTAAACAGTGATTGAGCATTGGTTTCTGTGAATTAAGGAGTAAACAGACTGATCCTCATGTCATTTTTAATTCTGCACTCAAGTTATGGCAATTTGAAGAATGAAAAGCTTAAGTTACTTAGCAATATCAAGCACATTAAACAATACAAAAATGGGAGTAGCATATTATCACAAGGACAAAGTCAACAGCAAAACCCACTTGCACATACACCTAACTGAATTTATGCTAAAAAAAAATCCAAAACAAAAAAAATCTGAATAATTTAAAATCAGAAGTTTCATCCAGCAGTTTATCTTCCAAGCAGAGCAATAACCAGTAATAAGCATGAAAAACATTGCCACATAATACAGTGGCAACACAGTACCATTTTTAGAATACAATAGTGACTGCAGAATGCATGCACAAAGTTGCAGCCCTGTCACTTGCATTGTCTGACAGAACTGCTAACGATGGCACAAATCTTCTCTTCAGAATATTTTGCTGAAATGGGTCATGCAATACTCACTCGGAAAGCCTGAGAAAAGGCAAGGAAGCAAAGGGCTGCCGGTCCCTCCCCGTACATGCTGGGCTGAGGGCAGCACCAGCAGCGTGCCGGAGAAGGGGTGCCCACCTCAGCCAGCCAGAGCTGGGCGCCGTGTCCTGGACCTCTGTCCCTTGCATGTTTGCACCCCCCATTTATCTCCCCCTCTCACACCAATACTAATGAGAATTATGACCAAAGACAGACATATGCCTGAGTTACTACAAGCAAAACAAAACAGGTCACACAAATGGAGTATTGAGGTGCAGCCACTGCATGTGGAAGAACAGACAGGAGTGCAACCATCCAGAAGGACAACGTGGAGAGCAAAGCAGCATGAACAGGAGTGCTCCATCTACCTTCAGGGCCACGCTCTTCTAAGCAGATGAAAGCTTACAACAAAGTGTAACTAGAACACAGCAGAGAAGCAAGTATTTTCCAAATGACTGCAGAAAATATTTAAAAGCTATTCAAAGTGTTTTGTTTCTTTTATGGAGTTTGTCACACAAAATGGTTTAAAATGTATATTTGACTTTGATTTATTAAGAAAGACTCAACTTGAATTCCATTTTAGGAATAATTCATAAAATACACAGATAATGTACAAAGCCATCGTGCCTTGGAGCAAATAAATCATCTGGCTTATTTTCAGCTACATTCTTCTGGAATAAAAATATTCAGACACAATGATCTTACTGGCAAGACTCTGTAGTCACACGAACAGTTATATGCATTAACTATCTACTTCAGAAGAACCAGTGATGGCAATGCTTTTTTCCATTGCATCCGGACTTCTTTTGACATTCCATTCTGGTTCAATCACTTCCCTTCTTTGTACAAGGCATAAAATTAAACATTTTTGGTACTTTGACTGACCTCTGAAAGTAGAGTTTGCCTTATTAAAAAAACAGTCAACAAATGATAAAATGCATGAAACTCCAACTTTCCTGGCTACAAAATTATTAAGATTTATAAGAAAACTGCGGGAAAAGGCAACTGGTGATCTGAATATTTCTGTGTACGAAGAATGCCGTTCTCAGGGGAAGAAGAAACTAGGACTCATTAGGAATTTCAAGCCGATTAAGTTTCAAAGAATATTTAAGGTACAGAGGTTGAAGTTTCCCCTGCCTGGGAATAATGCTCAAAATAAACAAATGATTTAGTTTTTAAGGGGCAGCACACAACATTCCTAGTGTAATTTACAATGTTAAACAGTAAAGATAAATAGTAACATCTGCTTTACTGAACTTCTATTTTGTTTGAAAAATAATCTATGTCAGTCTCCCTCAGAAATGGGTAAGAATGGTTTTAACTGCTTAAATAAAATCCAAGTGGTGGAGGATTTTTGCCCTGTTAAACACTCACTGCAGATGCCAAACTCACTTTGCTTTAAAGTTCACTTCTTGAGGATTTTCTTCCAAAGAGCTGAAGCTCTGTCTTAACTGGGGAAAGCAGCACGACCGCCACCAGTTTAACAAATACAGCCAGGGTTGGCCAGCAGTTACCAAAGTGTGTAAAGCAATATACTAAATCTCTGTTGTGAAATCTGAAGAACAATATTAGCATGTGGATGTGGGTTTTTCACAGTTAAGAGACACCACCATATCTTTTTCAAGTTTATTTTTGCCTACTTTCCCATCCAGAAGTGTTTGACTCTCCTCCTTTAGACCATAATAAGAACAAACTCAAACCTAGAGACTATGTAGCAATCAAAGATGAACTGGAATCATCACCAATGTCAACTATTCAGTTTTTCTTGGTAGTGGTGGTGTTTTCTTGAACTATTTCATAGAATCATTTACATTGCATATACAATAAGGTCTCCAGCTTGCAAACCTTTTGTCCCAAGAAATACAGCTCTAGCACCTTGACTTTCCTATCCCGTTGCCAGGTAGGGAAGCTATCTATCTCAGCAGCTGAATAACCTCGCCTAAAGGAATCTGTTTTCCTGTTTAGGCAGTTGGAAGCAATGAGTCTCACTTCAGACTTCCCTGTCTCTGAAACAGGTGATGAGTTTAATCAAACTGGATACATACAAACAGGAGCATCAGGTGGAGATGCAGTGTTAGATTACTCTGTCACATTATTATCCTCCCAGTTGGGGGACATAATCAACTTTGGAACATTTTCCTGGACAAAAAGCACATATAAAATTTCCAGATTTCATTGCTAAACAGTGATGCCATGCAAATTCCCTGGAAAGCAAACCTTATACAACAGATTCTTTAAAACAGAACACTACCACTAATAAAGTTAGCAAATAACCAGTGTCAAGCTTCCAAACTTGAGACAAAGACTGACCTGCAGATCCAAGTACCATTTTATGTAGCAGAATTTCCTCCCCCGCCCCTTTCCTTGTTTTTCTTTTGGCTATTTCCCTAAACAAACAAAACAAAAACCCAAAACACTGCAACACACTTATTCAGTGGTTTCCTGCTACCCCCATTTCCCTTAACAGAGTTCTTAATGGCTTTGGTAACCATAAGCCCTGTGCACAACCTGTCTACCCACTGAAGAGACCAGATTAAAATAGCAATATAATGAAGTTAAAAATGAGGCATGACTCAAACTGGTATACCAGATTATGAGATAACACCCTTTCCCACATATTACTGAAAGCAGGCAGAATATTATTCATTTTTACTATGTAGCAATGCCCTGCAGTTCGGAAGAGTGATCTCATGACCAAAACACCTCCAAGGGAAGACACCATCCTGCTCATTGAAAAAAGAGTTGCCTACAAGATAAACTAGATTCCAGCGGAAGTTGCACCCTTACGCGTACGGTATTAGGACACATGGGCAACCCAGACTCATTTTTGCTAACAGTCAACCTAAAAGCCCAGAGGTGATAATCTGATATTGACAGCTACTAAAATGCTCACTATAATTTAGCAAAAAAGCATTGAAGTGTTAAGCATTTTAAAAATAAAAAGCAGCAGTTAAAACGTAATACAAAATATTTTTAAAGACAATGCTAGCAGATCTGAGAGCAGACCATGAAATTATAGACCAAGACAAGCGTACAATGGCATTCCAGTAAGCCATAGCATTTTCTACTGATCTGAAGTAGCTTTTTGCTATTCACAGTTCAACTCAGAAAAGTCTGAAGCCAATCCCTGCAAATCACAGGAAAGATAATAATTTAAAAAAATATTTAAATTGGGCTTTACAATGTTTGCCGAGGAAAGCCTACATTTTATATTTGCTCAGACATTTTTGTCCCACAAGCTTCTTGTTCAAAAGCCTTCAGTTATTTTATACACATAAAAGCCAAAAATTATCTCCGTTTAATACAAAACTTAGCACCCAAGTAAATATCCTGTGCCCATTCATGTTTCCCTTTGGTTTAGAAAGGCAACATGTACATCTGTGTCATTACTACCACTTTAAGACAATACACCAGCTCCGCGTAACTAAAACACGATTCATTCTTTGTATTTTGCAGTACTGAGGCTGCTGCAAAGCTTCACAAAAGATAAGGAAATTACAGACTTTTTTCCAGTTTTAATTTTTTTTCCCCCACAGGATTTCCTTTAACACTTTTATTAGCAGAAGTACAGTTTTACTGCATTCTTCCAGCTTACAAAACTTTAACAACAGATCTGGAAAACTTAACATAAAACACTCTCTCGTTCCCCCTGACTTCCAAGCTGTTCCTCACCCCATACAGGCACAACACATGTGAGAATTCAGAGTTTTTTGAAAGGAGAAAAGGAAAGGCAGAAAATAAAAATCAGCATTTGCATTTCTGAAATTAAAGAAACCTTGGGAAACTCCATCTGTCACCAACACTTTGATCACGAGAAGTCACCTCCTTACACATCCTGGCATACAGCTCTGAACTAGCAAGCTCTGTTCTGCTAAAAAACAATACATAAATTAAAATCCTCACCCGCTGCTGCTACAGTCCTGGTTGCACAACCATTTCTAGTCCAAATTCAAGTCAGTGTATGTTCGTCAGAACTTTAAGTTTTCTTGATATTGCCTCCCCTGGGGGCTAGAGCCCACTACACTAGATAAAAACATGTGACACCTCAGAAAAGCTATAGCTCTCTGCTAAATTTCTAAAGCCAAACCTGCGCTGCTTGTATTTCTCATTCTTCCTCAAAACATACAGCCTTTGTTGAAGAAGGCTTAGGAGAAGTATGTTTTCCTTAGCTGGGCTCATGCATACAAAAAGCCTCATTCTCATGTCCTTCTCATCAATTTGGGGTTCTGTGCTCCCACCCCACCATGAATTACAACTCACCTCCCACTGCTTCCATAATACCAGACTCCATCCCTCAAATAAGAGGCTCTGGAGTACCTCTTCATAGGATATTGCTGAGCTGCCACTCAGACATTCGACCATCTCTCAATTCTTTCTCAAAGTTGTAAGTTCTTTCAGCCATCTACTAGAGAAGCTGCAAAAGCAACTTCAGATATTACTGTATTGCCTCCCTTGTATTTTCCAAGGAAGAAGTTACATTGCCTCTCACACTCTCTTTTCCCCTTGTTTCCCCTGGTCAGTGAACTCGGGCAAAAAGCCAGGCAAGCCCTTTATATTTTTCAGCTTCCATTGTGAGTTTTTTTTATCCTGCTGGTAGTTTTATGAAATGTTAACTTTTCTATAAATCGGGGAAAAACCCAAAACCACACTTTTTTTTTTTTTTTTTTTTAATTAAAGTTTCAGCTGAGTCTTTGTCCTGGTTCTGGCTAGGATAGAGTTAATTTTCACAAGGAGCCACAACAGGTAAGCCAAGCTGGCCAGGGGGCTATTTCATACAATGTGACCTCATGCTCAACATAAAAGGGAGCTAGTCGGGGAGAGGCAGGTTTGGCATGGCTCTGGGGCTGTCTGAGCGTGTGTTGAGTGTCCGGTGGGTCAGTCATGGGATCAATAAATTGCTTTCTGTTGTCATCCATTGTGAACATTCTGTTATCAGTACTGTTGTTTGTTTCCCTCTCCCTTGCTGTCCCAGTAAACTGTCCTTATCCCAAACCCATGAGGCTCTGCCTTTGTTTTTCCCATTCTGCTCCCCATCCTGCCAGGGAAGGGCTGAGCGAGCAGCCGTGTGGTGCTCAGCTGCGGCTGGGGCTAAACCACATCAGTTTTCTAATCACAGAAAAGCAGAGTAGGAGAGGATCTCAGAAGGTCATCCTACTGTCCCAAGCAAGGAGCAATTTTACCTGGGTCAGTTTTGCTGGGTGCAGGTTTAACCTGTTCTGTAAGTTCTTCACGATGGAAGCTCCCTACCCTTTGTAGCAATCCACGTCAGTGCTTCACTAACATTACAAAGTATTTCCACAACATCTAATATAAATCTTTCCTTCTGAAATTCAAGTTCATTACTTCTTGCTCCACCTTATGTGGATATGAAAAAGAGAACACTGCCACGTCTTCTGGCAGCTTCTTACATACCTGAGCAACTCTGATTTTCCTTCTTAGTCTTCTCTTCTGTAGAGTCAGTCTTTTCAATTTGTCTTCTGAAGTCCTATTTCCTGGATGTCTGATTACTCTTGCTACTCTCCTCTGGTGTGTCTCCAGTTGCTCACTATTTCTCTAAGTGCAACAGCAGTGGTGCGTGGGTGCACTGTTGTGTTTAAGGCCGTAATAACCAAAGTGAAGAGAGTTGAATGCTTATTTCATGGTTCTTGAAGGTTATAGTCGTGTTAAATACAACTGCCTCTTTGCACAATAGCAACAATACTGATTTATTATTTGCAACCACACAACACTGACTCCTATGAGCCCAACATACAACTACCATAAGCCCTAGAATTGTTCTTCAGAATTGCTGCCCAGTGGGCTCCATTTGTGAGGATGAAAGTTTCTATTTAAATATTGCAACATTCAGTTTTCCCCTCCAAATTCCATCCCAACTGGAAAACTCATTTGTTCAATTCAAGATTATTTTTAATTCAGCCGGTCTTCCAGCATATTTATATCACGTACTTTCAAGTCACCTACAAACTTCAATATATTCTCTATTCCGACCTCTGCCAAGGTCCATTTCGACAGCGAGCAACTGATAACTGCTTCCTGGGCACAATCATCCAACTAGCTTGCCCATATACTTACGTCATCTAAACCATGCTGCCTGGCTGACTTATAAAACAACCATTGTGAGTCAGCGTCAAACCCGAAATTTTACTGATTCTTAAGCAAAAGCAGAATGCAATACTTGTCTCGTTACACAAAAGCTCCCATAAATCTTGCATACTGACTTTTTTAAAGCTATGTGCAAGATGCAGTTTTAATTAAGAAAAGGTGTAAGAAAAGTACCGTGATAAGTGGTCAATTTTCACAAGATATGCCTAAAAAGAAAACCAAGAAATCCACCCGGTTTGCCTGCATTCTCTTTGCATTTGTTTCTATCAGACAGAGCTCCTGGTGAAGAGAGCACTGCAGGTACACATGGAGCTCAGGAACAAGAGCTAGGTCTACACAGGTAAAGGAGGGACCAAAGCAAGTTTCTCTACCTTACGCTGGCAGGACATGCAGCCAACTTATGCAAACAATGTTTTGCTTTTGCTCGTGAACTCCACTCACTGCTGAAGAAGCACTCTCCCCACACAGCGTCTGGGGCAGGGTATGAATTAACACCTAGAACTGCTTGACTAGGTTATAAAAGCAGCACGCAGAATGTTGCCAACGTTTTGCAAGACATGCAAGAGTTTCAAAGTCCACAAAAAAAATAAATCTAGAATATAGGTAGTTTAATTAAAATAACTCTTTCAGCACAAGTATTATCAAGGTCTTTAATTACATAAGCTCACACTGATTTTTAAATTAAAAATACGTATCTTTTTTCCTACAGCCTTAGATAAACATAGTGATATTATTAGATTGTTTTCAAAAATACCTGTCTACAGCAGACATTTATAATATATAGCCAATCTTACTTCATTCTATACTAAGTATACAACACTGAAAACTGTCAGTCCTATTTCTCACTACTATTACGTACTACGAATAGCATTCTACTTAACTACTTCATCTGCAAGTCGTGCAGTTATAGAAAGCAGATAATACTTGATACGCATGTGCATAAAACATGCATCCTTACAAAGTTACCTGAAATCTAAATCAAAAATAAGAGAACTCAGAAATAAGTTTTCCACTCAGGATGGAATTCTGTAGGAATAACTTTGCAAAGACTGCTGTAAAGAAATACAGAAACACAAACAACTACTTAAAAGACCAGGGATTCATACGTGGCCATCACTTAACACTGCCTGGTACATAATCAAGACATTTACTACAAGAGACACACCCAGAAATACCCAGCCAGGCATGATAAAGTTGAGAGGATTCCCAACTCTCAAAACCTCTGAATTCTGACTGTTGGGCACCTGCTGCCAGCACATGGCAATTATAGCAAAGTCATGACAAAGTTTTACAGCACAAATCTCTCATGCTAGCATGGTATCTGCCTTTTAAGCACAACAGCTCACAATGACAGAAGTGTTGTGAGGAGTGATAAAACATTACTTTACACAAATTGTGATCATTAGTCAACTAACGCAGTTTTACACAAACACCGATGACAATATGCCACTCCCAAGTGTTCAGGTTTCCCCTCAGAATGGATAATACCAAGGAAAGTATAGGTTAATTTAGAACATAATGGCTTAACATTGTTGGAAATATTAGCTAACAGAACACAGAAAATGTTTAAAACTTCTATTGAGTTGGTTGGGGGGGGGGGCAAGGTGTGGGGTGGGGGTTTTTTTTTGCATTGTTATTATTTTTAAACTATGCTTAGTTTCCCCAAAGAAGGACGTTGTTGGATTGCTGGTTATAACTTTAAATCATATAGAAGCTTACCATTTAGAATTGTATAGGTAGTACAATTTAATTATTACTCCTCTTTCTTATTGCATTAAATCTTTAAATAAAGTACAAGTTCTTATACAGAAATACCCACTAAATACCTCATTCAACATAGTTGGCAGTCAGGTACTGCAAATCACTTAATACTTTCAAAAAGAAAACATAAGAATAGAAGAGTTTCTCTTTTTATCAGCATTGCCCACAAATACAAAGCAAGGCAGAGAGAACTTTTGGCACAGAAAGGATTTTAAAGAGAAGTCCAATTAAGAAGGAATGATACAAATTCACATGCAAACCAGTATCCCCCAAGGTAACTTACCTCAATGTCTTGTAGGCTGAACTCTTTTTGATCTTTAAAGTTTGCAGCTCCTGCACTCAGTTCCATCAGCATTTTTGCTATTTCTGGTTTTATTGCTGCTGTGAGTCGACTCGCTGCTTCCATGACATGTTCCTGCACGTCTTTCAGTTGCATAGCTGCCTTAGAATAGTGCGAGTTCCTAAATACACTGCTGAAAAGGTCTGTAAGGAAAGTGCTTGTACGGCAAAACACGTTGAGTGCATCCAGATATTTGGAGATTCCCTGCTGGATGTCTGCGATCGGAGTAGTATGGGACACAGGGTGGTTGCAGCTGCCTGCAGCAGCCGAGGAGACCAAAGGGGATGCTGGGGTTGTAGATGCCAGCGGTGCGCTCAGGGTCCTGCCTAGCTCAGGCATTTGATACTGCTGGTGTTGCTGCACTTTTTGCTTGGACCCGCCAAGCAAAAAGCGCCGCTTATAGTCCATTTTGCTTTCTTGTGCACTACAGCAATACATAAGTGAGTGCTTGTCCAAAGATTTCTTGAATTAACAATCACTTGTCAAATTCCTTCCTCAACTATATAGTTATGTACAGTAACAGTGGAGGACTGTGTACATAGGTTTCACAAAAGGCATTTCAAAAAGGCAAGCGTCTGTATAATCTGTATCAGCAGTGAGAAAGGCAGCAGATTTGCTGACTTGGTATTTTCAGTGTTCAGTGCAGCCCTGCTGCAGTTATAAACTGTACTCAAAAAGCAAGCCGAAGTGTCTTAATAATGCTCTGTCTCTTGTTTGGTATTCCACTCTGCACACAGAGAAGCAACACTGAAGCAGAGAAGTTATCGCCTACAATTTCTTCATGAGCATATTATTGTCACTTGCTGTTTAGTCTACAAAAGTTATTTTTGTCAATGCAAATAATAGTTTTAGAAGCAGTACCTTAATACAATTTTCCCATTAGCATTATCAGGAAAAGTGGAGCAAACCACTGATCAACAGTGATTATAAAAGCAGTGCAGAGGCTCCTTCCTTGAAAAAGCAAATCCTTATGTCAGCAGATCAAATATCTTCAAATGTCTTGACAGATCCAGTCTGCCAAATTAGTTTATTTGTAGTGTCTCTTCTTAATACTGGAGGGAAAAAAAATAATCTGGACTCTGTTTACAGAAGACTTTGCAAGTAGAAGCTATTAAAAATTAGAGTGTTTATTATTGCAAGCCTTCTTCCCCTTTCCTTGTTTGTTGAGGTAGTTGTTTCCGTTGTAACATTAAGAAGTGGTGCTTCCAGACTGCATTTGCCCTCAATTGTAGACTCAGAACAAAAATGCACAAATGTATTTGTAAGGCCTCTAGGTCATTTCCTGTAAAGGGGGAGGGGGGGAAAAAAAGTTTAAGACATTATGGAACAATGAGAAGGTTTAAGATTTTAACTCCTGCAGTGTCCTGGTATACTACTCTAGGCATATGTTGTCAACAATACACAAGTTCCAAAGGAATGGAGAGTTGCACTGACAGTTTAAAAGGCAGTTACCAGTTGGTATCATTCTGTTACTAAACTCAACACCGCTGAATGTTTTCTTATTAATTCTCCCATCCTAGACTGTCAAACTTAAGACTATAGTTAATCCCCAGTTGCAACCCTTATACAGTTAACAACAGTGGAAGGTTATTAATGCAGAGCTCAGGGGGAGTTAATCACATTTTCTAACCTCATCTTTTTTAAATAATTTAATTCTTAAGTCAATGAAACCTTTTTTCATGCACCATAATTTATGGTGGAAATCTGAGACTCCCGTTCATTTTAATATTTATTAAATCAACAGATGCAGGTCTTTAATTTTTTTTTTCAGTTCAACAGCAGACAAATCTGTCTATATCCTAACTGCGATTAGCTGAAAAATACAACAGACACATCCCATTTCAGGATGACAGAACAGCATCTATTGTATACAAGATATTATATGAGGCAGAATTGTCTAACAAATCTCAGACATGAAAGTAGGGAGGAAATACAGCTTCCAGTACTGCCCTGCTCCTACTAGCAAACTCTGGTGCAGCTGGAGAGCCAAGAGTGCTTTTTCAAAGGCATTTGTATGAAGGTGAACAGAGCCAGAGCAGTGAGAAAGGGTCAGTTTGCAGTAGGAGATGTTCAAGGCCAGGTTGGAGGAACTGGGGCTTCTGTAAAAGGGCATGAAGAATTTTAAGCCCTTACCCTTGGCCAAACAGAGCTCTTAATTGGACAGGGCTTGGCATCGCATGATCACGTTTACAGGTTGGAGTCATATATCCATACAATGGTCAGTTATCCTAGGAGCTCATTTATATATCATTATATATACACACACATGTTGTGTGACAAGAGATTTTAAAAATTTTTTTATGCACTATGAATTTATAGCTAGTTAATTAATTCCACCTCAATCATCTTCCTTTCTTCTGTGCCAGTCAGAACTGCATTGAACTAAGTACCTCTTACCCACCAGCTAGGTTGAGGTGGGAAACCCCATACTACTGTTCTAAGCAGCTAATTTGCTACAGTCTTCCTCGCTTCAAGAGAGAAACATCCTATTTCTTAAGACTGCAAAAGACACTGATTAACAATGTCAGGACATTATCAGAAGGAAAGTATAATGCAGAGAAATACAATTTGTTCGATCAGTTTATCAAGTGCCAGCCCTTAGTCATGCTTTAGGCCACTCTCTCTCTCCTACACATACATGTTAACTTCATCTGATCAAATAAGGACACTTTTCCTTACTGCGGCAATTGCAACGTACAAGGCTAACATCAAACAGAAATTCGTAATGGGGTTTTTCCCCCCCAGCACTTAATAATCCAGATATAACAGGAAGGAGCCCTTTAATTCAACAACAAAACAATACCTTAGTTATTATATTTGAGATATGAAACCTGTATTAATAGCATCAAAATGGTTGGGGAATAAAGATTTTTATCTTCAGTCAAAATTTCTTATTTCCACCTGTCTGAAGAAACCAGATACCAATTCATTCACATAATTTGTTTTGACACATACATACGATACAAAATCCCAGAGATAAAGAAGCAGGCAAGACACAGCAGGACAAAACAACATATAGAGCTGGATAGTCTCACACCCACTAGAACAACAGACACACAAGTTTTTCAGGAAGTCATCACTGCAGATGGTTCTGCTTCTGAAATCTAGAGCAAATATTCTTTCATGTTCCCACTTTCTAAAACATGCTAAATAGATAAAACACAGCAGAAATTACCATACATTTCAGCATCCCTTCCTAAAGTACTCTAAGCTGATTACTTTCTGTCCTAATAACTACTTTATACTTCTCTCAATATTCACATTGAATGCATCAAAAATAAAAAAAACCTCATTAAAACCAGAATTTTCTAACTCTTGGTATCATACACATAGCTGAAAATATTTTTCTCCTTGCTTTACAAGCTATGGTGCCCTACAGTGGAAAGCATGATTAAACTGGTTTTCTTGATTGCATATAAATGTAGATGGAACAAAAGAGCTAGTTAATTTGTATGCATTGTATAAGCAAATTGGTGATTATTTTCCCTAAGTAGACATGAATTTCACATTGCAGAGGAGCTTAAGAAATTATCCTGAAACATCTAAATGTTAATTAGTGCCAAAAGTAGAAAAAGCTAAGAAGAAGGTGTTTTCAAGCTATACAGCACTGAATTAGACAAGCATATTAGAGATGCACTACAATTTGGTGGTTCTGATTACACACTGAGCCTTTCAGGATCAAACTAAGACACTGAACCGATCATTTGAAACAGTCTAATATTTAGCCAATGCATGAAACTACTACATCCTAAAAGAACATAAGTGCAATGAGTAGAAAAAAAAAAAAATGGTGTTTTCGTATTTTCTACAGCTATAAACAAACATGACAAATCATTGTGTTTTACTTCTAGACAATTTCATAGTCAAACCCGCAAGTTTTCAATTCTTCAGCTTCAGGATTCCCTTGTAATAAAATCAAGACAAAAAGCTTAAAAAGGACGGCTTCTATCTTCAGCATCTAAAGAGATGTTTATTTAGAGGGAGGAAAGCTACTGTTCTCAACACTAGGCATGTGGGTAATGCTACATGTCTTACACCTTCTATAATATCACCAACATGCTACGTATAAAATAAGCATTCTTCCTTTTGCATCTTTTCCTGAAAAAGTGAAGCAGATAATGTTCCCATGCTCTGCTCTCCTTTCCCCTATGCTGCAGTTCCCTCGCTGCTCTTGATGCATGGACTAAAAGTCAGGGCTCCATATCATAACTATGAACTTTATGCCAATCTAACTCACCATACAAGGGGAAAAAAAAATCAAATATCAAATAACATGGAAGAACAGTATGTTATCAGTCCAAAATATAAATCTTAAGCTTGTACTTGATTTTGCAGAAAACAGAAATCTTCACAGAAATCAAGTGTAGAAAGTATGAAAAAAGTTAGCATGCCACAAATAAAAATTTATTCCTCCTTTTCTGTAATCAAGACCAAAACAGTGCTGTTCATATACTATTAAACATTATAAATAGAATATATAGTATAAAAACAAGCTCCACACTGAACACGATCTATCTGAAAGCTATAAAACGCTACTGGAAAAGCTCACTGCTCTGTTTATGTTCTCACTTTAAGGAGTTAATTCTATAGTTAAGGAACTGCTACTAGTTTAAACTATTTGAACTTCCACAGAGAATCAAACAGACATCTGCACGAGTTGCTCTAAAAATGGCCATATTTGCATAGAGGAAACAGAAATTGCATGATAATGACTGCATATGCAAATCAAGTTCACTATTCTTTTGTTTTTAAGGTAACATCCAAAATTGTTAGTTTAGATACTTCCCAGAAAAATCAAAAGTATTTTCTCCAACTTCACTGATTACAAGAGACACAAATTAACACAGAAGACTTTCAGACAAACGGAATTTGGCACCTCCCAGTTACTGTTTCGGACTAGCAACAAGGGGTCTAATCCCTCATCCATCCTGTTTGGGATTACCCTGATAGAAGAGGAGGCAATTTTTTCCTTGAATCAACACAGGAAACTGAGCAGAGGAAGTACTGTGTAAAATGTGCAAGTCTATCACTAGTTAGTTTAGTTACACAATTACCCATACTTCCTTTCAGCCAATTTCATTTATCATCTACATGAATGCTTTGCAGGACATACCAGTTACAATTTTTTTTTATTTAAAAAAAAAATTTCATGTTTTAAAAAGGGTTCTGATGTAAATTTTAAAAACTGCTTGCAAAGGTGTTCATTATTAATTCCAGTATAACAGAGTAAGATGATCCAAAATACCTGAGCTGAATTTTTTGAAAGTAACACTTCCAGATACTGTATGTTGGTTTTAATTTTATGAGATACAGATTCCAAATCTCAGGATGAACTTAGCATCGCAAGCACCATTCATGTAAAACAATCAAACATGAAATCAACCAAGTTCAATTAATGTCCCAAAAAAAAGTAACTCCAAAAGAAACAACCCAGAACAGCCAGATTGCTTACCACGGAAAAGCCTGAGTAAATAAAGCCTACTGCAAGGCCAAAAGGTCAGCGAGCTGCTAGAGCCAAGGGCCTCCTGTCAAGAACAGACTAATTCACTCTCACATTTAGTTACACAAATCTTGTGCAAAACCAAAAGTTACTCTACTATGGAAGACGTCATTCCACCTTCAAGTTCTGCTGTCACTAATGTGTACATCAGATCCATTACCTGGCCAGACCACCTAAAGTCCAAACATAAATACCTTAAAAAAAATAAAAATATCTCAAATGGTCTTCAACATCTGAATAGCAAACTGGGAGCAGAACAGTATAGGAAGCCCATACTCCACTTCCTGAAGACCAGCCTTCCACTGGCCTCACCATTAGCTGGCTCAGAACTAAAAAAGTCACCAGCCCAGGCCCAAGCAACATGAATTTGTAGTCTGCGTGAAAGCCAAGACACAGTAGTTAAACAGGAGAAATGGAAAGTTAGTCCCAGGTAGGGGCCTTGTGAAGTAGAAGTCTGTACCAATGTGCTCAAGGCATAAACGATCCACACCAAATCTTCACCTGGAGGAAAGAACGACAGGCTGCATGGGGTGTAAAAGGTTATTTCTTGCTTCTCCTTTTAGATAGGCTACTAATTGTAGGTAAGAAAACATGCTAAAGACAGATGGTGGAAACTATTTCGTCTGAATAAACTTTACAGGATCCTCATAAACAGGTTAAGAAGTTGTCAACTACTTGAGGGGGGGTTGGGATTTAAGACAGACATCAACATAGTAATTTACAGATTTTAACTGGGAGTTGATTCATTTCACACTATCCCAAACTAAAGATGGATTACAGCTACAGAGTATGTTTAGCATTTACAAACCAAATCTGTTCAAAAATACTAGAAAATGAAATCCACATACCAGAGATTAAACAGAAAGAATATTAGAATTTCAGCAACAAATCTCGTAATGTGAGAAATTAAATTCTGACTTCAACCAGAACATCTCCAATACTCACAATTAATATGCCACATCTATTAATGTTAAAATTGCCATAAGAATGACAATTTGAGAATACAAAGGAGTTTCTTAACAACTGTATAATATATTCAACCCACTCATAAAAAGAAAATGTATAGAATTAATGTGGGGGCTTTTAAAATTTGTTTTCATTTTTAAATGCTGTCTTGGACATAAAACTTTTCCAGAGTAACACAAGAGCTGAAACTATGTTTTGAAAATTAAATTTTTCAGTCGACAAGAACAACCATCTTCAAGTAATGCTGACTGGCAGAAAATATGCATTAATCCCTGACATCAACTAAGTTATTTTGCACCTGTAATTTCTTACCAACCCATCATACATACTTAAAGCATGCAAATGCTTTTATAGGGGTGGACAAGTATCATTATCTTCACCACCAGGGCAAATGAGGCTTACAACTTCTCAGGACTGGCTCCACGCAGCTGTCTGGATGCAGGCACACAACAAAACCCCAGCAGCTTGCAAGCGCCAGGAGGGAGAGGACGCACGTCCTGGTAGCTCAGCCTCTTGGCAGGCAACACACGTCACCAAAACCCGATTGCTTTTGGTCAGGTGCCCGTACTCAGGCTACAAAGCCAGAAAGGAAAACTAATCTCACTTTACAAGGCTGATAGCCTTTCTAACAGGGTGAGCTGCAGCCACTAGAAGACCTGGGCACCTCATGAAACGGCTTTTTTGGTCATCCAAATTTTAGAAAGGAGGACAGGGGAGAAAGGGGAAGAGACACGGAAATAGCTTATTATACCAATATCATTTTAGTTCTTGTTAGCTCGTGAATTGCTTATTGGGATTCCTTTTTGGCTGCTTGCCCAGAACAGTTGGAGGAAATAAACAAAACAAAAAAAGTAGGCAAGCCAACCCTCAGCAAATCCATTAAGTGTCTGTTGGAAACAGCCTTCTTCCAGGGTCTCCCCTTCCTAATACCAGCTCACCAGACACCCTGGCCCACTCTCCTGGCTACTCCAGATTTGGATGGGTGTCAATAGCCACAGTGTTAAAACCAGTTCAGTGTCTTCCCTCCCACCAGTCAGGGACCATAGCTCACAGGACATACTCCACAGGGACTATGTAGTTAGTGTAGCTTAACTAGAATCATCAACTTGAGCATCCTATTTAAACGTATACAAATCTAAACAGCCCTGAATTGTATAACTACAGTCCCTATAGAATACACATGGAAGGTAGAGGTATCTGAATCAGAGTTGTCAGTATACTGAGCTGGATTTTTCCAAGGCAGAGCCTACAGTGCATCAGGAGACTTACCACATTTTGTTTGAAGTAAACTATGTAACACACCAAACAGCACTAACTCAAGTCTCAGCAATAAGCTATGACAGCAAAAGGAAACGCTGGTGAAAGGAACGAGTTAAGCCAGACCTTCTTTCAGATTTAGGTGCCTCCCTGAATGTCAAAAATAGATGCCTGTGTCAGATCAGGATCACTGTTTCAGTCCTCCCTTGGCAATAGGTGCTTACATTATCTATTTTGAAAGCAGGACCAGTTACCTTTTGAAGGAGAACTGTGAGTGCAGAAGAGAAGGAAAAGAAAATAAAGACCATTTTTGATACAGTATCCTAACAAAGCGTTTGCACACAGCATGAGAAACTCCCATGCAATATGACTGTCAGCCAGAGGAGACTCAAGACTCCATCTCTCATTTCCCAAAAGGGCGTACTTAACATCAGCCACTAGCACACTCTCTCTTGCTCTCATCACAGCTGCAAAACATGCTAAGATGAAGGAAAGGCTCATGGGACCACAGCAAGAGTGAGCATGAACAGCACAAACTTTCTGTAGAAAAGGCACAGCTCTGCCTCCCAGATCAGATCACCTACAGAGTTCTTTGATTCTGGCCACTACGTGCAGGACTGCTTGGGAAGAGGTGCCTGCTCACGCTGAAAGCCAGCCGCTTACAGCCAGCCATCGGAAAAAATACACTTTTCTTCAAAATGGAGTGAAGGAATGAAGAACTGCAGGCCATGGTTTCAAGGAAGGGATGGAGAGCTGACCATTTCTAAAAAGTCTTGAGAATAAGTTAACATCTATTCCTAAAAATGGCCTTTTTCAGCCACAGATTTCACTTCCTGCTGAAAGGAAGGCAGGAAGAAAAGGCTGAACTAGAGAAATACTTAATTAAAGCATACATGGAACAGCAATATTACTTGGTCAGACTTGCGCATCACGGTCCAGTTACTGCCATTTGAGGTAATTCCTCCCCCACCCAAGTCCTTCCTCGCAAACCCACCCAGCACATCATACATGCACTTAAAGCCTTTCTAAGCTACAGCAGAAGCCACTTGTGTTAGACTTTTCTTCTTCACCCCATCACTCCTGATTACAGTTTCATTTCTAAATACAGTAAGCACAGAGTCTAGGATAGCATTTCATTGTTAAAACTTAACAGAGAAAGCAAGCATTAAGCAAACAAAATATAATTGTTTCTCAGTTCTGTAATGATAACTACAAAAAAAAAAAAAAATCACGATTTCCCATGTTTCTGCAGAAGACCAGCTTTCACATGGGAGGAACACAATAAAACAAACAACAGAAACAGAAAAACCAAAAATCAAAAAAAACGTACAATCCTATAATCTCATAGTAGACATCTTAAACCTGGAAGCAGTTTAATCTTTGGGCTCACTTCAGCAATAAGACTGAAGCATATGATGAGTTCCAGTAAAGTCAGTGGTATCTCTCACATACTCAAGTACCTTGTTAGATCATGAATCGCAGCTTTCCAGCATAAGTAAATGCCCTATGTACTTTTCAGTATCATTCACTGGAAAGAGAGGTTTTTAATACACATTGTAAAATGCATACTAAAATTTCTACTAAAATTTGTTAAAGAGGTTCAGGAAATCACCTTGAAGAGTTTAGTTACTGCTGAGTCAGTGTAGATCAATAAAGCAAGCAGAGGGCTCTGTGTAGAGCTTTATTCCCACTGTCTTAAAATGATTTGTCCACGGACCCAAATACTGCATAAAAAGCTGCTGCACCTAGAAAATTGGGTATAATTCCCACCCTTGACAAAGTACTTAGAGAAGTAATTGAAAGACCTTCCATAAATGCTACCTTCAATACATCATTTTCCAAAAGTCAGGTTCTTTTGAAGAAGTTTTCACTGCCCCAAACAAATCATACCTTAAACGTGACTTGGAAAGACAAGTGGATGTAAAAGCCCAAGCCAAATAGTACAGCACTTAGGCATGACATACTACATGCACTCATATATACACACACAGAATGCTGTAACTTTACAGGACTGAGGGACTAAAATAGGAAACCAGATTCATTATGGATGAATTTATCAACCAATAGATGGGAAAAAATCCTAGCTTCACATACGAAATGATGGGCTCTGGCCTGATCATTACCACTTAGGAAGATCTCTCAGTGTCCCAACGGACTGTTTTTGCTACAGTCAGTTCAGCCCGATGCTGAATGGTAGAGTCAGAAGAGTAATTCTTATGTTACAAATTATTAGCAAAGGAATTTGGAAGGGAGCAGCAGCATTGAGGAAGCCAGAAACATAATTATGCCACTGCATAAATCCATGGTTTACCCACACTTCAAATTTAGCGTGCAGTTCTGGTGTCCTTATCACTCTTTCTTCCAGTGGGGCTCATTTGGCTTACTAAATAGACTAACCACAGGCTCAGGAAATCCTATATGCAGCAAATCATTGAAGACAGTTTTAAATGAGTGCAGCCCACAAATTCACCCTGTTCTTGCCTCTCCCTAGGTATCCATTTATAACCCCCATGGGATAAAGAAGGTTGAGTTGGATCAATTTTAAAGTCTGAATCAGTGTGGCCATTTTTACCTTCTTATTCACTCCAACTTAGTGATCATCAAAAGCAATATATCACAATGACATACTGTTTACAGCTGCTCTGGAAACAGAAGCATTTCCTCATCAATAAATCAGCTGTCAACTTTTAGATAAGGCTTCCAGCCATTTTGCTTCTCTTGCAAACATAGATACTACATTTCATAAATGCCACAGTATTCACACTTATTAGCATATACACGTTTGAATTTTTCCACTGAAATAAATATCCCTAAACCAAATTTCTAGACTGCTTTACCTAAGTTTGTGATGCTATGCAATTTTAAAAAGAAAACCCAAACTCAGAGTAGTTTTAGTACACATTTTAATTATTTTAGTAGTGTTAGACAAAAGTAGTATTTCAAGGCAGTGAAAATTACAGATCATCTACACATTGAAAGCTCTTGCCTGAAGAAGTAAGTTTTGAGTATTAGAAGCGTAAGACAGATTATGTACAGAAAATCCCATAAAGCCTTTATGAGATTTTTTCTTTTCCTTTTTTTTTTCCTCCCCTGTTTGCAGCAAGGATGATGAAAGCTTTCAAAACATCTGGAGTAATTTAAGACCAACAATCTTTCCTTTCCCAAATTACTATGCTGCTTCTGAATTCTCAATACTTGCCACAGAATAAGTCTACAATATTCTCTTGATACTAGACTACATAAAAAAAAAATATAAAAAGCCCTGCAAATGTATTTTCTTAGTTGCATTAAATATACTAATCCTAACCCACTACTATAAATGAAGTGGCTACTATTAGCATGTATTTCTACATGTAAACTATTCAGTTTTTCATATTAAATAAGTATATTGCCATCCTATTTCTCTGTGACGGAAATTAAAACCTAATCCAATGTTTACTAATATTTATGCTCTTCAGTGCATGGTAGAAGCTTTATCTATCTTAATGTTTGCCTTCTCCCCCAACTCAGTCATTGAAAGTCTCCTACTTGAAAAGTATTAAGTATTCTGAAATTATCTGAATTTCATTTCCAAAAATAGGAAACAGGAGTACATATCAGAAAAGCTGACATCAGCACATACACTTACTATCTCATGACAGTTGCAGCCACGAGTTTTTTTTGTCTAGCTAATACAGAGATTCATGTCTCTGTACCACAACTCCTGTATTCTGAGAACAGACTTTCCAAAGGGTTTACGGGCTCACTGTATCTGAGTAGCAGTAGATTCATCACTGAACAGCTGGAGTTTTGCCCAGGAAAACAAACTATATTCTATACTGAAGAGAGGGACATGATGATTAGGCCTTTCATATCCCTCTCATGTTGAAAATTATGGAATTATCAGCAAACTGTAATCATGAAAATGTTACACTAAGGAGAATGTATTTTTATAGCAAATGAACATAATTATGTTTACCATATTTGGGCCCGAAGTCGGCTGGCAATTCAGTCCGTATATAGACAGCAATATCTGATTCACTGTCACAGGATATGAATAAACCAGAGCAATCCAGTGTGAATAACAGTCTCCCGCCTATAACAAAACCAAATATTAGTGTGTACATAATACACCAAAAGCATAATATAATACTGTAAATAGCAATTTCATAAATAGTAGTAGTTGAATAGTTTTAACCTTTATTCTAAAAATCATTCTTGAACTAAATCTTTGTAACAGGAGATTTTTTTGGAACTGTCAAAAAGCTTTATTTCTAACATATCTATGGTTTGTAATATATTAGATTACATAGAACTAATTTCTGTAGCCAATGGTGACAAGTAATTTGGGATCATAAAGATTAAAAAAGTAGAAATGGTAGCATGCATACTTCATAACCTTTCCTCATTTTTTCTAATCAAAGAAGCTGCTTGTGCTTCTTCAGCACAGCGTTCCCCTCCTCATTAAGACCAGAATTTATTCGTCTTAATTAAATATAGATGAGATTTTTAAAATAGCACTAAGTCATCCTGCATAGTTGGGGTCAAAATATGATTAGTTATAAGATCAAATGTAGCACCCTTCCAGTTTATAAATCTCTAGTACAAATCAAAAGGGAAAAATACAGCCAAGTGTTGCCAACTATAACCTTTCCCCCTCCAAGAACACCCAAAGCTCAGTGCTTATCTAGTTGTTCTGATGCTTTGCACAGCAGACAACTAAAAAAATCCTTCTTCTGCAAATGCCATTAACAACTGGTTCAAACACAAGTTAAGCACCGGAGACAAAAGGATTCTCCTCTTGCCCTTCTTCAGCAAGCCCCTGTGTTCCAGCAAATATCACCCCACCTTCACCACAATGGCAACAGCTTACATCTTTGAGGCTCCAGTATCTAGTGCCTTGTATTAGTTGCTCCAGTAATCCCGCTTTCTATTTCAGTCCACAGAATAATTTGTTGCCTTTTATCCACACAATGTAAATGCCAAAATAGGCCACAGGTCAACTTAAAATCAAAAAGTTGCAGACTGAAGGCTGAGGAATGCTAGAACAATCCTAGGTCTTCTCTATCCACTCCTTACACTGACACAGCTGTGAGAATTTCTGGATTTAAAAGCAATTAGTTACTCGGATTTTGCACTTTGTATGTTATTACTAGGAAGACTAGCTTGATTAAAGTTATTTTCTTTGTATTAAGAAAAGCAAAATATTTTAATATTTTAAGAGACTTGCTTCCCTGCTTCTTTAAAAAGCTCTTAATGAAGTTTAATTTCTTTCAATACAAATACATTTATACGTTTTGAAACTAAATCTCATTTTTTATATCTAGTGTAGATGCTATCAAGGAATATAAATAACTTCACACAAGAGCTAGCTGCTAACAAATGCATACATGGAATTCTGCCGGCACATCTCAGCAGCAGCATAGCTTTTCTAGCTTCCGGCTTTAAGCTGCTACATTAAGTATACAGCATGGAAAGGCATACAACAGTAAAACTGATAAATACTGATATGATTTAACTGATGTAATGTGATTTTGCCTTTTAAAAATTTATTGTTCATAGGTTAAAAATTATTCCCCAAGAACTCTCCAAATATTTCCCAATAAAATTATCAATTGTTAAACAATTATCAATCCTAATTTACAGCATATAAAGCACAGTCAGACCACCTTATCATATCCTGAAAGTAGAAGTACTGATAGTTTTATATAAAAAAACCTAAGCCCTCAATCACGTGCATGATTTGTCATCAGGTTATGTGCCAAAATTTCTGCATTGAGTTGTGCAAGAAATGTTTTGCCCAGCAGAGGATACAATGGGATTTTTATGCTGGTATAATACAACTTGAAAGAGAAACAGATGTAATGTTTTAACCCATAAAACAGATTAACATGATGTGATCGATCTATTCAGTAGAAATCAAACATCCATAAGCAAACCTGAAGACTTAAGCTTAAACTTTTATTACTAGTTAGATCTTTCTGACGACTCACGTGTGTTTCTCCCTGAAGCACGTAGTACCAATGGTCCAAGACACCACACACATGCATCAGTGGAAGATCCTAACTTCATACCTAATTAAGTACATGCAATGGCATCCCTCAATATTCATTAACAGAGTTGACTTTTGTTCACAAATGAAGACTGGAAAGAAACATTTACAATTTTAACTGGTATCCTCTGATGTGCCAATTATACTTAAAAATTATTATCAACATGAAAGACTAGGCTTACATTAAATGATGTTTAGGTGATTTAAGACATGTTGACACCCCTTCCCAGTAGCTTATGTTGACAAAGGGCTTTCTGCTGCAGAAATTGCGACACAGTAAAGCCCTGCCAGCCATAAGACACTGCAAAGATGCCAAATACATTTAAGCAATGTTTCAATACCAGCTGACACGTCTATTACAGATCTGGCCAAACCCCTTTCGAATATATTTCCTAAGTATTACATTTAGAAAAAGCAACCTTTTCACCACCAGGACTGTTTGTGCAGAGGGTGTGCTGACAGCCAGGACCACCCCACTGGTACCAAGCACTGCCCGTGACTAATCTGGCACCAGCAAGCGATGGCAAGGAGAAGGCTACAATACACAACACTAAGCATCAAGGCAATGCCTGGCAATTTCTACTTCATATATTACTACAACCCCCGCCCCAGGCACCATTTTTAGCCACTGTTGGATTTCCTCCCTTCTCCCCATCCCCCAACCAGGCTCCAAACCTTGAAGTAACCTTGTTCTATTCCCCCCCACACACACACCCACCCCCGACGGCTCCATGCCTGAAACATAACCTCTAATCTTATTTTCTATTTCTAGCATACAATTCACAACCCTTATCCCAATTTTTTAAATTAAATATCCTCCACATTGCAGACTCTGCCTCCTACAGTCAGGACAGCTCACAGAATACATCAGAATTTATAACCATATGTTTCTTGATGAGGACAATTTTACATTATTTTTAACATTAGAAACATACAGTATTTACACAACATAGGTTTAAAAGCATTCTCTGAAAAAGACGCTTTCACTACTACTGTCAGTAGTATTGAAAAGCAATGAAAGAGCTTTATTTGTTAGAAGGTTTAGATAAAGACATTAAAAACCAACAGATCTGCACTTCAGGGCAGTTTGCAAAGCAAAGCATTAACTTCCAGCAATTATTGATACTTGGGGAATATTTGTGGCCATTAAGCTAAAGTCTTACAAATTACAGGATTATTACAAAGGAAGTCGTCTCATCTGACACCATCTATTTAAGAGAAGGACTTTGCTTGAACTTGTTGAGGTTTTCTTCAAAATATGTTATTTGCTATCAATTCTGTAACATTTCCTACACAAAACAAATTAAAATAAAAATGGCCTACTGGATCAGTTGTCCATCTAGGCCACAATGGCAGTAGTCAAAATTTATATTGTTAATTAATTAGCACTATCCATACCGCTCTTTCATATTTTTATCAATTATATCCAATTTATGCAGTTGCCAGGACAAAATGTTCCTCCATGCACAAGTTGTCCCACAAAAGCACTTTGATACAGAACAGCACCCTGAAGAATGAAAAAATATTTTTCTGTCTCCGAAGTGCTGAAAAACAAGAAATTTCCAGGATGCATCCCAAGACTGGAGGTTGCAGTCTGACACAGCCATGCCCTCTCAGCACTGCAGAGAGTTACAAGCACACGTCTGCGTTTTCATCAGCCACATGCTAACACTCTTCTGCCTACCCAAAATAAGTTATTTCAGTCCCAGAAAACACATCCCCACAGAGCGTAGAGGGAACGTTTGTCACTGTTCAGCTGGTTGTGTGCTTACCCTGCAGAGAGAACTGATTTGGTCACCGTGCATTAGTGAATACCTTCACTTACACAGAGTGAAGGTTAATAAAAAAAAGAAAGTGAATTCCAATGTACCCAAATTCCAAAATATTTATAATGCTTACACCAAGCTAGTAGCTAGCCTTTCAAAACAAGGCCAAATATATTGATATGACTTTGTTGATTAATCAGAAAGTTAGTTACCTTAGGATGCTAATAGCAAAGAAATTGTCCTTAGTACTTCACAAAATTACTTTCTGAATTATATTTTAGACATAATCAGTTACGGGACAACTTGACCACACCAGCACAATTAGGAAAGGAGGAATAATCCTTGAACTAAGACATGAAGTGTTACAACATGTTTGGTTAAATTATATATATAATCTTATCACATTTTACAATAAATACAATTTCTTTTGCATTGGACTGCACAGGCAGTTCTAGTAAATACTGCTAGTTTGTTCCACTTTCTCTCTCCCACTCCTTCAGCTTCCATCCTGTTCTCAGCAGGGTATCGTCTGAATTTATTGGTAGCTCCACAGAAATTGAATAGTGGAAGTGAGAGGACAGCCTCTAGCAATTAAGAATAAAAGCAGATAAGAACATAAATCAGACTAGAGAAAAACAACTGTGAGAACTTTTTAAGGTAGCAGGGCCAGATTTTGAAATTGATTGGAAAACAATAAATATAGAAATTGTGAAGTCGAGAGTCAACTCATCAACATACTTATCAGAGCAATTTATACTATGCAACAAAAGTTAGCACGATAACAGGAGTAGTGCAATCAGAAATACCTGACATGAGATTCATTCCTAGGTGGTTACTGGGGGAGTAACAATACTTCCTTACTTAAGAAAAAAATAAAATAAAATTATGTTGTCAACATAAATGATAAGTTCAAGTCAGGACTGCCTTTCCCTCAGCAAAATAAGGATATTATAAAAACATATTTTGAATGGTAACTTAATTGACTCTTAAGGGTCAACATTTGAAAGTTTCTCTACCCCACCCCAAAATGAGGACTAGAAGCATCTCAAAAAACCTGAGATTCTCATGTCAATGAATGACAGCCACAAAAATTTTTCATAGCACTAGGAAAATATTTGCAAGTATGTTTTCAAAAGGATACTGTTATTCAAATGGAAAAAGAGTATCACACCACCGCTGTCCAACAACCCAACTACTTCAAAGTATTAAATTCATTAAGCATGTTATTACTGTGGTCTCCATAAAATACATAATTATAGAAGTAATATAATATTGCTTGTTGATGTAAATATAATTTTAAAAATGTTTTCCCACAGTCTCTGCTTTTAGTATTAGAGTTACAGAAGCAATTCTAAAGTTCTCACTGAGGACAGTATTAAGGTCTTCACTTTTTCAAAACTGTTTCCACTCCTATCTTTCATAAACTTGTGGAAACACAGTATAGGTGGTTTTAGTCATGTAAGAACATTCTTCATTAGTCATGAAGAATGAAACCCAAGTATGTACCAAAGTAAATTCATACTTGACACCATTTTACTTCACTGGGAAGGGGCTCCTGGAGTACAATCGCTGATGCAGGCTAGAGATGCATGATAATTTGTGCCTTAATTTTGGATAAAGCATGCAATAAACATTCTACTAAGTCAAAACAACTCTCTTAACATACAATAGTTTATACAAAACATTGAAATTACTCAATGAGCAACTGAAAAAACATTTAAGCTCACTGAAAATGTAGGGATTTTTTTAAAAGTTCTAAAAGGAAATCTGAGAAAGATTTCTGAAAAATGCTTTCCGCTTACAGCCCACCAGCATCATCAGGTGAAGTCACCATAGTGCTAACACCAATACTGTTACTATTGCTGTCAGTACTGGTGCTTAAAGAAATGAACACTGATCATCATTAATGGCTGATTGTTTTGTTTGGTATTTAACAATATAGTTATTAATTTTTAAAAATTAAATTAACAATTCAATTTTAAATATGAATTAGATTAACAAGATATACAATATTAACATGATCTAGTAAACATTGTATTTAAGATAAAAGTAGTGGCCAAAATAGACAACATGTGCCTTCTGACTCTCTCTCAAACTTCCACAACACATCTGATTCAGCCCACCTGCAGCTTCACTGCCAGGGGAGCCTCCAGCCTGCTATGACACCCACCTTCCCGCAAGAAGCCAGACACTACTGCAATCAACACCTCAAGAACCACAGCCAGACATCTCCTGTTTGAACACAGATCTCGTCCAAGACATTCCCACATCTTCACCACTTTCAAGTTTTTCCAACCCCAATGGAACCATCACACAGTGGCTATGGCACAGGCTGATTCTGGACAAAACTCAACACCCACTACATATCGATATTATGGAAACAACTCCTTCCACGCGTCTCAGGTGAAGGTAAGAGAAATTATTACTTAGGCAAAAAGTTCACCTTATATCTACTTTAAGACAAATAACACAGTAATAGACCCTCACAGAACAATTAACTGTTTGGAAGGAACCCTGCTGCTAGACCCTAAGATCTAAGGCTCAAATTTCCACTATAATTCCTTACTATGTTCTCCATTTACAGATAATATATCATCTTCCACATTTTTTCCCCATTAGGCAGGCTCTGACAAAAACCCGAACTTGTGTGTACTCTGCTCCTGAATTACTGATGGCAGCAGAAAGTGCAAATCGCTACTGCACGATCAAACAAAACAGCTAACACGCTTCTGCAGGAAGGAGTTCCATCCATTCCTGTTCTCCAAGCATTAATAAAAAACCAAAACAAAACACAGAAAGCTGTGTTCCTACTGCTACTAATATGCCTTCCTTCCAAGGCTCTGTAAGGATCTTGCTCTATTTCTAGTTATTCTTTTAGCAATTACAACTTCCATGTTCTGCATAAGCCTACCATATATCTGTAGAAATCTCCCAGAGAACACTACAATGAACACAGGCATGCTACATTTATTTTTTGACCACTAAAAATATATCTTTCTTGCTTTCAATTCAACAACATTGGTCCTAATTTCAATTTACTTTTCCTACTTTTAGATTCACTCCAGTAAGCCTAGAACAAACAGCATTAGAGATGCATCCTTACTACACACTAAGGTATTTATGTATTTGCTTTTATCCACAATACAAAATATTTATTTCCTGCATACACTTAACAATACCTGTTATGTGCATATTACATGATATATGTTCTCCTTTATTAAAGGATTTGAATTTCAATAAGTCATTTTCTCAAAATTTCCATTCTAGAAATAATTACCTTCCTTCAAAGTGTCCAGTAACACTATGCAGCTAGAGCAGACCATACCATTTTTTGCATTTATTATTTTATTAGGAACAATGTGTACTGCAGTCAGAAGTAGGATTAACCACAATCAGAGTATGACTTGATACATCAAGGGATTTTTATCCTCAACTACCACTTGTGTTGCTCTGGAGCAGGAAAGTTTAAGTAGTGCTTCAGCTGCACGGACACTAACACTCATACCAAACCGAGTTCAGAACAACAGGAAATCTTTTGCATTTTCAGCACAGCAGATTCCTCTCCCCATCTTTCAGCTACATTCCAATCCTTACTGTGTAATACATACAAACAGGAGAGTTTTAAATGTGAATTCAAGTGTAAAGCAGGAAAAAAGCAGTAAAGGTAGGAACAAAAATAATCACAAGGAGAAAAGGAGAGTGACTGGATTCAGCAGCATAAGAAAATTACACGATTGTGGGCTTGACAATGAAAATTACGGTTTTCTTTACAGTATATCAATATGATGATACTCAAAATTGAGATTAAACTGTATTTTAGGGCTCTCAAATGCTATTAATAAGGCATTCTGCTGCTTTTTGAGTTGCTGTATGCATATCAGCAAATAATTTTAAACAGTAGAGCCACTTGTAAAATGGAGTCTTATCTCCTCTTACAGCTAACCTATTATTCTCTGTCTGGAATACAAAATTCTTCCACCAGCTGCTTTTCCTGTCTTTCAGGTGATTATGCTGGCATTTCTTTGCCTCTGAAGTTGAAACACATAGACTCCATTTACATAGACATTTCTTTGTCCATATTTTGGACAAGACAGTGGATTTTTATTGGTTGGAAATGGTACTTACTACTAATAAAAACAATTTCAATGTTATATTAAGCAACCTATATTAGTAAGTCCCTACAAGATAAAAACATGAAAAATCTTGTGGCATCTAGGTTTTTACTCAGATTTTTACAGCATTGACATGTGGTATCTTATCCTCATTTGTGTCAGATTTAAGCTTGTTATTCATAATCGAATGGAAAGGTTTTTACCTAATTATTCGTTAATTCTAAAAGGCTACACTGAATAATCTCAATGTTTACTCATTGAGTTTATGACTGAGTAGGTATTTTGCTATGTTTCTTACCATAGTCGTCAATATGAAGGTATTTAACAAGAAACCAAACCCTTTGAACAGAGAAAAGAAAACAAACAAGAAAAGAAGCAAGCAGAAGAAGCGTTCCGGTGTAAGTGCGAGTAAGCTACAAGTACCCAACGCACAACCTACAGTTTACCACCAATCCAAGCTGAGGCAATAATGTTCATATGGAAGAACATAAGTAGCAGTTTTAGAAAAAAAAAAAATTTACCAGTGAAAAAAAAATTTTTCCTTTCACATCAACTACAAAGCATCAATTTCAAAGTATTACTACTTAAAATGCTGGTTCTTACCTAAAAGACACAGAAGGTCTTATCAGTGCTGGAACACACAACAGTTCTAAGACAAGGGTATCTTGCATTTGAGGACACATATTGGTATAAGTCAACTTGTCAAATGCTTCTCCTCTCCGAGCAATGTTCTACAGCTGCAATTACTATTCCTCACTTTTTTCAGAATATATTAAGTGGGTCTTCTGAGATCACCAGGCATGGACTATTTCACATGGAGTACTGTCCCTCACAACACCATCTTTTGGCCAAACTGCTATCTGCCTATGACAGTGTAAGGTAAGTGAAAGCCAATGGTGTGATGTAAAGGAAGAAAATAACCCCTCACAATACAAACCTTTAAAGATAGCTAAATAAGGGATAAGTAGTCCACTAAGTCAATAGTGCTTTGAGGCACGATCGGGTTTTTCACATGCTACCAAGCACTATCATCAATATTCAAACATACCTAGCTGCATAGTATTTGCTCCAAGTCTACTGTTCCAAACTACAGCAGTTTAACTTTGGTCACATTAGGATTCATTTTAGAGAAAAATATTTACCAGACATAGCATGCAAGATGCCCTGCATTCATATTATAATTTATTCCTCAACATACTGAACAACTGGATCAAAATACAGCATACCATCCTATCTACGCTTGTAATTATGAGGACTGTACCACTTGCAAAACATTAAGTGAAAAGGAGCATAATTACATAGTGTAGAAAATTTCATAAACTATACTTACCCTTGTTTTTCTTGATATACAATTTAATGTGCAGTGAAAAACAACCAATACGGCAGAGATGAGCACCTCACGCTCCAAATAGCATATGCAAGGAAGACACAATATATTATTTCCCTGAAACCACAAGAATTTTTGAAAAGAATCTGCCTCATCTGTGCTAAAGCAATTTCAGAACAAAATACAGATACAACTTTTTAGCAGAAAGTCACTTACTGAAATACATAATTTTCTCCTGTTTCAGGATGCAACTTAAAATATCAGAAACAACACACTGTATCAGACAGAGAGAAGCATCCACTGACTGCACTGTGAAGCTGAAAAAGCCCATAAAAATGTGAACATCTCAGCAAAATGAACAAACCACAACTTAAGGTCAAGTCAAATTTTATCAGTCATGTTAGCAGTAGTCTTCTCCATCTACCACAATGCACAAAGTTGAGGGCCATGAAAGCCTTTCAAGTAGAACAAACACATAGCAAAAGGTGTTGAAACACAAGAGGAGGCACAGTCTAGACAGACACTTTCCATCAATAATCTCCTAAAGTGCAAGGGATGGAGAAGCACAGATTAAACCACAAAACAGCGAATAAGAGCATAAGGACTGGCAATTCTGAAGAGACCAACAGCAACATGCTAATCTATAGATATTTCCTCAAAAATTAACTTGAGAGATTTAGTTCAAAAACACACTAAACTGTCACAAAAGCTCCCCATGTCAATGTATTGCACAAGCAATGAACTCCATGTAGCTGTTTAAGAACAAATTAAACTTAATATATGGTACCTTTAAAGACAGAGGAGCTATTCAACCATGAACTCTGGTATCTGTAAGCCACAGCAATTCACACACCCAGTATTCAGTCCAACAATGTGTCTGATTAAAGCATACTCTTCAGAAAAGCATCCAGGATCAGACACCATGAAAGGTTTTGGAGTAGTAACTCTCTGACATCCGATCAGCAACAACTTAAATAGTGATTCAGTGATAAAAATACCTCCTGAGGCTTAAAAGACAGCATCTATGATTTGAAGGAGACCCCCGCAGCCCTCATGGTCACCATGACATGGAAAGAGAAGGCAGAGTGAGAGAAGAGCTAGAATCTTTTAACACATGTTCAGAGGAAACATAATTAAGAGGTTAATCATGGTCTGTTATTCATTTGTCTGACTGTATCAGACAATCCTAATCAAACCTGATAAAACCCACTGTTCAGAAACTAAAATGGAAAAAAAAAAAAGTCTTTTCCTGCTGTGTTTTCAAAGAAAATGCACTTTTCCCAAAAAAACATTTCACTAAATCTTGTGTGTGTCAACTACAGATTTACTCTATCATACCAATCTATCACCACAAAAATGTACCATTCCTATATAAAAACAAAAAAATGTATCATTAGTGGTTTTCAACAGATTTCATGTCCAGCAACATCTGCAGAGCAATAGATTTCATTTAACCAGACCAGGATCTTTTCTAACCGCAAAACCAAGCAACAGATTAATTTCAAAATAGCACAGGTCAGATGTGCCACTTTTCCACATGGATAAAGTAGTAAGTGCACTTGTGTACCAAAGACTGCCAAACTAGACCATATGTTGTCCCATGACCCAAATTACCATTTCAGTTTTAAGATCAAATATTATACGAAAGATAACATTTAAATTGGGTTGATAACTTGGATATGTAGAATACCTTTGCTGAGAAGAACTAGTGAACAAACTCTTAGGACCTGAAATGAGGTCAAAGTGCTGAATTTGACATCACAATCTGTTGCCCTGGAAATTATTGCAACATTTAGACAAAAAAATTTGTAAGATCCAACAGGATTGCTTGAAAGAAAATGTTTTCATTCTCTTCCCGAAAGCAACACAAGACAGACAGAAAGTCTAGAAGCTCTTTGAGTAAGGACTTTTCCAACATTTTAATACAGAACCAAACATACTCCCAACAACAGTATATGTGCTCTTTTTCTCATGGTTTTGTTCCAATAATTGGCATTTCCTCCCAACACCCCATACAGTTTCATCAGCATAGAATTCTCTTCCATGAGAAGAAAAATAAGCCACAGAATTTCAAGTCCATTTACACTTGCACTAATTTAGGAAATTTAATTTTTAGTTAACATACCCTGTTGTTCTGTACATAAACTTCAGCAACTTCTCTTCAAAAATAGCAACAAAAAAGAAGTGCAAGTTATAATACTACCAAAACCTTAACCTTGCTTGTATCATAACTTCCATACCACCATTGGTAGCTGCCCAGAAAGACAGTTTATTTGTACTCCACTGTAAGTTAGCAAAGTATGCCCAGTTTGCTCTCTGTAGGTGAAGAATGTACAAGTATCCACTCAAAAGCCTGCTTTCCTGCCGACAACAGCAGCAACCTGGCAGTCATGATGATTTCATTTGTGCTACTCAGAACTGAACTCAGAGAAACAAAATTCCAATCACTACCAAATCTTACACTTTTTTTTTTTTTCATTCTCTTCTGGTTTTTATTTAATAAATGAAAGGGGTTAGCTTTTCTAAATGATACACTCATATTTAGCAGCAGACCTATTTTTTTCAGCACCATATTAAAAGTTCTTGATTACATCATCTGCCTGTAAATGTTCATCTCGTGTAGGAAAAAGTGTATATCTTATTACCTTATTATTTAAATATTTGCAAACTGTGTTGCTCAGCCAAAAAGACACAAATATCCAACTATGTCTTTGGTAAGAAGCTAAATAAAGTTTATTCTGGAGCTATGAAACATGCATTTATGAAGTTGGATTCTGTAACAACATATTTGCACAGTTTTAGTTAACACTACTCCACACACCTGGCCTTCAATTCCTGCTTGGACAAAGAACTGCAGACCATTCAACAGCAAGCAATATTGTCATCCTTCCCTCCTGCCAAAAAAATCTCCTATCCTCAGGATCTTTCCATCTTTTACTAAACACAGGTGCCTTTAACAAACGATGAAAAGCTGCATTCATTTTTACCTTCACTTTACAAACGTGGTTTCTTCTGAACATTTTGAGATGATGAACTCATTCTACGTGGAAGTTACCCTGCAAGATGCATGCAGAAGAACTTCTAGATCTGGAAGGATGAAATATTTAGGTAGCCTCTTCCTCCTTGTATTCTTCCTCCTTCTACATAATACCATCTGCTGCAAGACTTGCAAATAGCATTCTGAGAAAAATTTTGAAATACTCAACAGAAAGAGATTATGTTCCTCAAATCTTCTGGAGTCTGGCATAGAATCACATTTATCCAAAGTGATCTTTGCCCTGTGATACTCAGTCTTTTACTCAAGCTGTGAGGATGTAGACACAAGAAAAGTCTTTCAACAACAAGAAGAGTGCTTGTTTCTGTGTCTGTCCTTTCTAGTCACTACAGCTTTCACTGGTTTTCAGCGTTTCTCTTATATGCTGGGCCACAAAAAGAATGCCTAGCTTCTTCAGGACGAGATTGCCAGCTTCAAGTATTTTTAAGGAACTTTTTAAAATATTACCCTGTACTTAGACTCTCAGGAAGCAACACTTAAAAAATCTCCAGATTTTTCTGGAATGTGAGCTGTAGACATTCAGGTGCTTTATCTTTCTCTGGGGAAGCTCTTGTGTTTGGACTCATACTGTTCTTCTGAGGCATAATCAGCCAAATTCTGTAATCAGTACAGGAACAGCATGAAGTTCAACTTTCATAAACAAAAAAAAAAAGCACCTAGGAACACAGCTCTGAATATCCTGGTATGAGACAGACCATGTGGACATGCTTCAAAAGATCTAATTTTACCCCAGTAAATCCAGAGGAATTCCCAACACCATCCAGAAACTCACAAACATACCAAGTTATCAGAGTGAGGTAATCTACTTGGGAAACTAAAAACACTTAGTTACTGACAGAATTACAGATATATTTCATTGCTAGATAACTCTCACATGAATGAATCACACTAAGGATGCCTGTGGAGAAGCAGAGAAAAGGTTCATCACGGTTCTTTCTTCCTACTGTTCTCCTACCCTCTCCTCTACAACACATTCCACACACTTTGGGAACTCCAAGTTCCCAAAATACAGCATGTTAGAATAAAGCATTAAAGAATCAAAGTTAAGTATTATTATTTCTACCAAGGGGAACAAATTTTCCCTTACATTCAGAAACTGTTAAAATTGAGGAGTTATGTTCCATTCCCAGATTGCAGAATATGCTGCACAAAGCCTGTGAGGAATTTTCTGCAGTCGGACAGTACCCTTTAAATGTCAACTTTGACTACACAACTAAAACAAGAATCACACTTAAAATACTCTTACTAAACAACGAGTTGACACGTTCCCTTATAACTACCTAAACACCACACATGTAGTGTCAGGAAAGAATAAAAATAGAAAATCCAAACCTGAGATGGGGTGGCTGACAAGGTAGAAAGATCTTCCTGTTGAAATTTCCCAAGTAATCTGTATTTTGCAATGCTATTGTACAGAAATGCTTACCAAAAAACATTAGCATCTGACAAGCACTCCACTGAAACACAACTAGATAAAACAAAAAGTCACATCAACCAAAAAACCCTAACCACTTGAAAAAGCAGAAAACTGTTAGAAAAGCAAGAAACGAAAGACCACAAAGAGGGAATACAGCTATGTTGCAAGACATTGAAAATCTAGCTAGCCTACATCAGAAGATACGCATCAGTCATTTCAAGGAGCAAATTTTAATAAAAACGTAAGTAGGAACTGGTCACAATTTACCGAGGTATTGTAAATGTTTCTAAGGAATTTCCTAAGGAATTCTTTTCTCTGATGTGACTCTAACAGTAAAAACACACAAGGTAAAAATTTATTTTAAAAAAACACAGACAGCTACTTTACAGCAAAAGCTTTTTAAAGTTTTTTGTTTTCTTTTTAGCTAATTCTACCTACTAGTGCTACCATGTTCTCCTGTGAGAGCTTTCCTTAGAAGGGAGAGTATTTTCTTCATGAAAATAGTTCTTCAAAGGAAATAGAATATCCCACTTCAAACTTGAATTGTTTGAATAAAGTTAGAATAGGTGCTCACCCTGATAAGCTGCCATATGTTACCATTAGACTGAAGCCAATGTAGCACCAACAGTATACAGTACCACAGCTGGAAAAATATCTGCCTTGCTATAAAGGCTCTTGAACATGCCTCACGGAGCCTCAATTACTCCCACCTCAGATACACCCGTACTGATCTTCACTCACAGACATCTCAGGATTCCCCCAGCCACACCTGGAGTACTTTACATTCCCCTTTTCCTTCATTCTTCAGAGGCTGACCAGCATTTCTAGACCCTCTGTTCTGCTGTTTCCCCACACACACCCACCCCTCTTTCTCTTGTACTCCAAGGCTGCTCCAACCTGGGTCTGTTTGCATCACAAAAAGTTTATGACCTTAATAGAACCACACAGATCAATTCCCCGAAATTCATCTTAAGTAACCAACACACTAATCTTCATTAATTACAGCTGAGTAAGACAAGATTGATATTTCAAGAGCACAGTTCTCAAAATAATTTGTCTTGTCACATTAGAGCACTTCAAAGTGAAACACAGCTCATTAACACCATCATCTTTTTGAAATTTCATAGAAATATTTTTTCTTTTTTTTTTTAATTACTGTTTTGGCAAAATTCAAGGATTGGACCAAAATGCTTTATTCGCAGAACACTAGAAGACTGGGATGATATCAGACCAAATCAGCAATTAACCTGCTAAGCAGTATTTGTGAAATGGATGCCTCCTACTCCACACACACACCCCTTAATAGTTTCTTTGGGAGCAGAAGGGATGAACATCTAAATCCCTCCTGCCATAAAATTATACTGAGGTATACGAACAGGAGAAGAGAAGAAACCCACACAAAGCCAGAGGCACAACAAAACACAACTAATACTAGCTTCTCAGTGAGTTTGGAACCCATCTTTAATAAATTCTACTTAACTTTCAAAATATTTTTTCATCCTACCAGACAGAACTTCAGACTTTACAGATACCAAGACACAGCACCTTCCATGGTTTAGCTCTGCAGTCCCCATATAAGCTTCCAGCATTGCTTCCAGCTACAAGACATACAAAATTTAAACAGAACCCAGAATACGATATTGCCTGGAGATCACAAGATTGCCTGTGGCATGTTACTAATAAATTGTTGTTACCCAAAGGCCAATGAAGGTTAAGAAACACTAATGCAGACATATTATCAAGCTCTAGGAGGACCAGTGCAATTATAACGTAGATTTTGTCAAGCCTAGCAGAGCCAGTTGCCCTCTGAGCCAGCCCCAGCACAATGTTTTGTGATGAGGTTACCCATGCTGCTGGAAATGTCATCTTTCATGTATGATATAAAACCCCTTCTATAGCTACTAACAATACCCTGGCATTGTTTGCAACATGTAGGGTGTTGTTCTGGCTAACATCCAATTCCAGTAATAATATTCTATCTACCTACAGTAACCACAAGATATTCTTCATTTTCAGCCCCCAGTGGTTTTGCAGCTCAGCAGCAAGCTCTTAAAAAAATTGCCACACTTCACTGCAAGTTCCACATTTCACTGTGCGTTTATCTGTCTGCATAGATCAGGCATTTCTCTAGAAGTAGAAACACCTTGAGATTATTGGGAATAAAGGAGCTCTCCTCATATGGCACAATTAGTCATATCAGCAGTGATACCTATTTTGAGCAGCACCCGTTAATCACTATCATTAGCAGGATTTCTGGTGTACCAGCATTCATTGTACCAAGAACAAGTCTTTTCCTATTACAGTTCTACTATATAAACAAAACCAGCAGCACAATTTCTCTTGACACAATCCTGTTTTGAGTAACGAGAGGCAAGTGGCAGCAATTAAAACTAGACAATTCAGAGTATAAAGGGAAGCTTACTTATACCTTATAGGACAGCAGAAATACGGATGTTTTGCTGCAAAGAAAAACTGGCTGCCATTTGTATGCTGGGGAAGAAGAGGTGTTGAAAAGTAATAAATAGTAGGAAGAAGCGGGGCGGGGGGGGAGAAAACAGCTCTCAGGTTGGAGACAGCAGGAAAAAAACCACAGAAAAACAAGACTCACATGATCAAATACAAGTTGTTACATATGAAATGGAAGAAACCTCGAGTTCTCTTTTAAACATGTGTAGCAGATATTTTCATATTACTTTGTATGAAGGATTATTTACCTGTTAATCAAATTTCAGAGTCTTGGAAGAGACTTTGACTAGAAAAATATTCCCTGTATGCATTATTTCTAGTTTCCTAACTGAGTAACTCTTGATTTAGAACGAAAAACACCAACAGAAGGATTTATGTCTTACGCTAACCTAGGAAGTAGTACCACAAGACGCATGGGAAGCAGTGGCTACGTGCTGCTTCCAGCCCAATTCTTCACACCCTAAAGGTTCCGCAAAGCACCAGAAACATGTATGTTGACCTGAAACACACCTTCTTCACAACCATATATAAAATACTTAGAAAGTCCTTCTTTATAGGATGGAACAGAAAATAAAGGAAGAAAATAAAACCTTGTGCAGATCTTGAACTTAGAAAAATAGCAATTCTTTACAAAAGAGGGGTCCACCACATTTTCTGTAGAAATGTTGCCTAGTAGAAGGCTCCAGCCAAGTGCAAAATCATGTTGCTATCCATAACACACAAATAGCACCTGTGCACACGCCAAGATCAGCCAACACTCCTGGTCCCATGAGCTGCATACCAAAACCTTCATGTGGCTGGGAGCTACACGACACATACCGCATACCTCAGAGAGGTGAGGGAAGCGGAGCATACCGCAGGAGCTTCAGCCACCCGTCGCCCACAGAAAATAACAGTTTCTCAAGAGCACCACTGCCTCTTTGCAAGACGGCACTGGGCTGAGAAAACAGAAACATCGAGCAACAGCAGCCTTAAAATCCATAGTGACCTTCTCCCCAATCTCTATATCTGAGGTTATCCAACAGCCACACTGGCAGTTACATGATGCAGTGCCATTTTGGGAACCAAGCCTCAACCTTTTGCTGTCTGTGTGTGCCTCCAGAGCCACAGGCTGACCGACTCCGAAAGCCAAGCAGTTTATTGCTGCTACACACAACTGACGTATGCCACTATTCAAGACACCCGGACATCTGCTCCTCTATAAAACCAATAGTGATAATAATAATGGCAGATTTATACCTGATCTTTATACAGGATCTTTTGGCTTCTTTCAAATTTCTAATCCAACATCCACCTGGCAAATAGATATACCAGCACCATTTCCTCTCCATTCAAACAATAAAACCCCTCAAGCAGGGAGAATCAAAGCTATATCAGTAAAGTTTTAAGCTACAGCCCAAAATGAGAGCTATTCTCTTCTGCTTGCAGTTACCATATGAATACAACATACTAAACGTAAGGCTAGATAACAACAAACAGCACTTTCAGTCAGCACCAGGTGAAAAATCCATACAAGCACAGCCCACTGCAGCGGCCGACGAGACGGAGACACTCCCGCCCGCAGGCCGCGAAGAAAACCCACCGTGGGCACCGTGACGAGGTGTGCTTTCAGGAGGCCGATTTTACAACCCTCCCGAGGGGCAGGTCCCACCGGCACCGCCCGGGAGACCCGCACGGCCAGCGGATCCGCCTCACCACCGGGAGCTGGCGGCACACGGCCGGGCCAGGGCAGTGCCGCGCCGCCCTGAGGCGAGGTCCCCGCGGCGGGGTCTCGCTGCCGGGCCGGGGCAGGCTGGCGCCCCGGGCGGCCGCGGGTCACTATTTAGCAGGAAGGTGCGCAGGAATTCCCGCAGGCGCAGTCCCAGTCCCCACTGCGTTCCCCGGGCTGCCCGCACACGGGTCACGGCGGCGGGAAGGGCGGGGGGGGGGGGGAGCGCAGCCTCGCCACCGCCCCGGCTGCGCGCCCGCGCCGTGCCGAGGCTGCCCCCGTCACCACAGGGCTGGTCCGGCCCGGCCCCACCGAAGGAGCGCGGCGACAACCTCCGGGCCGCGCCCCGGGGCACCGCCGCCGCCCTCCCCCCGGCCAGGGCTCCTCCAGGCGCTGCCGGCGGCTCCTCCCAGCCCCAGCCGGCGCCCCCCGCCGCGGCCCAGGAGGGCTCCCCCGAGCGGCCGCAGGGCGCTGGCTGCCCTCCTCCGCGCCCCGTCCCCCTCGGCGCCCGCGCAGAGAGGGAGGGAGGAACGACGGTAACACCGTTCCATGCCAGCCCGGTGCCTCGCACCACCAGGGCCCCGCCGCCCGAGCTGCGGGGCTGCTGCCGGCCTCCTGCCGCCCGCGGCAGCAGCCGGGGACAGCCCTCGCCGCGGGGCCGGGAGAAGGCCGGTCGGCGGGAGCAGGGGCTCGGCAGCGGCGCTCACTCACCTGCCCGCGACAGCCCCCGCCGCGCGGCCAGCCCCGCTCTGTGTACTCCGGAAACGGCGGCTCCTCCGCCGGGCGCCGGGGAGGGGCCGGCCAGGGGGCGGGCGGAGCCGCGAGTGACAGCGGGAAGGGGAAGGCGGGAGAGGGCGGGCGGCCGCCGGCGGAGGGGTGAGGGAAGGGCAGGCGGCAGCGGCGGTCAGGAGGCGATAGGGGGGAGAAGGAGGAGGGGCGGGCAACGGCGGCACCGGGGGTCCCTTGGGGCGGTTGCCGCTGGGGACACGGGGGGTGAAGTGAGGCGAGGCGCAGAGTGAGGCGGTGGCGGCGGGGTTGTCCCCGTGAGGGGTGACAGGGACCGCCCGGGACGGGCCCCGGCTGCGAGGGGTGCAGGGGAACGAGGTGAGGGACCGCCAGGCAGAAGAAAAGGGGAGAAGGGGCAAAAATAATCAGGGAATATTTAATATGTGCTTAAAATAATGAGGTTTCTCATTCTGTTATTCTGTGGTCAGGTGCAGTGTCCTTCCTTCCTCAGAGAGCAATTTGTGATGGAGATCACCAGTGGCACCTGCAAAGTACTGTATTCCTGTTCTGTTCAAAATCACTAGCTGGAGAAACTGGAGAATTCAACGCTGCTGTTAAATGGATTTATTTGGGAATTAGGTAAAATGCAGAAAAACTATCTCAAATTGATCCCTTGGACATAATAGTCATGGTGCTCCCAGCTTTAGGAATTGTTCAGAAACAGGCCTAGTCTATGATGGCTTTGCTGTGTGAGTTTAAACTGGTTTGTTATTATTTCTCAGGCTTAATGCGGGTTTTATACAGAAAAGTTTGTTGTGCAGTACGATGTATTTTCAAATCCTATTTCCATGGAAATAGTCTTCTGTTAATCCTGTCTTTCTTAGTAGAAAGTGATTATTTTTTATTTCCAAGGCTTATTTAGAATCTTACATTTTAAATGGAACAAGCATTTAATAATGTATAGAAATGTCTGGTAGAAGTTAGAAAATAAGGTAATGTGTAATAGTAGGAGAGTAGTTTAAAATTGTTGGAACATATGTAAGCAAAAATTTTGTCTACAGGGCTAAGCATCCAATCATCTGGCTCTAATTCCCTGCCCCCAAAAAATACCCAAACCCACACACTTGGATATGATACTAATAAAGTGAAAATAACAGTAATTTCCACCAGTGTCAGTGCTGCTAATCAGAAAACTCTGTGGGAAGAAGTGAAATTGTCAATTTATTGGACACCTTCTAGCCACAAGCTAGAAATAGTCCTCAAGTAGTGTCTGTGGGGAGCTGCCTAGGAGCAATCTGTGGCTTTGTTTCCTTCTTCGTAACAGATGGTTGCTGGCAGACTGGGCTTCTCATCAGTGCATTCCCTCCGAACTTTTCTGATTCTTGCATGTCTACTAAGCATGTCTCTTCCTAGTAAATATAGTCCTCAAATTAAGAAATACCTGGGAAATACTTGGAAAGCATGCAAGGGAACAGAAGGCTGTCATATTGTTGGAGAGGGGTGTCGGAGTATTCTTTGTACTGGAAGAGTACAATAAAGGGCTGGAGAAGGTACCTTTTTTTTCCCTGCTTCTAACTAAATGGCAGATGAAACATTGGTTTTAAAAAAAAGATAAAAAAGACTCTGATGGGTTTTCAACAAGTTTTTGATTGGAAGGAAGTATAGGTATGAAGTGGAAAAACTGAGTGTAAAGGAAGTCAGAAAGAGCTGAAGAGGAAGGGAAAGAGAAAAGAAAATACTGGGATGGATTTTCCAGGCCAGATGCTGAGGCTACACCTTAAAAGTAATCAAAAAAAACCCCACAAAATACCTCCTGGTTTTTGTGTTGTTTGTGAGGGTTTTTTAGAGAATGAATAGAGAGAGATTAACACACACAAACACACCGGTATTTTTAGGGGTACTTACATTTCCTGTCCTTGGGAAGCAGGGTGGCCAGTGTGGAGCTTTTTAGCTGCAAGCAGCTGTCCAGCTCAGGTGTTCACTCTCCTGCTGAGGTTGTGTCATGTAGTGAGCACAGAGCAGTGCTGGGGACTGTTGTAGGAAGAAGCAAACCATCAGGAGTCACTAAGGCAAACATTACAACTCATGCTTGACTCTTGTTGCATGTTCAGTCCAGGCCTGTCCAAAAAGAAATCTAGAATCCCTGGTGAGCTATTGACATTTCCCACCTGCGAACTGTTCTGCTCTCCAGAAACCCTCCTGCTCTCCAAGCCACGTATCTTGCAGTTCTTGGTCACATGAAGAGCATGATATGGTGCTTACAGGATCACAACAATCTCCTACCCTAATGGATAGCTGGCAAATTATATTGCACTAGCTGATGGCCATCCACCAGAACTTTTCCTAATAGTGCTATATGTTTTACCAACATAAAATTTGACCAGTAGATCCCAAAACTACGTAAGCCAGGCTGATTAAAGCATACTGTATTCACAGGCAGAAATTTCTTCTACAGACCTAGTCTTACAGTTCAATACAATGCACGAACATGTTCTTACACACTATCAGGAGGTGTCTAAATCTGCTCCATATTTTGTTATCCTAGTGATTTAATTATATTCAGTGGATCTGTGCAGAATTTGGTTCTGTCAACACTAACAGTGGAGTTATTACACACAATAAGCGTATTTTTTATTTTGGCTTGCTGGATTTATTTACATATTATTATCATTTTTTTACAGTGCTGTATAACAACTTTTAACACATAACTGTCTCTAAAGAGCTGACATTTAATTTTAAATTTATTACAGATGAAGTTTATAGATTAAGAGCATAAAGGCACAGAAGACTGGGAAGAATCCTAGCCTTGAAGCTAGTATGTCTTAACCAGATGGTAGGAATTTAAGACAGACTGAGAAATAAATAGGAAGTTCACACTTCTTAATATGAACAGAGTATGAAAACATTCAATTCAGCAGAAGTGCATAATAACCAATGCAGAATAAAGAGGAAACTCTTAAGGACTAGAAAATGTGTAGTGTAGATATTTATTGTGACATTGTGCATTAAAGTTATTTTCCAGAATGCTTACAATGCTATATTTATACTGAATTTTTTTTTTGTGAATTCTAAATATTTTGAAAGATGCTAGCATGATTAACTATTTAATAAAGTCATATGTAAATTCACACAGAATAGATGTATTCAGTTATATTTATGATTTTCCTATTGATGTTACATATATGTGAAAAGTGCTTTCCAAGACCTCTATTGAAGGGAAAGGAAGGAAACCAGCACACTGTTTAAAGAAAAAACATAACAATGTTGTTTAGAGAGAGAGGAAACCAGCTTTGAAATGTATTATGAGTGCAGCTTGATGTCATGGGCTGTAGGAGGAAGAAATCATTAGCTCGGAAAAAAAGCAGCACTGGTACAATAGCCATGTGCAAATGTTAATAAGGATATGCGTGTCAGCAAGGTGTGGGATAAGATTAGGAGGATGAATGTTAGTAATGAAATCCCTCAAGAGTGAGTTGTCTCATTAAAGGAAAAGGCTAATTTACAAGAGATTCTTGTTTCTGTTAATCAGATAGAGACATGTTTAGGAAAAGGAAATGTGGTGAAAACCAGGGTGATTTTGGGAAAAAGACTTGATCACTAATGTCCTGTTGTATCCGCCGTGATTTTCCCTTTGTGGTTACTAATTACTGTGAATGCTATAGTGATAGTATATATAAGTACAGGAAGAACAGCAGTAGTGTTGCATTAATATTTGGACTGTATATTTGCAGTTGGAGGGTGAGAAGTAATGAAAATGCAGGTTTAGATCTAGATATGTTATACAGTTTGTACAGTACGTCACAGTCCTCATGGCTCGTAGCCTAACTCGCTCTTGCTGTCTGAATGTTTGACAATGCAGGCATACACGTAGGCAAATAAGACTTCTAAAAATACATTTCACAAATCATCCATTCCAGCTGTCAGGGTGAGAACAGTCCTTTTGTCCTGCAGCCCTGGCCAACTAAAACCCTATTTCAGGCAAGTGAAATTTAGTTATTTGCTGCCTGACGGGAAAGCTGCTGACCTATGCTTTATACCCTCAGTACATTGACTGACCATTGTGTCCAACCTGAGGCTTAAAATGAGAATTGGCCTCTTGCCCAGCTTCTTTGTAAACACTACCAAATGGCAAAAGAAGTGCATGGTTAGAGCCCCCAGCCTGCTGTTCGGAAAAATTCTTGCCTGTTACCTCCACAGGGCAAGTCCCACTTTGGAAAGAGTGAACATGACTGACTATATATGGCCACATAAAAATAAAAATTGGGACAGTCACCTTTTCTTGTCAGACAAATCAAAGATCCAGGTCACCTTAAAAAATCCTAGGCTGCAAGCCAATGATACTGGCTATAGGGAAAATATAAATATATTAAAATCTCTTAATCCTACATGGATCAGTCCAGTTTTGATCGAAGTGAATGGAGGCCATTGACTTCAATTGATGTTGGATGTGTCCCATGACCTTCTAGTTTATATATTTAGACTCCCCATACTAATCTTCTCTTCTACAGGTCTGATGTCATCACCATTATTATAAGCAGAACTTGTCACTTGATTGACAGCAAATAACCTTTCCAAAAAGTAGCCAACGAGTAAGAATGTTTTGTAAGAGTGACATATGATCATGACTGCCGGCAGTCCATTTTTGTTTACAGGCAGTGGAAGAATTTCAGATATTTTTAAGGTCAGTGTCCCTAGTCCAGAGAAGAAGGAGAAAATGTGTTTGTTTTTAAATTACTGTTCTGCTTAAAAAAACTGTCTTCCATTTGTTCTGAAATGGAGGACTAGACTCTGAAATAAATCCTTTGTCTGTTGCAACCAGCTAGATGGGCACAGGAATGGAGTATTCCCAACTACATGCACAAAATGGTCATTGGCATTTCATATTTTTGCTTCAGGAAGTCAACTACTTAAACATATGTATAATTTTTTTCTTAATGTCTGGTGATTCAGATGTCTGGGATCTCATTTTGCTTGTTTTCTTGAAAACTTTCACAAAAAGGAATCAGCTTGCAAAACCACAAAAATTTACTTCTCAGCCAGCTGTGGTAAAAGAATTTGCATGACCATCTCAATACTGGAGAAGTTTTTATATTTAAAAAATTATTCCAATGAGTAGCGAATGATTATGAATTCATTATTAGTTTGCCATTGGCAGTTGGCTTAGAACTGTTCAAAGTATGCAGCAAATATGGAAGTGTTGAGAGAATATTTGTAAGACACAAAGAACTGTTGTTGACATTTTGTAATACTAGATCTTAGAAGATTGTTATAAAACAAATATGCTGTAAATGTGTGAATGAGAACTAGACTGATTTTTTTTTTTAACTTAGAAATGAATATGGCATCTTAAGTATATTCCATTGTAAGGTTGTGACTAAAAGTAAAATGTAATTCTATATAATTGACCCAACTTATTAATACGGTATTTAGGGCTTCTAATATAATAGAGTCCAAACACTATTTAGAATTAATTCTAGAACACTTATAAACACAGACAGGTATAGAAAAATATTACCCCTTCTAATGAATGTTTGAAATTATGTTTTGTTTGTTTGACCTTGTACAACTGATAGCAATAAGGTGTGACATGTTTCAGATAATGGAATTTTAGTTTTGTAGTAAGTGTCTTATATTGGACACATAATTCATATTTTAATAGTCTAAAGTAAACATGTTACCATATGCATGATGAATTTTAGATGATTTATTTTCATTTATGTTTATATAAATACACAAAAAGTTTATAAATATATATCGAGATTTAAAGTGGTCTAGAAAGAAGCCTAAATGGTATTTTTAAAGAATTTCCATGTGGTAGTTCCTGCAACACAGGACTGTTGCAAGAGGACTGAACGGAGGACCGAATGCTATTGCATTGCCTTAGTTTTTGTTAGGGCACTGTAGCAAAGGCAACTTAATTTCAACTGCCTCAGTGGTACTGTTACTACCTTTTGCCTATACAGATTATTTTTATTGTGGAAAACTGCCAAATAAGGAGTCATTTTGTAATGGAGAACATGAGATTATGAAAGTAGGTTGAACAGAAGGATAACAGAGAAACATGTAAACCAATATCTCATGGTTGAAACTTTGCTAAATTACTTCATAACATACAGAAAAGTGTAGTAGATAAAGCTGTGATCTAATGCAGGCATGACACATGAATGAACTAGTCTTTTCTCTAGAGTTTTCTCATTACAGAAAATTACGGAAACACTCAAAGGCCCCGACTGGGATTGGGATTTAAGTAATCCACTTACAGGAAGGCATTTCTCAGGAACAACAAAATATGAGACCAACAAAGCTTCCTTCATAAATGACTCTTGCTAAACCCCTCAATACAGAGCCTCTTTTGGGTGTCCTATCCAAACGAGTCCAGGTCTCCTGGTGACATCATGAAATGTGAGATGGTTATGAGCTAGTCTTTGGCCACGATGGAGCTTTGGCCACCTGTCTGTCCTATGCTTGAGAAGACATTCGGGATGTTGACAGAGAAGAGTGCGACTTATCTACTAAAACTTGGCAACCCAGTCTCATCTGCTTTCCAAGGGACCAATGCAGCTAGCAATGCTTGATTGGCTGAGTACCATTTTCCTCTGGCTCCAACAGGAAAGCCAATGTAGCTGACCTCAGTGGCCAGTTTCAAGTTCTTGATTTGTTTAGTCAGCTTCTGGTTCTTTCATATTTCCTCTATAACTGCCGCCCAGAGTGTATTCGATTTGCTTGCATTGTAGTCCACCACCTGGGCCTGGTTCTCCTTGAAAAATATGACATCAGGTTTGAGGAGCTCACTCTGCTCATCACTAAGCTAAAGCTGATGATACAGTGCCCACTGATTTTTTCTTTGTTTGCCTGTTTTTTAAACTTCCTCAGCCAAAATAGTACACAACTGGCTGTGTTACTAGATGCAAATATCCTGCATGGCTGGACACATGCCAAGGATGCAGGAACAGGTCTCACAGTCTTTACGGTTCCCTCTACTGTTGTCTTTTTCCCAGCCCAGAAATTCCTCAGTGGGGTATTCATTTGCTTGAAGTTTAAGGGCTACCAGAAGTTATTTCTCTGGCATCCCAGAATAATTTTAGATCTTTCACCATCTTCCAAATACACCAGGGCATCTAAGGCGGATAGATGCCCTTTATGTCTGAGTGGGCTAGTTAAAGGTGCTCTCTACATCCCCTGTCTCAATTTCTATGCTCTCCTTGTTTCAAGAGGCACATGCAAACCTCTCTACTGTGGTTTGGCTCCAAAGATCCCACTTCATCTGTCATTAATATAAAGTGTGTGTAGCTTTGTTGAAATTGATAGTTATGGTTCCCAGCTCTTTTGTATGACATCTAATCAATTGCAGTATTGTAAAAGGAGGTATAAAAAGCTACCAAGTCTGTATCAGACTATCAGATCACAGTTCTCGCTGGTGTGAGAGGCAGGAAACAAAACATCAGTTCCACAAAAACTGCACATAGGCAGTATGCAACTCTTGTGTAAGTTGTCGTATCTGTCAGCACGAGGGACTGTGAGACAGCAGCCCTGTGGTAGCAACTGACAACTGAGGTTTGAGGGGAAGAAAGATTTTCAGCTTTATGTGTGCACTGCTAAATAATTCAAAGCAGCAGATAAGCAATACCTACAGCTGCATTTCTTTTTTTAATTTCACACTGATGAATTGAGATACTATAACCCAAATATATACACTTCAGATACTTTTAGGCACACAACATCAAGGCAACAGTTACTAAAAGGTAAGGGAGTAATAAAACAATCTGTAGGCCATAGAAATTCTATACATCAGTTGTTTTCTGTTGTTGAATTTTGCATATGTTAGTTTTCTTTTGGAATTCCAAGATTTAGAGTGAGGAAATTATACGATATAGATCTTTCAAAGTTAAGCTTTGATAGTGGTATTGAGTGTCAACAGACTGTATATACATCTCAAGGATCTTTGTAATTCCAAGAGTTGGAAGATGAGAAGGCAATAAATAATAGGATACAGAGTATGCTCTTTTTCCTTTTTAATGGGAGAATACTTCAGACATGGTGATGTAGTTGACAGATGTTCAGTTTAGCATAAAAGAAAAAAACCAAGAAAAGAGATTGAAATGCATAGCCATATAGGAAATAAAAAAACCCTGATTAGTAAGGGAACTAATTAGTATGGCAACCTATTCTGAATTTATCACAGTGAAGTAGCTTATGCTTAGCTCCCTCTGAGTAAGCTAAATACATGCTGCCTCAATATGAAATAAAGATAATATAGAATGATAAGTCCATCATTTTTGAAATTTCACTAATACTAGCTGTAATCAGTTTTTATCCAGCTCAAAGACAATCTTAAAACGTGCCAAGAAATGCATATGCACATGCACAGGTACATACACATATTTGTCTTATCTTTAATTGTTACCACAGATACTGTGAGAAATAAATGAATTACCTGTTTTTCACAAAGATTGATATGATAAAAATACACAGAGTTGATTTGTTATATTTATCTTTGGTTTTCAATACTGAAGGCAACAAATAGAAGAAGATAGTAAATAAACTGCAGTAGCATTGGGGCTTATAAATAGCATTCTGAGTTGGGGACACAATGCAGATCTAAGTATTTTCTCTTCTGTACAATTTTAGAGACAATTCTGTCCTGTCTTAGAGACTGTATACCAGATAATAATCATAAAAGTAGTGAAAAACTTCTATTACTGTGCTCTTAAAGTGTTCTTAAATTAAAATGTACAACATGCACATCTGTCCCCCAATCTATTCAATACTGCTTCTAGAGAACAAATAATCTGTAGAGTTGTTGAGGTAACATGACTTGCTATTTCCTGGAATAATTGCCCACAAACATGTTACCCTGACCCCTGTGCCAACTAACAAACTCTTGACTATGTACACAGGGTGACCCCAATGATGCTTTCAGAAAAGCAGGATTTGGGGATTAGACACATTTGTCTGTGACAGGAGTTGTGGTTTTTTCCTCATATGGATTAAATAACATATAGACAGTCTGCAGAGTTGCTCATTTTGCCCTCTGATTGCAAGTTCCATGCAACTTCATGGTTTGCTTTGTCTCACAATTCTAGGAATGGTGGTTTCCTGAGAAAATCAAGCTCAATACTTTGGGACACTCTCTCTCATAGTTTTTGTGCACGTAGAATTGGCAAACCAGCACAGTACATAATAAGAATGAAGTTCAATCTGTAGTGGTTTCATACCTTATGTTTTTAAGAGTGTGTAATAATTTTTCTGAAAATATATAAACAGAAATCTTTGTAAAGCTCATTTTTTTCCAGCTGTACAATGGTATACGTGTAATTTGGGGATTTCCAGCCATAACTATAGTAGCAGTAACAAAAGATATTTAAAGCCTGTTAGCCTTAGTCATGTTTTTACTTAATGATTTTAAAAATCATGGTGCTTGATCTTGCAGTGAGATCCATTTACCCATAGATCTCATTGAAGGCCCAGGACCTGCAGTTAATATGATTCCATTCTGTGTCTAAATGCACCCCCATTTTACATAAAATAAATGTGGGCATTTGTTTCAAGGTCAGCAATTTATGAATTAAGAATAATATTTGTAAATATCCTCCAAATCCAATTCAATAGGAATTTTAAAACTTCAAAAAAGCAAAGATCTGCACAGCTTTCCCCCTGCAAAACTGCATGGTAGCATGAAGGATGAAGTAAAAAGTTGTATCTGTAATTTAAGAGCCTGCAATTATTTGCATTGTAGTCACGCACTCTATGTGACCATACTCTTTTAAATTCAAGGAGTCTGATAATACACACAAGCAAAAAAAAAAAATACAGGCGGCTATTTCAAACAGAACCTGTAGAAAGAACAATATTAACATGTAGATCTTTTTGAAAAGATTCAGTCTACAGAACTGGGATTTTAAAGAGAGATACTGGTTAAAGCACTGGGCTCATCTGATATGCACAGGGAAAAATGTCAACTTGAAGGGTAGACATCTTCTAAAACAAAATCTACTTTACCAGGGAACTTCCTTGAACTGAAATGAGCTGCAAGATGGGCTGATTTCTTAAAATATTAATAGTAAATTTTGATGAGATTCTCATTATGCTTTCACTGATGAAAATTCATTAAATTGCAATGATAATAAATCTTGAGAGATTAAGTTTCTAAATGAATATCAAAGGATTATTTCTGGAGTTTTTTAAGACCCTGAGATTTGTTTGGCATGTAGCTGAACAATCAGTTAGCTTTGCTGACAGCCTGGTTTACGTGACTACACTATGTGCTGCTGTACACCAAATGGCATTGTCCAATTGGGGTTTATTTTTAGGCTGCTTTGTAGCAGATGCAGACTGGCACATCACTGCTTACTCCAGTGATGTGTGTTACATTCCCAGCAGGTGCCCCACTGAGAGGGGAGGAAGGAAACTCGTTGCAGAAATGATAGCGGTGCAAAGCACAAGTCTCAAAACTGCTTTAGTGGGTCAGCTGCCAAGAATTACTACATGTGAATGGTACTTTAAAGCTGTCTTTGCTTCCCATTAGGGACTCAACTTACAATCGAGACATCATACATTGGGAATTTGCTAGAACTTTGAATTAATATCCACATTACCAAAACAGTGTAAGTTAAAGTCACCTCCTATTTGATACTGCAAATTCCTAATCCTCAGACATGTATGCTGTTCGCTGCAGCAATGATGAACATTTAAAGAAGCAAGCATATTTTAAAGACTATAAGCGAGAGCTTGGTTCTGCTGCTTTTAAGATGAGTGGCAATCTTTGTATGAAACTTAATGGGAGTAGGTCAGACCCTATGACCATAAAAATGCATTTTTCTAGAAACTAAAGTGACTTAAATGTCTGTATTAAACCGTTTCCATTGTGAAAAGTACTTTTAACCTGGAAATACGTAGCATTTTCTCTAAACAGTATGTTTTAAGACATTTCCTCTCTATTATATAGTATATGTGCAAAATAAGTACAATATGTAATATTTATATATTATAATTACATATAATTACAGTAATTAATATTTAATTAATGCTAACATAATGTATAATAAATATAACAATTACCAAGAAAAGTAATAGTTATAGGAACTGACATAATTCCACTAACATTAAAATAAATTTCTCATTGTTTTCAGCAGAACCATGTTTTACCTGATTGACTCACCTTATAAAAACAAGACACAACGATGGCTGGATCTCAGACCTGCACACCAGGCTTGCGCAATTATTTCCTCTGTGAACTTGGCAAGTGCTTTTACTGTGAATATAGTCAAAAAGGATACATAATTTAACAACTTCACAATCCTACATGAAAAAATTCTGCATGCTTTCTTTTTAGATGAGTATTTTTCTTGCTGGTTTGTCTTATTAGTGAGATGCCACTAATGCAGTTACAAAAGAGTAAGCTTCCTGACCATGCATTGTTAGCAGAATTATTAATTGTGTTTCCTGAATTCCTATTCATTTTCATATTGAAGTCAGCAATATTAACTTTTAATATTAAATGGGCAAGGCTGACAATTAGTAAGTAAATAGATCTTTATTGAAATTGTAAACTGAATGTAATTTAAAAAAACAGAGGAGGCACCATTGCTGTTATTCCAGTCACCTTTCAGAGTAAAAATCATACTTCAGCCTCTCTGCTTGTAAAGGGAAAGAAACACTGAATTGCAAGAGAGTGGGTAAAGTTTATATGTAACATCTAAAAATACTTCAGAAGGAATTTACTTCTCGGTATTGATTATACAAAAAAGGCAGAAGAAGTTTTCTGCATTCAGTTGGCTTCCCAGAATATATGAAAAGAATACATGTGCTCAGAGCTGCTTTGTGTAGCCACTGAAACCTGGGTGATTGCAGGCCATCATCATGAAGTCTTTCTGATCAAGCAGAAATTTTGGCTGCTTTTGAAAGGGGCAGTCGCACCATGCCCTCAGCCTCAGAATTCGCTGCTGGTTGCGCTGTACATGCGGTAATGTTCTTGATGCTACGTGCTAAACCAGATGATGAGGCTTGAAAAATAATCTTCTGCTGTGTATTATTTTTTTACTGGAGGTCTTTTGGAAAAGAGAAAGATTTTTGCATGGACACTAAACTGGAGCCCAAGTGAGCAGTCTGATGCTCCACAGTGTCATCTGCAGCTTGAAAACAACTATTGCATGGGGCCTGATTTTATTGCCATTGAAGTCATTGGTGCGTCAACATTTTCAGTTGTGTTCCTATATGGTTTATGGCACAATTGCCAATTGACCATGAAATTTTAGCCTCAAGTCACACATATGCATCTGAAGTGATTTTATACTATTCAAGTAAGTGTTCTTGACCACCATTAAAAGCTCTGATTTCTGTAGCAATGGACATTACTGAAAATTCATAGATCTTTGCTCATTTTTCAAAAGAATACCCTTACTTTCTGTAGTATTTGATATAACAGTAAATTATAAATTAATTTCCTGCCTTGTTAAAATCCATGGTGTACAGAGGAATTGTACCCAAGATGAATGTATTCCTATGCTAGCAAACCAGATTTAAATCTGGTAGCCAGTAATTGTTTCCTATAACAAAAAATAGCAGCCATTGTTAGAACCAAGACATTTTAGAGACACTGTGACTTGGCAGGTTTAGCAAAACAATAGTTAACTGAAGAGGAGATTTTTTTCCTGTGCTAATAAAAGTGATATAGTGTCACAATTTGTAAATTCAGGAAACATATCTTCTAAAAATAACTCTTAAAACAACTATACACCTCTCTCAAGTGTAGGATTCTACTGCTGGGTTTGGCTTCCATCATCATCATATGAACAGTAGTACCTGTGTTCCTCTCAAAAGACATACATAGTTTAACTACACATGCATCTTAGCAGAGACAAGAGACCCAAATGTGACAAAAAGAAAATTGCTCTCATCTTACAGAGTTTGATTAAAGCTTTAGGCATAGAGCTTTTAAATGACAAATGCTCAATGAAATAATATTTTGTCTTTATACTCCAGAGCATCATTAATCTGAGGTTTCAGGACTTTAAGAAATGTTAATTAACTAGTTACCATTCATGTAAAGTGTTAGCATTACAGTAATTTTGTGGGCTGATAACTGAAGCATGGAAATAGTAGGTTCTTGGGAAATTATGAGATCAGGGTTCTCTTCCATGTGTATTCCCTATCAAGCGTTTACAGAGATATTAACTCCTTATGCAGTAGTGATCTCCATGGATCTTCCATCAAGTTAGCCCCAAAAGAGCAGGAACATATTTGGGAGAGACTGTGAACAACTTTTGTCGTACCCAAAGCAGGATGTTAATGCAGCCTGAAGCTTTGTGTGGGACACTTGGGAGCCCAAAGATGATGGCTAGGAAGCTAGGCAGTGTTCTGCAGGATTTGAAGTTAAGGAAAGAACAGAGACACTGTTGAGTGTTCTGCAGGAAGGTAAAGGTTTGCATCACTTAAATATAATTTCAGAAAGTTGCCTGCAATAACTACAGTAAATAATGTGCAAATTAGGAAGCTGCTGTTAGGTCTATCGAAATGCATGTCTGCCCAGGCTTGCTGAAATCTATTTGTGATTTCAGTATAATAAAAGAATATGATCACTGCAGAATATGCCTCACAATAGAAATTCTGTGCAGTGTGGGTATAGGAATTGTTCAGCTAATATACATTTAGCCTAATGTTTTGTTTCCAACAGAAGCCATCAGCAGATGATTTGGAGGAAGGTTTGAAGGCCCATAGGTAATGAATAGCTGTACATATTAGATCTCAACCTGATCTTAAATCTGGTTTGAGTGTTAAAAGCCTGAAGCATGGCATTTTCGTATACTTCCCACGATTTTTTACTCAAAGAAATCACTACTTTTGAGTATTATTGGTAACTATTTAACTACTGAATCTCTTTTTTGAATCTTGTGAAATGGTTGGTCTCAGTGATTTCCCTTAACAGTAAGTTTTGTAATATAATCACATGCTCATTTTATTATTGTTATTACTGCATTTCTCAACAAATTTCTTCTTGCTTTCCTGTTAGAGGACAGCAATAACTGAAGCTCAAAATCTACCTTTTCTATAATATTAATATTCTAAGGGGGGGCGGGGTTAGTGCTTCATTTTAAGGGTAAAAAAACCAAACATCTTTCCACTGGCCTTTTCCCTGGCCCAGGTCATTCTTCTCACCCTTCTTTTAATTTCATCTAGCTCTGCAGTATCCTTTATTGAGATCTTTGCAGCCTGTACCATTACTGTTTCTTCCAGATGAAGATATCGATACTGATTTCTCTAACATTCTCCAACTTATTCATTATCACTTTTCTTATGCATCCCAACATTTTGTTTACTTCTTTTGACCACAGCTAAACATGACCTCAGTCTGTTTTCTAAACTGATACATTTTTAAAAAATGCTGTGAATCACATAAATCGCTTCTCTTCTTTCCTTCCATAGCACAATACTTAACAAAATTGGGTTTTGCTTGCCATCAGTCAGCCCATCTGATATTGTCTAATTATGTCTTTTGAAGTATTCTCTAACAATAGTATAAATAACCTGTCATCTACAGATTTTGCTGCTCCTTTCTCAGATCTTTGCTTTTTTCCCAGATCAGTAATAAATATATTAATTCACAGAGAACTAATATTTCACTGAGTAAAATTGCTAATATAAAAAGCTCTAGTTTTAACAATTTTGTGTCTCTGAGAAAGTTAGTGCATTTCCCACCTCTGGTTTAAACTTTATTGCCATTAACCAATTTAGAATGGCATTTAATTAAAATATGGTGGCTTAATACTCATTTATACTCTGGATCCCTTTTTCATAGCAGAAAAGCTATTTGTAATAATAAGATTCTTATAGAAAATATCTCTATTATGGACCATGCCTGTGACATAATTGGAAATTTTTTCCCACCATAGTAAAATTTATGTTCTTAAGATGGCTGTGTTATGGGAGGTTTGGCCCACATAATTATTTCTTAAAAAGGAAAAAGATGCCTTATTTTTTTTAAAAAAAAAGGAATTTCAGACTTCTGAAACTTGAGTTTTACATGTATAAAAAAAATTAATTTGGTGCTTTGAACACATTTCTAGTATATTAAGGGTGACATCTTTCAAACATGTTGATTATTAACAGAACCCCCAGTGAAACTACTGAATTTTCCATTACTTTCAATGGGTAAAGAGATGGGATACCACTGATGGCACCACTGCCCCTGTGTATAATCATGAAAACAAGTGATGTTAATAATTTTTTTTTTTTTTCTGAACGATTATTTTTGTGTGCTATTACGAGAGGAGTTAAAACAAGGTAGTAACCATTTTGCAATTCCCTGGTAAGGACAGAGGGAAGTCCATAGGACTGCATACAGAATCCGAATACTCAGTGCAGTATTGCCATCTGTTGGTCACTGCTTAGCAAAGCTGCAGAGCTGCTACAAAGCCTTGGACGATGAACTGCCACACGAATTGCTGTAGATTATTCCTATTTTCTGCTTCCAAAAGGCTGCGTTTCCCTGGCAGGGCATTTGCCCTGTACTGTTGCATTGCTGGGGAACTGGCTGGACAGGACAGGGGGCCTCTGGCTCCCAGCTCTGGACCACATTGTTCAGACCCTGTTTCACATCTGAAGCTATTACCCAGGGCAAACTATGCAAAGACCAGGCAGGTCTGTAGCAGGAATATTTAAGAATACCCCCCACCCCTCTGAGGTGGAAAGAGAAGGGAGTGGAATCTGCAAAATTGTTCTGTGTGAGTTTTAAAACCTGTAAAACCCATGACAGATAAAAAGCATATTAAAAACACAGTTCTGCTTTCTAGCCAAGAAGTGTTTGTGTTTCACGAATCTAATCAAGAGCAGTACTTTTTAGCACAAAAGATAGAGTTCAAGACCTGGAATCAGGAGTGTGGAGTTCCAGTTCCAGCAACTCACTAGGAAACCCTCAGAGAACCATGTAGGGCTTCACTTTTTCAGCACTGCCAAGCTAAGATGCTCTGCAGCAAGTTACAGGAGTACCAAACATCTATATGGTGGATTCAAGATCTCATACCTCTGCACAAGATCCATCAATATCCATGTTTCCTAAACACGTGCATTCCAAAATTTTGTTTTATCTAATGAACCAAAAGTCCTTATGAGGACGATACGAACCATACAATTACTACAATGAAACAATTACTACATATAGAAATTAATTCCAATAGACAAGCGATAAAACATAGAAAGAATTAGCAGTGGGAGCCTTAAAAGTAATCACAACCTGTGATTGCTGTCCTGACCATCAAAAAAGACTTAAAAAGTATTCTGAAAAGACAAGCCCAGGAACAAAAATGACAGGGCAGAAAAAGTGTGGATATAACGGAGACATTGATTTTACTATACATTGACATTTTCCACACACATACTGCCTCATGGCCCAAAGGAAGTGGGTAACTGCTGTTCTCTGTTCTGTGTAAGACCCACATTACTTCTCCCCTTGCCAGTTTCCTCCACCGTTGCAGATATCAGGTACCCTTTTTTTCACTCACATTAACTGATTTACCTAGCAAAGTTCAGAGCAATTTTTTCCTGTCTGTCCTTAGCATGAAGTTTTCTCTTTCTGCCAGATCTGAAGAAGAGTTTGTGTCTGTCAGTCTGAGTAAAAAGATTACCTCTCCTTGCAAGCCATCCCTTTCTTAAAAAATTAGGGCACTTAAATTTATTAGAAGTACTTAAAAATGTAGGTATAGACAATCAGCTCAAATATTTCAGAATTACTACATTGACACAGTCAGTCCTGACCTCAGATTGCTTTTTCCTGAAGCCTGCTCCAATCTTATTTTAAAAAGTATGAGTTTCTTTCCTGATCTGAATGAGCCCTATTCCACCCAATTCACTGTAGTGAGTGTCCGATCAGGTTTCTCCCACTGCTAAACCCAAAAGTTGATGGCTGTGAAGCACTCTGCAAATCTGGTTCTTTTTTTTGTATTTGAAACCTGGGGCTGGATTTGAAAATCTGATCCCATTTCTTATTATCAGTCCTGAGAGGAATCCATTCTACTACTTTCTCTGTGGCCATTCAAGTATTGTGTTTCATTAGTGGAAAACAAAAGCAGGATTCAAGACTGTAGGTTTGTTTGCTTTCATATAATAAAATAAGTTAGTACAATGGATTTAAATGGAAGTGGAACTATATATGAACATTTTTTATCATGCCAGAAAATTTCAATTAGGGGAAATTAGCCACTTGGTTCTTTCTGATAAATTAATCATAGAGATTATCTATTAAACGTGCCACTTAACCTTTCTGGCATAAGTGCCTGAGGCAGTAGTATTTAGGCTCTACATATTCATTTGGAAATATTAATTTCTATGCAGCTGTCTTCCAAAATGGAATTTTCACTTGTCTTTTTTATAAGTAGGTCATTGTGCAGCTGTTGTTAATAGAGGCTGGCATTTGTAAAATGGTAAATCCACCATTGTACCCTATAGGTCACAAAATTGATCTCCATCAATTACAGAATATCCTTTACTAAAATGCCCTTTCTCAGCCCCAAAGGGTACCATCCCTCGCTATGATAGCCTTTGGCCTTTTTGGAATGGGAATGTGTTTCAGCCGGTTATTTTGCAAGAGCTGAAGCACCACTATGTTCACACTATCTGTCTTCCATTAGTTTAAGGTTTTGTCTTCACTCTACATTATCACTTCCATCTACATTAGAGCTGCCTTAAAATTAATCTTGAAGGAAATTGGTATGACAGCTATCAGCTGTCAAAGAAACAGCTGTCTCAGCTGCTGAACCTCCCAGGTCCAAATCCTCCTACCCTCAACAATGAAATCAATTCATCTTTGCAATGGAGACAAGGCCTTACTGTCCCTGCAGCAGTCAGCTGTTGCACAGCTTATGGAGAGACAAGTAACTCCTGGAACTGCTACAAACCTTATCCTGTGGTCTTTAAAGATTAGAATTAGGACCTTGGCCTGGATATCTTTCTCATATCATAAAATTTGCATAGTCTGCTGCAGGAATAGTTTGAACTCTAGAACTCTCTGAGGTGTGTATACCCTATATCCTAGGGAAAGAAGAGAGGAAGTAAGAAAGGAGGAGGTCTAAGAAAAGAAAATACGAATGGCAGACAATTTATAAACTTTAAGGTTAATGAAATGAGAGAGAATATCTCAAAATCTTAGAATAAAGTATTAAAAAAGAAAGTAAATGGAATTTACATTATGTGAGCTGCAAGTGTATTAGTTATGGCTAATAAAATTAGTGTTTTACAAAGCAGAATTGGTAGCAAGGTGATGATGTTACAGTCACAGTTTGTCCATACTGTGAACTAGAATTAATACATCATTGATTACATTATTGATTACCTGACCCTATACATTCTTGCATAGATACAATAAGTATGAGAAGAATGCTTGTAGATTTGGCATCCTGCTGACTTTGGGTTTGGGTCAGATAAACTTGAAGATCTTCAAGGTTTAAGATCTCAAGGATTTGGAGACAATTAAAGTAGTGCAAGGACCATGATAAAAAAAAGTCAGGGAAGGGGAAACAAAATTGAAGAGAGCTGTGTTGAAACTTGGACTGAGGTACAGTTGGGCAGTTGTGCTGCATAAGGACATGGGATTCAAATTTCATATGAAAAGGAAAAGAACAATTACAAGATTCACAATTGCTACATGATCAGAGTAGTAAGAAGCTACAGACCTACACTGTGGTTAGGTAGTTTGGAAAGGAAGTGGAAAAGTGAGATGGCCAGAAAAGAGAACTATAGTAATGAATAAGGGTTTAAGAAAGGAACTGTCAAAAGACATTTTAGCAGGTCAAGTAACAAGAGGCAGTGAAATCCTGAAGGTGAAGAGAGTAACACCTCAGATACCGCCCAAGTTTTACAGTGAAAGGCAGGACAGGGGAATTGTCAATTTTGAACTAATAAAAGCAGAAAAGTAGAAGCAAAATTGAGACATCATCACTATTTAAGTAAACAACAAGATAGCTGGGAGGACCTGGAAGAGAAGTGAATGTAAATTTGTAGACATGGCAGACCTTCATGTTGAGGTTAATTAGTAGAAAGAGGTGAAGGTGCCCTGAGAGCAATGACTACTACTGATAGTAGGAGAGAAACTCAGCAAAAACGTATGTAAGGGATCCCTGGATTTGGTAGGGATGTGGTGAGACCACTTTAATGAAATCCCATTTGCCCAGATTTGAGGAAAAAAAAGTCAGGAGCATTTAATGGCTATCAAATGCTATCAGCAAGGCTAACATTTTAAAAAGGATATTTGTCTCTCCCTGTTATACTAAGAGGAGCTATTTATTAGGCCAAAGAACTTTACCTCCTGGGCTACAGCGTGACTATGAACAGGACTCCAGGATTATTGAGGGTTTTATCCTAAAGGTCTTGAAAAGGAAGGGAAATGTGTAAAGTTTACATGGTAGCATGCATGATGACCTAAGTGGCTTCTTAAAGACTTACTGGGCACTTGTGTGCTTCTTTGTGGAATCAACTCCATAGTCCAATTGTTACTCATTGTTTCATTTTCCTTCCTTACATGAAGGTATGCAGGGAACCACACGCACTGATGGATGGTCAGGTGGATTCAGGTAGCATAAGAGCTTTGCCTTGGAGAAATTGCCCAAGCCTGTGATTGGCAGGGATGAGAGTAGCCTCCAAAAATGAAAAAAAAAAAAAAAAAAAAAATAAAACTTATAAAGTGATGAAGATTTATTTTGGTGAAGAAAAAGGCTTTGGCCTATTTAACAGTTATTTTAAGTCTGAAAAAGCAAACTTTAGAAACAAGCAAGTATGAGGTAAGGAAGGACCTTTTTTAGACAGTCTAATATCGCTACACTAGAGGTACACATTTGCTAAGATAATTAAGAATCAATTAAGAATGCTTTTTGTTGTGCAGCAAGGAAAAGATGCTGATTCTGCTGCTTAAGACTTGGGCTATGATTTTAGTGATCTGAGTCAATTTCATGCTCTGTGACTCTGATTTAGGCCCAGATCCATAAAGGGGCTTAGGTGCTTAAAATATGACTTCACTGGGATTTATTCACCTAAGCTGCAGAGTGCAATCTCTGGAATTTGACATAGTCCCTTACACGCCCGTGTTTAAACAACGTTCTGCTTTTTGCCCAGAACAGCCTTTTTTCCCCCTGAAGAACAGTGCAGCTGCTCGCCTGCCTGCCCTGGCCTGCCTTCAGAGCAAGTGTGCCGCTGCCTGGGAGTCGGCCTGGCAGCACGGGCGCACAGCACGGGCGCACAGCCTCCCCGTCGCAGCTCCGGCCTCTAAGCTCCTTACGTAATGGCCAGGGGGAAGCAAAGGTTTTCAGAGTGCAAACCAGAGCAGCTGGCGTGTCATGCAGGAGCCATCAGAAGTAGCAGGGAGATGCTGCTGGCAAAAAGGGTGGGCACCCCTTCGGGTGTTTAGCTGTCTAGTGCAGGTTTCGGGGTGGTGTTGATGCCTGGCTGGGGTTCAGAGCCACATCCCCGCCCTGAGGCCTGGTGCTGGGACCGCAGAATGAGCGGTGCTTCCCTCGCCACACTCCATCCACCCTTTGCACCCCTCAGCTGGGCTGCACCACGCAGGACCAGGCCGTGGGGCTGACCCAGGATAAAAATAACCCCAAGAAGCTGCTTTATTTTTAACCTGGTCAACTCCCTACGCACCTACACGAGCAGTGGCCTTGACACAACTGCGGTGGCTGCAGTCCCGGTCCCCTCCGCCCACCGCCTCGCACAGGTTCCCCGTGATGGGGAAACCGCTCTTCCCTCGACACGGGATTTACAGCCCGGCTGCGCCGCACAGCCCCGAGGGCCGGCGACCCCTCCGCGGGGACCGCTACCGTTGCCCCGCCCCGCGTGGTGCCCAGCCGTTGCGAACGCTGCGGACCCACACGGACGGACAGGACCAGCCGCCGCCTTCCCCTCACAGGGACCCACAGCCGGGCCGAACGATAGCACGGCAGTGAGGGAATCCCAGTGCCCGGCGGGCCGGCCCGCAAAGGGGAGGGGGGCCGGGGCCGGGGCGGGGCCGACGGCAGGACGCTGAGCTCGTCGCTATAAGAGCGGAGGCGGCGGCAGCAGCAGTTCTGCTCGTTTCTCTGTGGCAGCTGCATCCGTATCGATTCTCCCTGGCCTCTAACATGGCGCTCTCCGGCGACCCCCATTTCAAGAAGCTGGTGGAGTGGCACAAGGCGAACTCCTCCAAGCTCGTCCTGCGGCAGCTGTTCGAGGCCGACAAGGATCGCTTCCAGAAGTTCAGGTGAGGCTGGGCGGCCCCTGCCCGCCTTTCCCCGCGGCTGAGTGGGGCAGCAGCCGCCCTCGCCCTCCCCGGCGACCGCCGCGGCCCGCCGGGCCCTCAGGCACCCGCCACGCCGGGCACTTCCGCGTGCGAGGCCCGAGGCTGCGTGGGGCTGGCTGGCTCCTTCCCTCCCGCAGGTGGGCGCTGCCGGAGAGCCGGGGCCTCGCCGCGGGCGGGAGGGATGCGCCCTCCTGGCTGGGGGCCGAGTTTTCCGCGGGGGCGGGCAGAGCCCCGCGAAGCCCCCATCCGCTCCTTTCCGCCCCGGGACGAGAGCGGGGCCCAGCGAAGGAGCTCCGCACACGCGGCTGCTCTGCTCGCCGCCGCTCCCGCCGGCGTGCGGGAGGGCCGGGGGAGGGCGGCTGCCGCTGGCCGAAGCCGTGCCGGTCGGTCGGAGGCCGATCGCAGGCCGGGCACATGCGCCCGGCGCCTGCAGCGCCCTGCGGGGAGCGCGGCGTGGGCAACCGGGCGGGCGGGAGCCCCGTCGCGCCGGGGGGCGGGGCAGGTGCCGGCCGGGGGGGCGCTCCTCGGCAGCCCCCGAGGACGGCGGCCGGGCGTGCTTGTCCTTGACTCATCCTTGCAGCAGGGTACGTGCCGGGAAGCACAGCGCCGGGCTGCGGCTCGCACAGCGGCATTGTGGGTCCTTCGTGTCTCAGTCTCTCGCACCCGTGTGCTTAGTCATGATAAGCTCCGTGATAAGATCACGAGGAGCCATCCATCCATCCATGCCGGTGCCTCTACCTGTCAGTAGTACCGCCGTGCCTACCCCTGCCCTGAGATGGGGAAGGGGGGGATGTTTAGCCCTCCCTTGCCTCATGCTGTCCATGTTACAGAAGAGGCATTGCAACATATTTTTGCTACAGGAGGAAGTAAGATGTGGAAGCACCATGATAACATTCAGTGGTTTCATTGTGTAAAGTGGGACTAAGTTTTCTGTACACTGAGATAGTGCTGAGAAGTTGTGTGTGGTTACATTGTTGGACTGCACAGCAATCTGAAAAGTCTAATGCTATGTAGATGCATCCCTGACTTGAGTTTTAAAGTGAGCCTGAGTAATACAGGTGTAGTGAGTTTCTTGAGTGAGGTGGGACTTGTTGCATGTATCAAGCTCTTCATTAGTGTCCTAGGTAAAGTGACTTTTCTTTTGAGCTCATTAGTTACTTCTTAAATTGCAGCTTTTCCTTATCTCTATTATATCCCAAGAGACTAATTTGGTAACATCCCTGGGACAAAGCAAGGCTGAAGCAAACTAGTTGAATAAATCAAAAAGTATAATCTTTCTTATATGGTTCCTTCCTGAGTGGCTTAAGCAAGTGCTCTTATTGGGGATAGCACTGCATCTTAATCTCACTGGCTGTCACTTAAATATTATCCAAGTGACCTTAACCAGAAAATATGTTCTCTCAATCTCAAATAGTCTGTATTTAATTGCTCTTGTGAATGTGTAATGTACTTTGACCTTTTTTCAGGTGTTACACTGTCAGTTGTATACAGTCAACCAAGAAGATAATTTGACAACTGTTGTTTCAGGCATGCATGCTAATCTCTAACGTGTTTTCTCCATGCTGAAGGTAGTCAGTGTGTTTCTTAGAATGCGTTTATCAGATTTCTTGGTGAAGCATTCTTTACCAAGGTTATCTGTTTCAAATAGCTGCCCACCTATGTCTTTTTGTGCTGCCCATAAGGCTAGGAAACAGTTGAAATGATTTGTTTACTTCATCTATCTTAATCCTTTCTTTTCATGATTTTCAGTCCTGTTTCCTGAGAAACCAGTGCGTTTTAGACTACCAGGAGAACTTTCTCATAGCAAGCTACACTTCTAGAACTGATAACCTGGATTAAGTTGACATCTGCTTGTATACTTCTCACTGATTGCCACTTTAAGAGCCAGATCAGCAGGGTGATGGTAGTTAACATCTGTTGAAAGCCTAAGCAGTCTGGAGGTTTGGCCACAAGGTCCTTTCTGTAGTTTGCACCTATCTCCTCATGTGAAATTAATCTTTATGAATACATTTCAGTTAGGTCTGCTAGGTATTATCATAAAATCATTGACTCTTTCTTCCTTTAGAAGGAAAAGAGAAACTTTTATTCCTGTAAAAATGGTTCCTGATGCTAGTTCTAGAGAAACTTCAGACTGGTGTGAATAACTTTTAATCTGGATAGTTTACCTCTGAGAACAAGTATCTATTTAATGTTATTAGAAGAACCTTACACTCACTCATCGTGTCCTACAGAATATGGATAGAAGATCCTTTTTTCTTCCTCAGAATTTGTGTATCCTGTTTTCCTGATTGGGAGTGTAATCAAACCTGTAGGGTACACCTTGGGCTTTCTTTGCTGCCCAAAGGTAAGGTCTGGTAGGAACAGTGGGTCTTAATATCATGCCTTGTTCACTAGAACAACTCTACTAGTTTTGAAGGGGTTAGAACTGATATAATGCAGCTATCATAAAACTCAGCAGATAATAGATGCCTAGATGCCAGTTGAGGGACTCTTGATACAAATAGCTCGTGCAAGATACAAAGCACTAGCATTACATTCCTGCTAGTTGGCTTGTCCGTTACGAAAGATCAGAAAGAGCCTCCAATCTAGATAGAAAATATACCATCAGGGAATCCATTTGTAATAATGCATTTAGGGACTGCATACAGATTCTTCAGTTTGTGTTTAGATGGAGATAAAAATAGCTCTGAGATGCTGCAGGTGACCTTCCAGTTAAGAGCTGCATCACTTAAATGTGGATGTGGCTTACGTGACAAGTCACTTGTTCCACCTAGGTAGTGCTACCATTAGCTGCTGCATTGCAGAATGGGTAGAGTAGCAGAATGCAACTGAGCTGCAGGGGTTTTGGATGTCTCTTTAAATAAAAGGTGGATCTCTGGTGTAAGGGTTTAAAATGAGATTATATTGCATGCTGCATGTTCCACCTTGTGTGTGTGGAAGTTAGATCTGATAGGCATTACTTTTTTGCATAAAATGTATTGGGATGCAATCTTTCTGCAGTTTCTTCAAATGAATAGTGATTCAAATAAACTTGGAATTTCATGGGATATTTTTGTCTTCTAGGTCTAATGAGATTGTTTTATTTACATGAATAAAAAAATCAATGAACTGTAGAAACAAGGCATATGTCAGGTAAACATAGAAGATTGTAAGGACTTCATATTCATGGAGCAGAACACTGGGAAAGACTGTCTTTCTATATTAAATTGTAATATGAGAATTTTAGTAGTTCTATTTCTCTAAACTGAAGAAGTATTAGTATAATAATGGCCTTGCTGTATCATTTGTAAAATGCATTCAAATCTGAGACCTATCTGTAAATAAATGCATCAAATCTCTGAAGAGAAGGGTGGTTAACAGTATTGATAACTGCTTTTCCTTACTTGCCTTGTGTTCTTGACTATACAAGAAACACTCTTCTAAGACTGTGCTTGAAGACACCTTCCCGTCTTTTCCTTACTTAGTGTCTCTTGTATTTTAAGACCAGAAAAAGCATGTTACTGTGTTTTTGCTCAAGTTAATGAAACCACCCAAATGTCTAGGCCTTGCTTATTATTACTGTTATTGCAAGTTCAGCTCCATTCTTTCTCTGCAGAATCTTGCCTGCTCTGTCATATTATATCTGTTTGGAATAGCAATTTATGCCATGGTTTGTCCTTGTGAAGTCTCTGGCATACATGATCACTGAAATAACAGTGCATATTTCTGTGCACAAATATTGGGAAAGAAAAAGCAGAGGAGATAATGAACAATGCAGAAACATTGAGAATTTAGATGCATGCAATTTCCTGTGGCGTGGGCATGTGGAGCAAAAATAAGAGTAAGATATAAAAGGCCTTCTGTGCTTTTGTAGGAGGCCTACTGAATTACTTACAGGACTTTAATTCTTCGGTTTAGAGTAAATGTGTATATTTGGCTGTAAATCAGTGCAAAGAAATGGGTAGAAAATGTGCTGTAAAGGACTACAGGGACTATAGAACTTCTCAGAGATACAAGGCTAGTAAATACAAATGGGCACACTTGATTTCTATTGGTCTACCATTTCTGCGTTTCATCTCAGAAGTAAACCTAAAAGTGCTTGTATCTTGAAGTATTAGGCTATAGCTTTCAGATGAGGATTAGTTAAATAATTTGGAGACTTCCACTGAGTCAGGACAGTGAAACTACACCATGCGCAAATGAGGCTTAATTCTGCATAGTAGTTGACAGAATGTTTCTGTACGTGAAGTTGTAGAGCCTTTTAAACAAGGCTTGTTCAAGTTTCCATATAAATGACTATTTGTTGGAAGGACCTGTAGGAAGACAGTTTCACTTTTTAGCAGCACAAGAATATAGTAAGCCTTTTACCTATGATATATTAGAAAAAGCTAATTATTGCTAGACAATACTAATGGCTCGGTGAAAACAGAAGGTGATTGTCCAACTGTGCATTAAATATACTTCATTGTATTTGAACTTGCACAAGCAGAAAGTGGACACTATAATTTAGGTTATTGAAAACCATGGTTTTCAATTAAAACAACACACTAGTAGGCCATTTTATGAAACTTGTGGTCAGATCAGTCCCTCAGGTCATCTTCAGTAACTTAGTATAATTAAGATTCCAATTATTTTGTAATCTGTAGAGGAGTTATCATTGTCTTGCTTAAAACAGTCACTCTTCAGGTATGTGCAATTAAACAACTTGCTTGTTTTGACAGCTTGACTCTGAATACTGATCATGGAGATATCTTACTGGATTATTCGAAGAACCTTGTTACGGAAGAAGTGATGAAAATGCTGATGGAACTGGTAACTCCTAAAAGAAAAACACCTCCAAATATTTGGTTTATTAATTCAACATTTTAAAAACTTTTACCTGCAACTGATTATTCTAGCATTGCTTATATACACTTAGCTCTGAATTTGAGAGCAAAGTTAAAAGGCATTTGTTTACAAATCTTGACATTGTTCAAAGTCTTGCACTGTCCTTTAGGCCCAGGGTACAAGGCCATTTGTCAATGCGCAGATCTGTTTCTTGTGCTCATTGAAAAGATTTTTGTCTGTGTAATAGACCAGCTGGCATATGGCACTGTCATTGAGGTCTGCAGTAAAATAAGAGATTCATATAAACCTGTAAGAGAAGGTGATGTCTTCTGTGCCTGATACTGAATCAACGCTTTGTATGTCATGCAGTCTTACTTTTGAGATTCATTTGCAGTTGGATGTATTTTAAGAAAGAAGTTTGTGTCATTAACTTGAGCATGGTATCCATATTTACAACCCTTCTTCAACTGTTGGTTCAGCCAAAGGCTTAGACACAGATTTTTAAAGAGTAAAATTAATTTTACTACTCTTCAGTTAAAAAAAAATAAATAAAATTCTAAGCTGGTACAAAGAATCATTAATGAATCCTGTAGCTGTATGACAAGATGAAACTGAGTAATCAAGATGGATTAATTGCATGTTGGTCATTCAGCACATGTTACTGTGTAACCTCTTAAGGAAATAAAAAGCCTGCATAAAAATACTTGCTTTAAAATAAGAGAATCAATTTAAGCTAGAATCTAGTGGTCTTTTAATCTAATATGATAACTTTTGTTTCACTGTCATATGTGGTAAATGTTCACAAGCTTTAATGTAGCTGGACCTTTGTAGTGCATGTTGACTTCTTACTATTTTTAAGAGGAATCTATTTTTACATTTCTCAGGCAAAGTCAAGGGGTGTGGAAAGTGCCAGAGAACGCATGTTCAGTGGAGAGAAGATCAACTTCACTGAGGTAAGGCTATTTCTGTCCATGCTTCTTTCCCTTCAGTTGTCTTACACAGATGCATGAACATCCATAATAGTCATGTCTTGAGAAAACTTACTCTAATTGCTACTCTGAAATGCTGAGTGGTTGTAATGTTTGCTTTACTACTTACATGAGAAATTTTTAAAGCTCTGACAAAGACAGAAGAAAATGTGTGTGAATAAAGCTATTCAATGCTCCCTCCAAAACATGTCTTAAATATACCACCAAAATCTCTTTAGAAGTTATTTTCTTATCTCCTCTTCCCTCTTTTGATAGGAAGATGAGTTAGAGCTTGCAAAGGGTTTGGAGCAGAGTATTGCATTCTAGGTATCCCTTACATGCTTTTGCCTAATGTCAGTGTTTATAAAGCTTAGTAAACTGCCTACAAAGTTTTAATGAGGATTGTGTAACACTTTTTGCTTTGGGTTGTTGATGCTACTTATCTGGGTATGTTTAACAGTAGAGACTATAAACAATCTTGGGAAATTAGCCACTTATTTCAGTAAGAGGATGAGGATCTTTGCACATCTGAAGATTGTAATTATGGTTAAATCTTCACTAAAACATACAGAAAACAAACTGTACCCTTTTTCTGAAATTAAAAGTAGGGTGAAAACTGGAAAGTCAGTGTAGTGATTTATTAATCTGCATTAAATAGTAAAGGCTATTTAGTATGCTTGAGTTAAATTCACAGAAATCAGGATTTCCTTTTGACTTGGTTATTGAATGATTTAGCTGTTGCACAAGCTGTTTGCTTAAAATAACTCAGCAGTTGGACATTGTATTGTTTGTGAATACTACATGTCTGTAAATGCACAGACAGAAACAGATAAAGCTTCACTGGACAAATGGTTCCTCTTCCTTCTGTATTAATGCCTTCAATTCTAGCTAGTGAAAAAAGGAAATGGGAAAAGGAGATAAGTTGTAAGTCTGCATGGAGGATTGTTTTCTCAGATATTGCCTCTCACTAGCCTCATGTAACAGAAATTATTGCAGGTTTAGCCTATCTCTGACTATATATTATGGAGTTACTCCTCATTGTCTACATGAGAGCAAACATAGCAGCTGAAGTCTTCTCAGAAAGATGTAATTTTCACAGAAGGAACTTAAACACAATATTAAACTGTGATGTGTTTGGCTTCTGCTGTTAGCTCCCTATTTTGCTGCTGTCTTGGTATGGCAACTTTATGTAGCAGTTACCTGCATGACAACTCTAGAAACATCTTTTTCATTATCAGGCTGTTTCTTCTTTACAGTCACAAGTTGACTTGGAATTAGATTTGGTTTGTTTAATTTTTTCTGTTTGTATAGGCTATCAAATCAAGTGGATCTGGCTCTGGGATATGAGCATGTGGACAATGTGAAATTGTCATGAGACCTTAAAAACAGGATGCTGTCAAACAGCATGACTGAATAAACCTTAAGCATATGACAGAAGGGAGCTGCTTAATGGCAAGAACTGACTTGTCCACTACTCTTGTTCTGATTTAGAACATTTTTTAGCTATTTGTTTTAAGTATTTAAGACTTGTCTGTGTTTGGTGCTGCAGGCTTTGGCTGCATGGTGTGTGCTTATGTGGAAATTTTATAGTGCACCCAGGCATGTCATTGCCAGGTGTTTATCCCAGATGAGTTAAAACTTGCAGCTTGATATGGCACAGGGACAGTGCATTGCAAGGTAACTTGTATCTGACTACACATTACGGGGACAGTCTTCATAGTCCACCTGATATTTAGAAAATACTTGTGTTTAATGGTAGACATCAGGTCAAATATGACTACTTCTCTTGATCAAGACAAAGCTTCTTTTAAGTCTGATAGTGAGCAGTATTTACCAAATAACACCATTCCATGGCTGAGTGTTGCAAAAAAAAAAAATTGCCTCTGTTCACCCCAAATTTAAGTGGCTACACTTTGATAATTAGCAACTGAAAGAGCTTTTTGTATTCCAAGTCAGTAACCACAAACTCCATGATTTTTGAATTGGCATTCGGTATTTAAATTGTAACTTGGCAGTTCATGTGGTCTGTGTTGTCTTTGTCTCATAATGTCTCTCATTGTAGTGAGGAACAATGAGGTAAAGCAGACTAATTTTTTAATTTGTTCATTAGTATTGACTAACTCCTTCATTCTACATTAAAGCTGTTAAGATCCTGAACAGGCAAATCAAAGGCCAGATTTCAGTGTTTTCACTTGGTATAGCTGTGGAGAATTAATATAATATGGTGTGTTACAAGGAAAAACCTGTTAGCATACAGCTACCACCCATGTATCTGGAGTGCAAGTATTCAGGGAACATCTAATTGTGGGCAATGGATAGAATAAGGTGGCTATTTGTATTCCTTTTCTGTCAAATGTTTAAATATATTTGTATCTTCCTATATGAACTGGACTACTCAGGATAATTGAGAAAATGCCAGAGGAAATAACTTTGGCTGCTTGTTATGATTGATTTTCAGTATCATCATTAATAGGAAACAACTTCATCCTTGTATACCTGAAGCATGCCAGAATAATTAAGCTCACTGAATACTGCTGAATTCTGAACCTCAATCATTAAATGCTTTCCAAGGGATTCTGAGCTTTCTTTGCAAAGTAAACAAGCTGTTTGTTTACTTTGCATATTATATGCTTTTGTAAGCCCTCTGCACCTATTCTGTGAAATGAGAGTGGTTTAGATAGCTGGTGATGAATGTGTGTATGTACACAAACTACCTCTCTACTAATTCCAGTTAATCCAAAGGATTTTTAGGTCTTGAAGATTGTATTACTGTCATGGTTTTACCCCAGCTGGCAGCTGAGCACCACGCAGCTGCTCGTTCACTCCCCCCTCATCGGGATGGGGAAGAGAATTGGAAAAGTTAAAGTGAGAAATCTTGTGGGTTGAGATAAAGACAGTTTAATAGGTAAAGCAAAAAGCTGCGCACACAAGCAAAGCGAGGAATTCATTCACTGCTTCCCATGGGCAGGCAGGTGTTCAGCCATCTCCAGGAAAGCAGGGCTCTGTCATGCTAATGGTTACTTGGGAAGACAAATGCCATTGCTCCGAATGCCGCTGCCCCCCCCCCCTTCCCCCAAGCTCCTTATAAACTGACCATGATGTCATATAGTATGGAATATCCCTTTGGTCAGTTTGGGTCACCTGTCCTGTCTGTGTCTCCTCCCAACTTCTTGTGCACCCCCAGCCATCCCGCTGGCAGGGCAGTGCAAGAAGCAGAAAAGGCCTTGGCCCCGTGTAAACACTGCTCAACAGTAGGTCCATAGAACAAAAACACCTCTATTTTATCAGTGCTGTCTCCAGCACAAATCCAAAACATATCCCCACACTAGCTACTATGAAGAAAATCAATCCTCTCAGCTGAAACCAGGACAACTACCTTCTGGATGAAGCACCTGAAGCCCCTGGGTATAATTTGGAAATAGCTTCATCAATTTTTTTCCTTCTTGTTTCAGAACCGAGCTGTGCTTCATATTGCTCTAAGAAATCGTTCCAATGTGCCAATACTTGTAGATGGGAAGGATGTTGTTCCAGAAGTAAACAAAGTATTGGACAAAATGAAACACTTTTGCCAGGTATGAAGTACCACCATAGCTTGTTTTTCATGTATTTGGTCTATACCCAGCCAGGTTGTTACATGTGTATTGTGAAGCATTGATTGTAGTCTGGTTCACATGACTTACTGTGCCCTTGTTTGAGCTTTGTAATAGTTTGGGCTCAAGCATGGAGTTGGAACTGGTTTTGGTATGGTTCACTTTTCTCTTTCTGTTCCTAGTTGGGTTTTTCTTTAATGGGATCTCTAGATCTTGCTCTTCTAGCAGTAATCTTGCATTTACTTCAGAAGTCTTGTAAATCATTGAAATATTGCCTTATTTCTTGCTCATTTTTCAACTACTTGAGTCTAAAATTTGTGCGAAATCAGGAGAGAGGTAGAACCTCCCAGCTCGCTTGTAATTTGATTATGCTTTACTTAGTTTCTTCAAGGTCTTCTGGTTTTAGGTTAGATTTCCTTATGGTTTTATTCTGTTTGCAGCTTTAGCAGCATGTTTTTTCTTCCTTAGTTAAATAGAGCAGTTAACCATTATCTTCAAATAACATTAATTGTTCTTTGATTCTGTACATCTTTAAAATGTAGGCATCAGTTGAGGAAATGCTCTGAAGAACTTCATAGAGCACTAAGTAAAACTTGTGTGATAAAACTATTCAGTACAAGCTCACCTAATAATAGTTTTGGTGCATTTTTAACATGACTGTGAGGAACTGGACCTGCTTGATTGCTATTGTGAGGCTTATCCAGGTGGCAGTGGCCAGTATTGCTGCCAACTTATACTGTTAACCTATACAAAATGAGCCTGGATTATGTCTAGTTCCTATGGATAAATGCCAAAACCATGATAACTGACGCTAATTGGTCTGAATTTGGTAGTTTCTTCAGATAACTTAAGAATTGAATGGCCACAGAAATTTAATGTTCTGTTTTTTCCACTGTAGAGTTTTTAGATTTTGGTAGTGCAAAACAAGAGTTTTCACTGGTGCCACCCTCTCTATTGCTAGAGCATTTCAATCATCAGAGACTGCAAATATTGCTTTCCATGCAGATGTATCTTCTCTGCAAATTAAAAATCATGTTAAGCAGTTTCTTTGGAAAGATTACAAAGATGGTTGTTTCAGTTGACTCAGATAGTATTTGAAAGCTATGGCGACATCATCGACAGGCTACAGGAATGGTGTATACTAAAAATGGATTTTCCTTTTGGGGGGAAAAGCTTTAATCTACACATCTGTAGGGAAGCAGAGCAACTATCAGCTTAACCAGGTGATGTGTTCTTGAAAAATTGCTGTAGAATTGGGGAATGTATGTAGAAGTGTGCATGATACTAGAAAGATTCCTTTTGTGACTAGAATAAATTTAATGCATACGTGGTACATGATGGACAAAATCCAATGCAGTCTTTTGAAATTACTTAATGATTGTAAGTTTGTCCCAAGAATAGAGCAGAAATCTTTACTATGTGCTGTTCAGGTGAAGCCCAGAAATAAATCTGAATGCAAAACACATGCATTAAAAAGACTTTTCAATGTCGTTTGCCAACAAATATCTCTCTGTGGCTTTATTCATATTTTAATGTCTTCCAGTTTAGTTATCAAAGTTGCTTCTAATTAAAGAGACTTAAAGAAGCCCTTCAGGTTTGAATACTTGTCGCAAATAGCTTAATGCCCAAGATTTTTTCATTTAGCTTGATTTTTCTTGCCTTTGCCAAAACTGTTGTAAATGCTATAGCAGTCCACACAGAAGGAGAGTTTGATCTTGCAGTGCATTTTTAAATATGGACATCAGACCTCTAACACTTAATGAAGTGTTTTCTTAGATATAACCAAATGTCTAGCAAAGAAGGTAAGCTATGAGTTCAGGCTTTAAATTCTAGAAACTTGAAAGTTGTCTTCAGAGACTTTTTACAACAATGCCTGAAAACACAGCCTGTTTTCAGTGTTAGAATCACTAACTTTAAGATAAGTATAAAATAGTCATTGCAATTTTTTTTTTGCCACAGAGAGTCCGTAGTGGTGAATGGAAAGGCTACACTGGAAAGGCAATCACCGATGTGGTCAATATTGGGATTGGTGGCTCTGACTTGGTAAGGTCCTGACTTCTGTACATCTTTCACGTCTTCTTGTGTGTGTACATGCTTGCAATGAAGATAAAACCTAATTGTTGCTTTTATCCAGGGCCCTCTGATGGTAACTGAAGCCCTGAAACCATATTCCAAGGGAGGCCCTCGTGTTTGGTTTGTATCCAACATTGATGGCACACATATAGCCAAAACCCTGGCTGAGCTTAAACCAGACACTACGCTCTTCATCATTGCATCAAAGGTATATCTAATACAGGCACTGGGTGTGACTTTCTCTAACTGTAAAGGACTTAGAAGGAAGATCAACATCAGTGACTTCTAGTGTGGACTATTTCTGAACAGGCCTGTTGTGATTCATCCTGAACTTGCAGTACAAGCTTGTGTTGCTAATGAAATACCTAGGGATCCAGAATTCAAGTGCTGCAAATGACTTAACCAAGTAAAACATATGAGGAATTTAATGCTGTTTAGGGTGTATTTCTCAGTCAACACAAGCTTAAACTTCATTAACAAAAGTTTATTTTACTGTAATTCTCTGTGGGTGAAATACAGGATCCTGTGTAGTTATTCAAGATCTTGTTGTCTCATTCCTTTTATTTAAGGTTACTTTTGGTCCTTTATTTTAAGTACAGCATTACTTGTTAAGTGTGTTTTGCATTAATGAATTGCATGTAGTTTGGGAATCTTCATTCTGTAACAAAATGTCTTCACTGAAATAACTTAAATGCTCAGTTCCTTGAACACTACATACTATACTGCTCTACTTATAAAGAAGTAAAGATAGTCTGCTGGTAGTTTAAGATGACACTTATTTCTAAATACAGACTTAACAGCTGCCTTTATTTTAAGTCTTGCCTTGCTAATAACTCTGTAAACATAATTGCTACCTGCCATCTTCCTTTGAGGAATGCTTTGGTCTTGGCAGACAAAACTGATGAAGACAAATTTCATAATTATGTAAGTCGAGTTGCCTTCGTTCGTAAAGCATAGTGGAACCTTTTTGCTGTTGAAGACAGAATCAGCAACAAATTAATGTGTAATGCTGGCTATGTTTTATGGTGGTGCTCGTTATCTTATCTTGGCAGTACTTGGCAACAACTTATGGAATAACAAGGAAACTTCATAGAGTAATACCAATGGTCACTTTGAATAATTGAGTTCAAGGATCACGGTTCAAAGGCTTAGACTACTAAATTGAAAGAGTAGAACTTCAGTTTCTGTTTGCCAGACTATAGTTGGATAATTGGATATATTTGGAAGATGATGAATGGCATTTTTTGTTTACTGTAACAGGCTTGTGTTTCATAATGAAATATTTCTGGAGTTGGATGAGAGTAGGTTGAATTTAGTGTTCACCCTTAAAGCTAAATTTTGCTGGTTGGGTAAATCAGAATAGTTGTAGATATTTGCAAAACTGCATGACTGAACTTCTGTGCACACTTCATGAAGCAGGAAAATGCTTTCCTCTAATCAGCAAAACAAAATTATGTCAAGAGTCTTAGCAGAAATGAGTGTTGCTATGTTAAAAAAAAAAAGGAATTCAAGAACAAGAGGACAATCAGCTAGGTTATCCTGTTCTGATGTTCAATTAGTTCCTTTTTTAGTTGAATGGTAATACTTTTCATATTTAGTGAAAGACCAAAGTAGAAAATCATAGTCTCTAGGTTTTGCATAACAGTTTTGGGGAGGGAAGGTAGGAAATGGGGAAGAATTATTCCAATTCCAGATATATGCTAGTACAAAACTAGATAAATAAATCTAGCAACACTAGTCTTTACTGGATTGATAAGTTTGCTTTTTTGATGAAATCTGGCAGCAGCTGTCTATTATGAAGATCTAGAATAACTTTGCTCTGATTATCTGGAACATGATGTTTTAGCAGCCTGAACTTGTTTCAATTTTAAGCACAGTATTTTACGTACTTCCTTGTTTTCTGTTGTGTAGACTTTTACCACCCAAGAAACTATCACCAATGCAGAAACGGCTAAAGAGTGGTTCTTACATGCTGCTAATGATGTAAGTCTAATGTATTTAGGTTATGTAACAGAATGCAGCAGGTTTTCATTGTGCAGTTTCTCCCTGGTCATTCTGTGTGCTTTGGAGCAGAGCCAATAGCTGCCCAAACATAAGCTGTATAGCTCAGCAAATGTTGTACTAACATTGCAGTGCTTCATGGTTAGTGACAGGCTGTTATGTCTGATCAAAGTGATTAAACCCACTAGTTCTACACTGTAAGTGGTTGTCATGTGGTGTTTCCCCAAATCCTGTCTGCTAAGTAATAGTGTAGCATTTGCCTTAGAGCTGGTTAATAATTTGGTGGAACTACTGATACAGAAATCTAAAAATATGGTGTCTATGTGGCATTACATTCCAATTCTTGGTGAATATTTAAAAACTAGAAATGAAGCTATGGTTGGAGTGATATACTGACATTTCTATGGCAGATGGCTGTGCTATGAATAGAAACCTTGTATTTGGCTCATTCTCTCCTATTTCTAACCTTTAAAAGAAAAAAGCAGATACTGCCTGCTCAGGTAATTAAGATGGTCTTTAACCTGTTCCAGTCAGGGTAGCTGTACTTCATTTGAAAGCTGGGCTTTGAAATTCCTTGTTACACTACTGTTGCAGACAACTCATCTTTGTTCACCTGAACACTTACTGAAAGACCAAAGTCTAAATCTGGAGCTTGAGATTTATCAGTAATTCCTGTTTTCTCAATCTTTTGACCCTAGTCAGAAGGGTAGCACGTGTACAACAAACTCCATGTGCTCCAAAGTGGTTGTAGTGATGTTCTAAACTGATACCGTACTCTTAAGGAAATAGTGTGCTGGTCTAATTAGTGACTGCTTCCAGAGGGCTTCATAAGAGTATTATCAGAATGTTATCTTCAGACAGGCATGCTGCCAAATCCCATACTAAATGTGCATAAGATGAATTGAAGTTGATAAAACAAAAATTGTGATAGTCAATAGTATTTTGTTTAAATGTAAATGGTAGTAGATCAGCTTTGTGACCAGAAATCAAAATAATTAGTATTCTAGGTCTAATAATCTCTTTATTTTTATTAAGCCTTCAGCTGTGGCCAAGCATTTTGTTGCCTTGTCTACCAATGGTGTAAGTACAACAAATCTATTCTATCTTTCCCCATGTACTTTTAAGATGGCCTCATTTTAAAATCCAGTAAGGAAGCCTGTCTTTTAAGACACCATTATTTTAATACCGATAGTTAGCGGCCTTCTTGAAAGGAAGCATATTTTTTTCTACTGAAAATAACTGAAACACTTCTAGAGTAATGAACTATAGCAAGATTGGACCTTCATTATAGATCTGTGCTTTTTCTGCTAGAGCTTTAAATCTGAAATAAAGATCTCTATACTTGAAATTACTGTCCTGTTATTAATGTTACCTGTAATTGCTTAAGTGTGTGTGAATGCACTTATGTTAACAAGTGTTACTCTCCTAGACTCCTCAAGTAAGTGCTGAAGTGATGCAGGTAGTTTGTGTGAATAATCTGTAGTATAGCATGAGCATAATGTACCCTGATGTGGGGTTTCATGCAAAAGTATGAAGTAGAAAGACCAATAGCAATTAAAAAAAAGATTGCAATAACTGAGAGGCTGTTAGGTGCTGCGGTATGAAGTTCTTCCGTTATGGTTCTGTTAAATGTAAACTGAATGTCAGTCCAACTCCAAACTATATTGCCACTTTGATCAGAAAATGATTTTATTTGAGACTACTGGATAATGATAGTGATCTCTGGAAATGAAGATATACTTTTTGTGATGGATGCTTTCTATTTTTTAAATAGAGCATGTAATTGGGGGATGGTGGATTTAATCGGTACTTAACTTGTATTTTTTTTATTTGCTAGATATAAAACTTTTTAAGAATGTTGGGTTTACTTATGGTGTTTTTACATGCTTTTTTATTTTAGCCTAAAGTTAAAGACTTTGGAATTGACCCAGAGAACATGTTTGAGTTTTGGGATGTAAGTAAATGTCTAATGTTGTATGGTAGATGTTAACTGTTACAATAATCTAACTTGCTTCAAAGATGCTAACTAGGTGTCAGGAAACTGCCAAAACACCTAAATTATAGCAGATGTATTCTCTGTACAGAGAATATCTGAAAACTCACAACTAAAGGCAAATTGAAAACATGTCAGGCAATCAAAACAGTTTTCTCTCTTGGCCATTCCATTAAAATCCTGCAGTCAAAGGTCTGAAGAGGAGCCTTCTATATTCTTGGCTGTCTAATCAGCTGTTGGGTAACAGGAGATACAAGTCTTACCTTATTCCTCTGTGTAAGTAGTTATTATAAGCTGTGACATTTGACTGTGTGGGTCTACTGTATATAATTTAGGCCTGTAAAGGTCAAACATCAGAAACTGGAGCCTAATTTGATATTTTGTAGCAGATGCATATTTTAAGTATTACTACCCTTAGTCTTGGCCCCCATAGTTAATCAAAAACAAGTTGGTTTATGTCTCATTGATATGCTTGACAAACTAGATTTTAAAGCTGCTCTTTAGCAATTATCTAGAGCATTACATTTCCCTAGATAGTATCATAATCTTGCTGAAGCAGGCTTTACCTGTGGAAGAGTAATATTAGGAAAGCAGTTAATGCAAGCTACAAATTTGATATCTGGAAGTGAACTGGAATTATCAAGGGATCTGCTTCAACAGATGTTAAATAAATTGGACAAGTAGGATAACTTTAAAGCTTCAAAAATGCATACTTAAGGATTCATTAGTGGGCTACTATAAGGTGCAGGTTCCCTTGACCATGCCATATAGTGTACAGTGAATTATCACCAGAAAGAATATTGATTTTACTGAAAATAGTCTAAACTCATGCTGTTATTTCATAATAGTTTGAATAAGTTTAGGTTTAAAAGCCTTGCACTTCTATCTAAACCAATCTCTTGTTTTCAGTGGGTTGGTGGCCGCTACTCTCTGTGGTCTGCCATTGGTCTCTCCATTGCCCTGCATATTGGTAGGTATTCCTGTGATATAACAATGCTAAGAATTAGTCTGTTTGCTTCAGGAATATAAATATGGAATTCATTCCATAATAATGGATTGTGGCTCAGATTTGGAGCAAACACTGTTTTACCCAACCTGCTCTTGAGTGGTTGGATGTTTGTGCTAAACAGTCTGTAATGCTGCAGAAATGTTGAGATTTTAGTGCTGCAAATGCAGTTTTGGAAATTACCCATACTTAGGTACAAATAGTCAAGTTGCATCTCTTCGGTCACTTGCATAGTGTAATATATGTAAAGCCATGTCAGTGTTGAAAATTAGACCTTGCAACTAACATTCTTAGACTATATAACAGTAGGTATTTAGTTTCTGTGAGTATATAAACACTAAACCTCAAAATCCTATGTCTCCAGTTCTGCATACAAGCTCTGATTAAAATTGTTAACTATCTTCTCCCATTACTTCCTTTTGTCCCCAGTACTTGTTCTGCTAGGCTATAGGGCCTGATGATACAGGAATGCTGTTTCTATCTGCAGTTGACTGTGGAGCAAACATAGATCCTCAAAATTGATCCCCATCTACTTGTTGTATTGTTACTGGGTAGCATTGGCATTTCTGAGTGCAGATCTCAAATGCAGGTGGAAAGTACACAGTGAATGTCAGAGCTTTAAGAACTGCTATTTCGTGAGCAGGCTGTTCAGCAGTGTTGCATTTGTTCCCTCATCACTTCTTTCAGATATTTAAAGTCTGAATAATAATGTCACTTATTTTTCTAAATAAAAGCTAGAATTCCCTTGGACTGAAGTTAGAAGAAAAAGATTGGGTTTTGTTTTTGACACATGAGAACTCCTATTCATATCATTCCAAAAACCCTGTGTGAACCCCAAAATAAACTTCAGTCAGGCTCTGAACTGTTTTGTCTGCAATAAACTGTTCATCTCTGCTGTCAGACAGATTTGGTGCTGACTGCTGATGTGCCACTCCATCTGCACTTCTTGCTTTTACATCCTTCATCTCCCAAAGCTGGCTTCTGACAGTAGGTAGAGCTGCTGCCTTGTTTGCCAAACACTTCACCTCCACTTTTCCATATAAGAATCAGGATTTCTGGCTTTGCAGGAGAAGATGGTATTAGTCAAACTACTCATTAGTGAAAATGAATGGTGATTTAAATACCCTAATGATAGAGCAAAGAAAAAAAAACAGGTGAATTCTTAAGAGCAAGGAAGGGGGGAAAGGTTTTTCTTTGAGAAGACCTTCTTACAGTTGTTTCTCCTCAGACCAACACAGAAATCCCTGCTGCACTAGCCTGGCCCTGTTTTTTTGGAATGTCTCCACTGGCTGTGAAGTGACTAACTTGCTGAAAGCCATGTAGCCTTTTTAATACAGAGCCTGGTTTTAATGCCTCTGTTTTCCTTCCAGTTGCTCATTGTGCCTGAATGGGGATTTTAGGCAAAGGTTTTTGAAGTATGTTTTGTGAAGTTGGACTTGCTCTGACCAGGCTTTGATCATAACTGAATGTATCTGGCTTATGAGATGCAAACTTCAGGAGAAGTCAAAGTGCAACTTTAAACTCAATTAGCAGTTGGGAGCCTTGGTGTGTACAAGGAATCTCAACTGTTTTACAATTGTCTCTGAAGAAAAATCAAGTTTGAGTTGTAATAGTAAATACAAACTGACTTTTTCCATTATTAGGTTTTGACAACTTTGAGAGCCTGCTTGCAGGAGCCCACTGGATGGTGAGTGTGGGATGCCTATTTCAGATTTTTTCCTCTTAAGAGGAGTTGTTAGTAAGATAACTAAAGACAGGTTCATTTCGCAAGTTCAGCTCCCCATGTCCTCTCAATGCTTCTAAAACAACTGTGCTTGGGAAGCTCTCCCTAAATCAAAACAAAAGTAAAAACAATATGAGAGTTGGGAGGGGTGATGATTGCTTTGTCCAAAGTATAACTCTTCCTTTGTGTCACATAGGATAATCACTTCCACACTGCCCCGCTGGAGAAGAACATGCCTGTTCTGTTAGCCATGCTAGGGGTCTGGTATATAAACTGCTACGGATGTGAAACGCATGCCCTTCTGCCCTATGACCAATACATGCACCGCTTTGCTGCTTACTTCCAGCAGGTAAGGCTTAGACAGAGTAAAGGTTTCAAGAAGAGAGATATACTTCTGTCCTGGTATTAGAACTTGAATGCATGTTTCCAGGTTAAAATTGCAGTCACTTAAATTCATGTAATCAAGGGCCTAAAGAGACTGGTGCCAACATTGATAGCAGATTATTTGCTCAGTTAATTTAGAGATTTTTTCCTCATCCCTCCATTATGTTGTTGTCCACAAATTAAGCAACTATCCTTGATATTTATGAAATTTCCATGAACGAGCAGCACTCAGTTAAGTATGTATGGAAGCTTGTACTGATACTGTGTGGTTCTACAAGAAAGGTGATACTACCCTTCTGTTCTTTTAGGGTGATATGGAATCTAATGGCAAATACATTACCAAGAAGGGCTCTCGTGTGGACTACAGTACTGGCCCTATTGTGTGGGGAGAGCCTGGCACCAATGGGCAGCATGCTTTTTACCAGCTCATTCATCAAGGTAAACTGAAGCTATTCAATACCTTGTTTTGGAATTAAGTTCTGAATAGCTACAAACCTGGAAGAGTCTGAAGAATTGACACTGGTTTAGAGGTTGGGCTCTTATCTAAATCACGTTGCTATGGTGCTCTTAATTAATTGACTTTAGAAAGCTACAAGATGCAGGTTTTAACTCTACAGTAAGGAGGGTCAACTAGAGCTGAAACTACTGAGCTGTATTGTCACTCCTGCTGTTAATAAAGCTTTAAGTGGCGAAGTCTTCTAGTAACTCTGATAATGGGGTGAAAGTTGAAGATTTTTCTAAGACTTTCCTGTTGCAGGGTTATTAACATGGCTTTTCTTGTAGGAACTCGCATGATTCCCTGTGACTTTCTGATTCCAGTCCAGACCCAGCACCCAGTCAGAAATGGCTTGCATCACAAGGTAACAAGTTCTTTATTGGGGCGCCCATATTTTCTTGTGACTGAAGGCGTTGAAGCTTACTCAGCATTGTAGTGTGTGAGATTGCTAAATGTCCCTTTGAAACTGTTCACATAGGCTCTGTGAACATTCACAGTAGGTTTGAAAATACCTAAATTATAATTACATATGTGTAATATATGTAATACAGTGGTAACTTCGGTGTTGAAGAAATTGCGGCCACAGTTCTTGAGGCAGATTAATAGTGTGGCCTGTTGACCTCCTGAGGCTTGAAAGAGGTGAGCAATTAAGTATTTGGAGAGAAAGTTCATTGTGGGAATTGTAAGGAGTGCAATTCTTGCGGAGTAGGAAGAAGCTAATTCTCAGAGCTGATCAAAACTTCCTCAGAAATGCTATTGCAAGTGTCACTAAATCTTATTGTAAAGTTTATATTAGCACAGCTAGGGTGATAGCCCTTCTACACATAGATATTTTTCATCAGTCCATTTTTAGTTTAATGTATCATCCAAGTAAGGATTTTCAGTGAACCATGTCTAACAATTTTAAATTCCATAGGTGGAAACATGTTGGTCTACTACTTTCTGCATTCTTCAGAAAAAGCATACTTCTTCACTGAATTTCCATCTTGTTATTACAAGTGCTACTGAAGTTGTGTAATAGTAATTTTTTGTCAAGTAACACTAAGTACAGGTGAAAGATTGAGAAAAGGTTTCATTAGGTTGTAGATATAGTAAGAGTTTGTCTTCAGTATAATGGGTAGGACAAAACCACACATGAATTTGCAAGCTAATATTAGCAGGGAATAGGAAATGATAAAAACTTCTACTGTATTGGTAGGGATTGCTGTGAGGATTTTCCCTCATATAGAGTAAGTACATCTTAGTTACCTTTGAGTAATGTTTGTACCTGGCTTTCTATGCATATGGTGCAGCATGGGATAAATTATATATAGACTATACTGGGTGAAAGAGGGTGTATGAAATCCTGGCTCCTTAGCTCTCACTGGGAGGCTTGCTGTCAGTTTCAGCAGGGGCAGGATTCTACAGAACAGTCTTGGTTGACTTTGCATATATGAACTACTAAAATAGTAATCAAGTCTCCTAGCACTCTAAGGTAAAAAGCAATAATAGGCATTATACAGCTTAAAACTACTGCACATTTTACTACCATAGTGTTAAAAACAAGAATTGTAACTCTAGATTAGGTCTCTAGCTAGATTCAAGCACTAGGTACCGCTATTCAAGCTATGTTTCCTTAACTGGAGTTGATGTTTTTATTTCTACCTGCTAGATTCTTTTGGCCAACTTCCTTGCTCAGACTGAGGCCTTGATGAAAGGGAAGACTGCTGATGAAGCTCGTAAGGAACTTCAAGCAGCAGGACTGAGTGGAGATGCTCTGGAGAAGCTTCTTCCCCATAAGGTAACCAGGCTCTGGCGCTTGAGATACTGTGGTGGTGAGGGTGTTGTGTTGGCGTTTGCTAATGGGGCAGTGCCCTCCAGTGGCTGTCAAGCGCTACTGTCTTGACAGTTGTGAAGGCGGTGGTACATGTTCTACCTTGCCGGGTCTAGTGGAGTGGGCTGTGAATAGCACTCTCGCTAAAGCATGCCGATTTGGAAGAATTTCAAGGCATTTCAGAAAAGATGAGCTATCTCATCGCTGCCCTGGGATACTGACTTTAGTTTACTTCTTTCTGTAACCTGTAGTAGCCAGTAGTGGTGCTTTGGAGATAAGATTTTGCCATTGTGTTTAATAAAATGTGAAAATGATAAAATTTTACAGTTGAAGTTGTTGGCCTTTAAAGCTTTCAGGATTTTGTATTTGCTGCTAATACAAAATAATCCAATGTGGGCTATAAGGAAAATACAATGGAAGTTTCTGATATGAGTTTTATAACATATTAGATAACAATGTAATTCTTGTTTTGAAAGGTCTTTGAGGGAAATCGACCAACCAATTCCATCATGTTTACAAAACTCAACCCATTCACTCTGGGAGCCATCATTGGTAAGTAAATAGATCTGTCAGTGTGAATGCTTAAGACATTCTGATGAAGTTTATTGATAAATCTCTTTCTGCTTATAGCCATGTATGAGCACAAGATATTTGTTCAAGGAATTGTCTGGGATATTAACAGTTATGACCAGTGGGGGTAAGTCTCCTTGATCTTTTCTTGTATACTTATTGACTGTAATATTCCTTAATCTGTCATGACTTAGAGAAAAGACAATGAAAAAAAATGTATTGGAGGAAATGATTACAGGCTAGTTTTAAATGAAAAACAGATTTTTCTGGGGATAAGTCACCATGTACCCTTGTTCAGCCATCCATAATGATTTTGTAGATACAACTTTAGCTAAGGACCTTTGAGTTTGATTTAAAAAAAAAACCCTATGAATGTAGAAAAGAGGCAGTAGTAATGTGTAAAATAGGCAGGCAGGCTGAATGCATGCTCTGAGAATTAGAAAGGGAAAATAATTTCCCCCACAGAAGGGAAAAAGAATTTTACATCTATAAATGTTTAGTAGGCAGTTTGAATGGCATCTGTTAAGCAAAAGACTGACTGCCTCTTAATTTTCCTATACTGGAGATACCTGCCAAGGAAGTCCTTGTGCCTTCTATATATAGGAGCCCTATGTCTAATGCAAGGCTGCACCTCTGACCAAGGCTTGTGGTAGAGCTCCATGTGGAGAACAGCGACCAAGGCTTGTGGTAGAGCTCCATGTGGAGGACAGCGACCAAGGCTTGTGGTAGAGCTCCATGTGGAGAACAGCAGCTTTGGGAAGTTTGTCACTTTGTCCCTTTCAGAAATGGAAGGCTTAATCAGGAGCTAATCAGATTATTTTTAATCTGTAGTAATACTAATGGTACAATATACTGTATGAAGACTTATGCAGGAGAAAGAGGGATCAGGAAATGAGTAAGACTTTTCAGGTGAAATCTGCTTATGGCATGAGAGGTTATTTGGAAGAGAAAGCATGTTCTACAGGCCTGGAATAGCTGTTTACACTGAGCTGTCTTAAAGGCTGAAGGATAGGTCTTTTTTTGTATATGTTTTTAGAGCTATGTTACCACGGCAAGTTCTTTAACTAAAATATTGTAGTAGAAACTACAGAGGTGTGACCAGCAGGTTGAGGGAGGTGATCCTGCCTCTCTGCTCTTGAGAGACCCCACCTGGAGTACTGCGTCCAGCTCTTGGGGCCCCAGTACAGGAGAGACATGGAGCTGTTGGAGCGAGTCCAGAGGAGGGCCACGAAGCTGATCAGAGCGATGGAGCACCTCTCCTATGAGGACAGGCTGAGAGAGTTGGGGTTGTTCAGCCTGGAGAAAAGAAGGCTCCGGGGAGATCTAATTGCGGCTTTCCAGTACCTGAAGGGGGCCTGCAGGAAAGAGGGTGAGGGACTGTTTATCAGGGAGTGTAGTGACAGGACACGGGGTAATAGGTTTAAGCTGAAGGAGGGTCAATTTAGATGAGATGTTAGAAAGAAATTCTTTCCTGTGAGAGTGGTGAGGCACTGGAACAGGTTGCCCAGAGAGGTTGTGGAGGCCCCATCCCTGGAAGTGTTTAAGGCCAGGTTGGATGAGGCTTTGGGCGCAATGTGGTCTAGTGGAGGGTGTCCCTGCCTGCAGCAGGGGGGTTGGAACTAGATGATCTTTAAGGTCCCTTCCAACCCAAACCATTCTATGAAACTGAAAATGGAAGACTGTCTAATAAAAGCTTCTATCTGCTAAAACCTCTGAAATCAGAAGTGGGGTGGGAATAAGTACAGCTTTTACTGCAACACATCAAAATCTAGAGTGGCATCCAAAACTAACTATGGAATGTGAGGATGCTGTAGAACCAGCCTAGTTCCTTGCAGCTCTTGGAAATCTTAAGTTCTTGTCCTGTCTTTGGCTGTAACTCCTGGATAGCATGCTGTAGTGTTGGGGAAGGCTTCCAGGCCTGCAACTCAGCTGTTGTTTATTGTCTTGGTGCTACAAATCGGTGTTCTGAGGGATGTTGCTTTCAACAGTGAACAGTAGCAAGCTGAACGCATTCTGTGTTGGGGCAGGCTGCATAACACAACACAAATGAGTCCTGAAGGGAGAAAGACTCCGCTTTCTAAAATAAAACTTTCTTTAGATATTCTGTAATTTGAAAGCTGCCTGTTTAGCTAAGCAGTTGTGAACTCCAGTTCATGAATGGCATTGAGTTGAATAATGACTGTGTCAGTAACTTGTGAAGGGAAAAACATTTGTCATAGTGTTCACTGTCAAGCTACTCTTTACTGGCACCTATTTTTAACATTAATGGTTTATAGTAAATACTGTAAGCTGTTGGCACTAATATTGTTTTTCTTTCTTCTCATGCTTTTATAAATGCAGAGTTGAGCTTGGAAAACAACTTGCCAAGAAAATTGAGCCTGAACTGGAGTCAGATGCTCCAGTGACATCTCATGATAGCTCAACAAATGGGCTTATCAATTTCATCAAAAAACACAGAGCCTGAAATGAAAGATTTGGAGGACATCGACAATCTAATCACCCAATACCCAAATCTGTTGTAGTTGTGCTTTTTTAGCCACTTCTAACAAAAATAGCACTTTACAGATCTAGCTTCTTCACTTGTTGCAGTTAATCTTGTTGCGTCAAGTGTTTAAAAACTAGTTTTGTGAAACCCAGAGATTGTATAGTTGCTTTCTATTTTCGTGGCGGTTAATCTGTAAAGTGCAGCTGGTACGTTCCTTGGTTCTTATCCCTCAACTTCCTTAAAGATGATCACATACTGATACTAGAAAATAAAAGGTATGATGGATGAGTAAAACTTCTTCACTCTGTATCTTTCAAGTGCAGGCCTAGTAACATTGGCCTCACTGACTGTGTAAGGTCCTCTGAAGCCAAGTAAACTAATTTTTGTGGTTATGGACTGGTTCTGCTGTAACACATTCTAGTTTTCAGCTTCAAAGAATCAAATTTAATGTTCAGATCACATGGTTTGATGCATTTGAGCAAGATACAGACTTTTTCAATGCTACTGTGAAAAGGAAAGTTTACTAATGTTTGGTAAAAGATGTCTTGATTTCTCCATAAGCTGTGGAAGCCCTATGTGGACAGTAGAGTGACAGTGCTACCTTAATCTTCCAAACAGTTTTCAAGAGCAGAAGAAATGTGTTTTGGTATCCTCCAGAGGCAGTTTCACTCTTAAGTCAGCATCACTGTTCCAACAAAAAAATGAATAGAGAACAACTTAACTATTTGTAAACAAGTTGCTTATATACCTCCTTCATGCTCTACCACTGTTAACCCCTCCCTGCTAGCAGACTAACTAGCATGCTGTGCCTGTTGTTCTGTAACACCTTTAATAAAGGTAAGACACAAGCATTGAAAGGAAAAACAAGATGTTAACTGGTTCTCATACTCTGCTACTGTGGTGACAAAGTCTGAGCTTGTAACTCTCAATGCCCATCTTTGCTGCACAGATTCAGTGGCAGGATGAAAATTTTGATCTCTGTGGCATGCTAACAACTCCATAGCACTTTGCAATCTGGCTATATGAATCTGAGTTGTTAGTCTAAGTGTATAGACAGTGTTTGATGCTTTGATTTTGATCAGCACTTCTCTGTGTAAAACATGGTCACAAAAAGAGAACCCACTAGAGGGAGGCATATTTCATCCAGCTGTGTAAAAGCATGTGCTAAAGCACAAGTTCATCCTCTTTCTGTAGAGATAGGTGTGAAATGAGATCTTTTTGTGCACATGCCTATCATCATGTGAATGGTGTAAAGCCCATTGTTTTGTCTTGGTGCTGTTGTTTCAACTTTTGTCTGTTCCTCTCTTGCAAATTTAGACCCTAGCAACTTTTCTTGGAGAAAGAAGGAAGCAATATGTATTTTCTCACTCTTTGGTTATACTGTAACCTTTGTATTGTTTCCAACACCTTTTTCTTGCAGAGGGTTTACTTATGTGAAATGTAACACACATGATTATAACACAAAACACAAAGCAGGACAGCAACACACAACAGTCAAGAAGCAATAGTCCTGCTGTGGGATTTTCAGACCCAGTCCTGAAGACTTTTTTAAAAAAGAGTTCATTTTGGAAACATCTTACTGTTTCCATAAGGAGAAAAGCAAAACAGGCTCTGGCTGTTTGCTCTTCACCTGTCAGAACCACTGCCCCAGCACCCCCAGCGGGCTCCTTTCCAGGCAGGCGCGCTCCAGTGAGGTTAATGGCCGCGCTTGGCCCTGCCCCGCTCTGCACGGGCGCGCGACGCGCAGGGCGGGCACCCCCTGGCGGCGCGAGCGTGCGGGCCTGTTCCCTCTGCCCGGGAAAGGGATTCTGTGAGGCGGGAACAGGCGCGTGGGGGCGGCGGGGCTGCCGCCTGCGAGGTGCCCTCAGGGCTCGATTCTCACAGGTCCTCTCGCTCCTGGGAGTCCTTGCATGTATGAGGGTTCTCCGGACTGCCCTGTAGGTGTGGATGTTACTTGTCTAATTGATGGTGAAATTACCGGGATAAATGAAGCACCACTTACCAGCAACTTGCCGGTTCATCGACCTGGATGCCAAAATCATCTTTACAGAGTGTGAAGATGACTGCTTTGGCATAATGGCTCATGGCTGTAGTCAAACACAGGATAAAAATGGTAAAGAAGCTTTAAAAGATTTTTTTTCCCACTGGAGTGGTTGAGGGCAGCATGATTGGAAAGGTCACAAATGATGCGCAAGGGAACAGACTATGGCTACATTTTGAAGATGAGATGGTGTAAAATCCACATATAATTCAGGAAGTCATTTTCAGTGACAAGACTTGGAAGCTAGGAGCCAAGAAGCTAATCACGTGCCTGCTCAGGTCTTGTTCTTCCCTGGGTAAGTCCTTACAGCCATGTTGGAGGTGGATGGTGACCTGGCTAGGCCCTTGGCCTGACCCTGTACTGCTGTGCTTACCTTCAGCCATGACATACATCCTGTTAAATAAAAAGAAGTTTTTGACTCAGTTTCTGGTACTTGAGCTCCAGTGAATCAGCTTAAATCCTTCCATGTAATATCAAGCCAGCCAATTCCTGTGAGAACAAAACAGATTTCATCATAAATAGTACTCTAGTAATGAGAAGGTCCAACCTAGTCAATTCTAATCGGGAGAGTGTAATGGGCGCAGGTGAGGTCCCTGATGAAACTGTATTGTCATACTACAAGACAGAACGAAAGGTAGTAACATTCCTAAAGTAAGCAGAAACTTGTCAGACCTGCGAGCTGGAACAAGATCCCTGAGCCTCAGCCCAGTGCATTAGCCACAAGACTTAGATTCCTCTCGAAGGCCTCTAAGGAAATACAGTGCGGGGTTGCTTCAGTCAGTGTAAGTAGTTAAGTCGATGATATATGTATATAAAATACCATCTTTACACTTGCAATGCTAATTTGACTATATAATCATAATAACTTTTCAAAGTCAAAATCTATTAATATGTTTTAAGAGTTCTTGAGACTAATTGCTATATTCAAGGGAAAATTCTAATATTTTTAAAGAAAATCATGTTAAATTCATATTCCCACTGGACGTGCACTTAATATAGACTCTGTGGGTATGAGATTAGAGGAGGAGTATGTTTGCATTATCATTGATCTAAAAAGATTCTATGAGAGCTACTATTGTGGTGAAGATGTCTTCCAGCTCTTTTGTTTAAAGAGAATTTGGCAGGAACAATCAAAAAGTGATTCCCTTTGGCCCAGTTCACAGTGATCTGATCTGCTGGGGTTGTTCTAATTTCCAAACTATCCAGTACTACATGCAGAGTTCCTGCAGACTTAATGGTGCTAATGTTTTGAGCTTAGACTGCTTGAAGGAGGATAAGATGAGTAAAACTTCCCAAGCCATACCAAGAGCTTCAGTTGAGCCTGTTGGTGTTCTGGAGGAGCAAAAACCACTTACAGATCTGCAGCGTCAGTGCTGAAGCAGCCAGGCCGTGAGTCTGTATAGACTGGTCAAGTAAAAAGACATTTTTATCACATTCATTCATTTTTATCTTTACATTCTTCCAGGCAAAGTGCTTGTATTTCCATGTTCTTTTCTGCTTTGGCAATTCCTGCTGTTACTTTTTTGTTAAAAGGAAATGAATTTTGGGGAGTTAGGTAGATAAGTACACAGTGTACAATAGAGTAGTGAATTCTAGAGCATTCAAATTTTGCATAAATCTGGTTTTGTGAAGGTTCAGTAGGATATCGACAGAATGTGCATCTTGTCAACTCTTACATAGATAAAAGCGAACTGGCTTGCAGGCTATGTTAATAACAGTATTTTAGGGACTACAGAGTGACAAATAGAATGCAGTTTGGCTTCCAGAGTTAAGCATTAAGTAATTTGGACTATTAATGAAAATTCAGCAGAGAAGAGCATACTTTTTAATTGCTGTCTCAGTCAAACTTGAATGCTAGTAACCATATTGCTCTACCCTCTTTAAGAGAGGCTTTTCAAGTTTTTGTTAGTTTTGTGGCATGTGGGGATTGTCAAAATAGATCAGATAAAAAATAGTCCTAGAGCTAAACATTTCCGGAGAGCTGGTAATGTCCAGATAACTTTATTGTGCCCTGGAGTTTTATTCTCTGTGTTCTTTCTCATTTTGAGTGTTCTGACAGAAGAAAAATAGAAAATTCTGAGTTCTCATAAAACAAAACAACAGTTCCTAAACCTGCTGAATGTACTTAGAATTTCAAAAAGTATACTCTCAAAAGTATTTGTAGTTAGGTTGTCAGAGTCACAGTATCTGGATTTTACTTGATGGTTTCACAAGTAGATACATATCTCAGTATTTCTCTAAACTGTATTTTTTTGAAGTTTATGTAATGTTTCCTCCAAGGAAATATTCTGAGCTCAGACTTACGGACCAATGAGTCCCATGTGGAGAAGACACCCAGTGTGGCTGTCTGCTCAGTCCCTGCTGAATGGGGCTGTCCTAGGCTGTGAGAAATGAAAGGAACAGGAGAGTCTTGCACAGTGGATTCAGCCGAGGTAAGAGCTGGATGTCAAGAAGTCTGCTAAGAAGTTGGCCTGGGACATGCATCTGGAGCACTTTCAAGTATGCAGCAATTCCTAGAAAGGCTGAGCTCTGCCTTTTACCATTAACAACAGCCACAAGGGACAATGTCTGGTAGAAAGATCCCTCTCACACAGGATAAAAGCATAGCATATTGTTTGTTGTTGGATAGATTTTGAGTACTAGTGAACTGTAAAAAAAAAAAAAAAAAAAAAAATTAAATAGCAATCCCAATAGTTTTTTGTTGAATATTCCTGTGTGGTTTTGGACTAACTAAAAACACCAGTTTTGTCTTTTTATAAAGTCAGCAAAGTGGGTAACCAATGTCCAAGTAGTTAATCACGGAATCATAGAATGGTTTGGGTTGGAAGAGACCTTAAAGATCATCTAGTTCCAATCCCCCTGCTGCAGGCAGGGACACCCTGCACTAGACCACTTTGCCCAAAGCCTCATCCAACCTGGTCTTAAACACTTCCAGGGATGGGGCCTCCACAACTTCTCTGGGCAACCTGTTCCAGTGCCTCACCACTCTAACAGGAAAGAATTTCTTTCTAACATGTCATCTAAATCGACCCTCCTTCAGCTTAAACCCTTTACCCCGTGTCCTGTCACTACACTCCCTGATAAACAGTCCCTCACCCTCTTTCCTGCAGGCCCCCTTCAGGTACTGGAAAGCTGCAATTAGATCTCCCCAGAGCTGCCTTTTCTCCAGGCTGAACAATCCTAACTCCTTAATGAGTTTGAATATGACTTTTCATAAAGATTTCAATTTACAGTTGGTCAAATTAATTCTTAAATTTTATGCAAGGACTCCTAGATTAACTGAAGTCCTTTGCTGTACCAGCAGAGCTGCTCATTTTAGGACTGTCTCTCCAGGCTTTTCAAGAAATGGATTTATAGCCATATAATTTTTTTAACTATACAGACAAATCTCTGTGCAGTTTTGCTTTCTTGCTTTTGATACATTATCTAATAGGTCTTTTGCTTTGTTTGCTTTATTCTCCCAATCCCATTATACACATTAATATAGACAACAAAAGGGCTGTTGGCATAGCTTTGTGGCTAGATACTTCATGTTCTAGCAGTAGTGTTTCCTGAACCACTTAAGAAAACCTGTACTACAAGAGGGCATCATCTGGAGCCTCACTGGACTTCTCCATAAATAATTATATAAGTATTGATCTTCAATAACCTTTTGACATAAATTGCATAATTTTGAGTTGGGAGAGTTAAAATGATCTATTATCTAAGTCATATTTAATTCTCAGGATATATACCAGCTTCCTGTAGTCATAGTAGATTTTAGGATGACAAGTGAAAAAAAGAAAGGGTATGGGGACTTCATCCATTCTAATCTTAGAAGTATGGAGAGTGGTATAACTACTGGCTAAGGTACATGTGAACCAGCTTGGGTCAAATCCTGCTTAGTTATATTTCCACGGGATTGAGATTTTACTGAGAAGACTTGTCTCAGTTCATAACTAGGATTCATGGACCAGTGAAAATGTCTCATTGGCTTCAATAGAAGTTGGTCTGGGCCTTAGATTAGTAACTGCACTCATGAGGGGATTCAGATGACCTGTATTATTTGGCGAAGATACTCTGGACTATTTTAGCCTGGCTACAGATGTACTCCTCTATGGAGTGAGAGTTAAAAACAAGCCTCCACACTAACAGGCAGATGCATGTATAAGTAACTTACAATGTAGCCTATAGAGTATTTCTAATCTGGCTTCATGACTCTTTTCAGAGATGAGAAGTATTCAAAAATAAAGAGCACCAATTTTATTTGGAACACATGTACCTTTGGGGTTAAATTAAAGTTATAGGAGAACAATGATGCCAACTAATTGACATGGTAGAAGAGGTCCTAGAGCAATGCTCTTCCTTGCTAAAAACATTTTTCTATTGAGTAAGTCTAAGCTGGAACAAAATTAATATGGTGATGTCCTTAAATTGATGGTACCTTTAATAAGAAAAAATATATATGCATATATAGATATATATTTTAAAATATACATGTGGATTTTGCACATATAAAAATACATTAAACTTGTTTTCCTCTTTAAAGCCTCAGAGATCTTCATCCAGAGATACTGACATTCCCTTCATATTGGGTGGATTTACCACAAGGAAAGCTAGAGGAAACTTAAAAGTGTCCGGTTTTATTTAAAACCTTGGTGGTCTTTAACGGCTGCCCCACAGTTCCAGCCTGGTACAAACTTAAACAGAGCTCTTTGTTGCTCTTGAATGTGACATAATCCTTTCATCTGGCATGCTGAATGAAGTATGCACATGGCTTTTTTGCTACCCCTGCTGGGCTGCCTTGTTACACCTTCAGAGCAAACCACCCCCCAGTAAAAAAGCTTGGACTCTGTCATCCACCCTAATGCCAATAAACAACAGATAACTATGGCATCTTTTGGCTTTAAAATGCTGCCCCTCATTAAACTTGTGTGTTGAGGAAGGAAACGGCTCCCCACATCATTGTTTTTTTGCAGATACAGATACAGAGTACATTTTTTTGTTGTTTGCATGTTTGCTAATTTGAAGCTCTTTGAAGAATCCTACAGGAAGATCAAAGACAAAAGATTAGAACGTTTTTAATAAAGTGAAGAAGGATCAGGTTAGATCAAAGGGACAAGCTGACAGGAAATAAGTAGGTGCCGTTGTTGGCTGACACTTGCATGCTGTAGGGTGATTTCTGTGTTAATGTGAGGTCAGAAGGAGGATTGCTTTACATCTTATTGTCTCCAGACTTTGCTGACTGGGTGTGTCTTTGTACTTTGCTTTAATCTCAAAAATTAAAACCCATAAAGTCACAGTTTGGTTAAGCCACATGATTTTTGTAGTTATTTAGCTTTGATTTTGAAATAAAAATAAAATTTGGAACGCACCAGCAGGGTATGGAGGTAATTAATAGGCCTGCAAGGGGATTCAGCTACAGGAATATTCATTATCAGAGGCACTGGGCCTCAATCACCCCCAGTGTAATTTTGCTGACTTTAAGGGAATTAAATCTTACCCCACTGTCTCAAGAGGAAATGTGTTTTCTTTATATATACTGAAGCCTTGTGTGTTTACAGGTTGTACCACTGTAATTAAACCAGTACAATGAAATTAATATATCCTCTTCAGTTTGGATGCAGTTTTATTGGTACAGAGCTGCTAATTGGCTAGAGTTTATTTCCCTGAGAGATTAGTGACAGCGCTAACTGAAGCAGGCTCACTGGCTTCCTTGCAATCTTTGGCACATAGGTTGTGGTGGATGTATGTAGTCTTTGCCATCCTGGCATACATACACCAGAAGTAAGGTGCCTTACAAAATACCCCTTTCTTCTAATAAGAAATCACCCTTCTGCATAATGTAGCTAGAAGTTAAATTGAGGGCACTGACAGGAAAACAAGCCAATTTCTTTATTATATAATAGGTGATTTTGTAGTTTCACAGAGCTTGATCTCCCCATGTATCTTTACAGGTGAAGAAAACAAACAAGAGGTTTGCGTGACTTGGTCTCCAATAGCAGGAAACTTCCTCTCCCTGAAAGGAGGTTTTCAGGCAAAGGTGCAGGATTGGGCCCAACGAAACAATACTTGTTTTGTTCCACAAACAAAAGGGCTAGTAGCTTTAGCTTTCTGCTCTACACAAGTATGCATGCAGTTCCTCCTTCAGTACTGGGGGTTTTTGCTGCCCTAATGCAGAATGGCGCTCCGATGGTTAGATACGTTATTTGACATGGTGCAAGCAATAATTGTCTTTTTTTATCCAGTCATATTAAATCAAAATAGCAGGTTTTGGTATGGCCTTAACAGGAAGACCTGTGTTCAGCCCCTTGCTTATTACCGCAATAGAGGTACTAATCATACTTCATTAGAGAAATGTATTTTTATCATATTTTGTTATTTTTGTCTTGCAGTCAGTTATGTAAACAAGCAATGACTCTACAAAACCAAAGGAAAGTATTCAGTAAAATAAAGTTACCTAAACTTATCGGGGCAAAGTAAAACAAATGGGAAGAGAAGATTAGTTCGTATTTAGGAAACTGCAGAAAGTTTGTGAGCCTCAACAGGATGTTAGAAACAGCACTGTGTTTGACTAGTATGCACTAGTAGGGAAGAAGCATTCCTTTTCACTGCCTGTGCTGTGGCTGAGCAGAGCCACTCTCTCCTGGTGCACGTGGCTCTAAGCCAAAACTTCACATACTGCACTGTTGTTTGCTGCTAGTACACATGCCTTATCTAGGGTTCCTGATTAAAAGCCACATGGCAGATTGTATGAAGGGCTGCTGTTCTGGATGCAGTCAGGATCACTTCATGATGCAGTCAGGATTTGGTTTCAGGAGAGATGATCCTGGGAGTGCAGTGCTGTTAAGCCAACAGCTGAGAATGGCATACAGGAAGAAGATAACCTGGTTTGATTTTGAATATTGTCTCATTTTCTGTATATGGTCACATTCCATGGACCCTTCTGGGCTGCCAGTCTGTTACTTTCCATGATTGGTGGGCTCCAATTAAAATCAGTTCTAAGGCAGAAAAATGCAGCATTCAGATGGAAAAAGACTGAAGGCTCCTCAAATACTCAAAGTGCTTCTGTATGGCCATTGTAACATCTACTTCTGTAACCATTTAGTCTCTGTTGACTCCCTTGCTAGACTTGGCTTCTGTTGGGAAATAGGCTCTGATATGCTTCTCTAAGCTTTCAGATTTAGAAGTGGTAGGTCATTTTTTTAATATATTTATCTGTCTAGTTAAAACAGTGGATTTTTGCCTAAATGCTAGACATTGCGTGGAGCTGTTCTACAATAAAATATAGTCATTGGAGAAAGGCAGACGCTGATTGGAAAGATGAGTAGTGGTTGGATAGCAGAAAAAAAAAAAAGGGATTTGGGGGATCCAAATAGTGAACAGAAATGCTGAAGTTGTAAGGATACTAATGAGTCTAGCTGGACAGAGGTTCCTGCATTATAGAAGTGCAGGAAAAAATAGGCCACATCGAAAATAGGAAAATCTGGAGTTGTAAATTGATTTTGTTCAATTTTTTTAATCTTCTAATATATACACCACCATAAACACAGTCATTGCAGGAGTATGATAGGACTTGAATGTGGCAGAAACTCAAGGTACTCAAAGCAGTCAAACAGTATGAAAGGAAATGGAAGAAAAAGAGAGTCCTTTAATGGGCTTTGCAGAATGAAGATTAACAATTCAGTGTGAGGTGTAAAGGGGGGGAATTGAGCATGTTGACAAAGCGTTATGGTAACAGAAAATTCAGTGATGAAACGCAGAATTCTCGGAGGGGTTCATAAATCAACTTTAGTCTATGAGGTATGTTGGTTCCTAAATCAGCTGGAGTCTGGTACGTAAATAGTTTTGCAGTCTAGTCCCAGATGCTTTACTTTGGACTTTTTGCTTCCCTTTAGGCTCCCTGTGGTTTTGAATTTAACAGGGCACTTGTTTCCTTTTAGTGTCCTTCATATATTTATAAAACAAAGAGTCTTGAAGGATAGCTTGGGATTTTTCAGAGTTCTGAAATGCAAAGTGTTTTAATATAAAATAGAAAGCATTAAGAAAAGGTTGAAAAATGATAGTGTCAAGCTGAGGCTGAATAACTTTGGGAGGTTTGCTTTATCCCGTGCTTGAAGCTTTAATGGGTCTTTTTGTGGTTCATTAGGGGGCTTCAGTGGTAGCATACTAAGAACTAATAATTATGATCCAAAGACAGATACAGCAGTTCACTAGTCGATTGACACATCAACGAAGGGCCACGTTCGGCTGTCCCGATGGATGGAGAGCTGCGGGCGGAGCAGCCACTAGGTGGTAATGCCGGCTGCTAAATCCTGTCCCCGCCCGGCTGGGGCCTTCCCGCTCCCCTCTGTTGGAAGGAAACTTTGAACGCTAATTAATGAGAAGCGTCGGATGTGAGAATCTACAGGGTTTTCAAGCAAAAGAGGACTTAGTAAAACTTAAGGTAGCTTGTGGCAGTGCACCAAAGCCTTGTATAGATGTGCCTCAACCAGTGGTAGGTACCTATAACATCTCTATGTAAGTTTTGGTAAGACTTCTGAAATTGTTGAGCATTCACTCTACAATAACCATATTCAGCACCTGCTATCTCTAGTCATCTAAAAAATCTTCATCATAGTAATTTATAATCTTCGGCCCAAATGACATATGAAACTGAAGGAATGACTGGATGATAAAACGTGGTTATTGGCTTCAGTTGGAGGGTTAATTTGTCACCCAAGGTAGTTTGTGGGGGGTAAAAGCTGAGAGGCATTTAAAATTAGCTAAGTACAGCAAGTTGTATGATGTAGCCTTTGTTTAACAGTATATCATGGTGTCTAGGACTAAAACAGTGTTGGGCTGGAAAGTAAGCCAAACTGAAAAATTAATTTAGGGAAGAAAGAATATTATTATTTGATCTAGAATTTGGAGAGAATAATTTAAGAAAAATTTCATTTAATCTCCTTACTCTAGCAATCAGCTACATTTCTGTATCCTTTCAAGAAGACAGAGTTTCCAGAAGTAAAATGCGTGAAGCACCAAGATCACACATTGGGTCTTTCACGACTCAAAGATTAGCTCAGTCCTATTACTCATTCCTGCAAAATCTTGGGATGCCTGCTATAAAACTCCTGCTCAAATACAGAGCGGTTTCGTCCTACTTTTTGTTGGTGAGTCTATGAAACAAGCCAGTATGTAGTAGGATAATAGATACAGAAGGGCAAAACTATGAAGGTCTGTCCCTGAAGAGAACTCACATTGGGGTAAAAAGTAAAACTTCCGGAATTGTTTTTACTAAATTTTTTTTAAATTCTGAAAAATATATTTGGGAATAGCAAGCCGAAAAAGAATTCAAATTTTGAAGTGGGATATGAATATAAAAAAAAATTTTTTTTTAAAAAAGCTTTCAGCCCACAAGTATTAAATTTCAGTGTTGTATTCTGAGTCATCTGGTCCTTGTTTTGCTCAGGGAGTTCAGGATTGTTCTCTGTGTTAATCTGTAGTATTTATTTGAGATGGACAGAGGATGAGAAAGAAGAGACAAGAGTATCTTATTTCCAAAGATTGGAAAACTTTACTGGGGTAGTGGGGAGGCCGCTTCTGCCCCCAACATTGGGAAAGTGTGGATGGGCATGGTAGGCACTGAACAGCCTTGCCTTGCAGTAGGAGCCCTGGTGTTTCTTTGAGCTTTGGGAGTACACAGGGCTGCTGGAGAATGGAATGCAGCTGTGCAGATCCTGTCTGCAGGTGCCATGTGGCCACAGCAGGGAGGCTGTGCTCTTGTATTGCAGCCATGGTGATTGTTCAGCTGTAAAGCAGCCTAATAGCATTATGTCATACCAAAATTGAGGTTAGGGTAAGTCTATAGAGGCTGACAGAATTCCAGGTAATGAGCAAAAGTGCAAGCCAGAGGTGGGGGAGGCCCTCTATGTCAATACATTTCAGGGGGATTGGCTGTATTTTATTTTTTGCCTGCAGTTTAAACTCAGTCTGGAGGCATGCTGTGTGATTCCTGCTTTCATCATCTTGCCTTTTCTCTCCCAATCAGGTGTTTATCTTCAAGTGTCGATATAGTTCAAAGTACATTTAAGCCCCAGTATTAACTCTAGACTCAAAACAGTGCAATAATGTTACTGGTATAAATGAAGGCTTTGCAAGGACAATAGATACTACTGTTTTAATAGTGGCAATGGAGATGACTTGTATTCCCTGTTTTGAAGCAGATTTTGTATTTCTGCAGAAGGAAACTATTAAATGCATGCAATTTCTGTCCTTCCAATTTTTTTTTTTTTGGTTAAGCTGTGCTATGTAACTTAATCTAATTTTACTAAGCCTGTCGTTGTAGCAAGAACACTAATGTTAACACTAACCACTTGATTTTCATGTTCTTGATCCTGCAATCTCATCTCTTGATCCTGTAAACTCACCCATAAAGATGGGATTTTTGGGTTGGCATAGAGCCCACTAGTTTAAATGCATTTCTTTGTGTTTTGATTGGGCAAATCAGTGCCATGGTCAAGGATTGTGTTTGCTAGGATTCACTTGGAGTAGGAAATATATCTGTCAGATCTGTAACACACCTTGCCTTGCGCACTAGCCAACCGACTGCAATTTGACTCTAAGAAAAATACAATTCATCTCTCTATGGGAGATTTTTTCCTTTAAAAAAAAAAAATCACTGTTATATACATTTTTTTCTTTATCTGTATTTATTTAAGTCTCTTATTAGCTGTACTTGATGTAAGGGTTATTTGCTAATCTAAACTGATCTCTAACACCTTATATTTGTGTGACTAGGGAAAAACCCCAATTCCTTAGCAAGTCAGCATTATAGTTTGGCATTTTTACACTTCTCCCTCAAAAGTAAAACATTACCATTAGGTGAAATGAGGCACGTTGCCTGATATGTTAATTATGGATACAGATAATCATTAACTTTATTAAAGCTCCTGAGAATTATTCAGGATTATAGAAAACAAATTATTTTATCTTTTTTGCATATATTTCTGTATTTTAAAAGTATATAAGTGCATAGATGCATTGGTCTCAATTTGTAAAGATGTGCAGAGCTCTGACAAAATACAGAATTTCACTCTTTACGATACAGTTGCTGAAATATTTGAACAGTTTTCTCTAGAAAATTTTAAATAAAACCTTACTATTTTTAATTTGGAGGAAAAAAACTATGAAATTTTTATAGTTTTTTTTAAAAAAAGGAACAGTGGGACAATTGTTACCTAACCTATATTTTTAAGACTTTGGATCTATTGTCCGTCACTTATACCAGAAAATACATAGAACAATATTCAAAACACAGTATAAAACCAAAATTATAGTGGAGATATTTGCTCAGGGAGACAAGAAATATTGGAGTAAATAGCGCACAGCCTACAAATGAGTAGGGCATTTCTCTTCATTGTACACCTGGCATAAGCATTAAATGCATTTGGATCGACAAGACTGCCACAAACCCTCTGAGGAGATGTGAGGAGGACAAAGCTGAGCAGCTCTGAATTTGGCCTCTGCCATTTGGGAAACTCTACCCTCCCTGACCCATGTCAGTGGTGAAGACCAGACAGGGCACAATGAGGATATGGCAATGTCCATAAGGTCCTGCTGACTTGGTGTCATACAGCCACTGTTCCGTGCTGGCCATGGTCCTACGTAGGAGTCATTTTCTGTGGGATGGTGAAAATGGAGAAGCACGAGAAACATTTGGAGAAATATTTAGGGTTTAGCAAGGATTTCTTCAGCACACCCCATTTTTTGCTTTTCCTAGATTTTGACTCTTACTGATCAGAGAGGCTGTAGTCAATGAGGAGCAGGAACTCCAAAATCACAAGCAACCTGTGACAGGTCTCATCTTGAGGAAAGGGAGCAATTCCAAAGGACTGTGTCTTAACTAGTAGTTGCTTACAAGCTCCACTTTTTTGGGGGGGGGTGAGAGGGAAGTTGTTTACAGCCTAGCTGGAGGCTTAACTTTCTCTTCCTAAAGCTCATGGAAAACTCACAAATATTGTCGGTTTAGAGCTTTCTCTTGACTTCTGATTGAAGGAAAGGAAGCAATTTTGGGAAGGCACCAAAGGGTTTTGGGTAACAAAATCAAACAAGACAACACAAGCCCAGAGCTCTCCAGCTTCTGCCAGCACACTGATACTTGTGTCTGCCTTTGCCCACAGCCTGGTATTTCAGAGGAAATCTGATGTTTGCAGGGATAGTTGCTAATCTTCTCAGGCCTAACAGTATCATATGGAAGATGCTCATATACATTCCTCTAATGCTGCGTCTTCCTCTTCAGCTTTGTTTTCAGGAATTAAGGCATTTGTGGTGAACACATGGTATTTGGTTTAAGGAGTACTTAGCAAAGTCAAATCATGCCTTTCAAAGCTGGAAACCCAGTTAGACTCCCAAATCCATGTGTAGGCTGCTGCTTATGTTGGCTGGTTTTCAAAAGTATGGAGATACCTTTGGCTTCAGTGGCAGCTGCTGAATGCAAAGCACTATAAGAAGTCAGGCGTCTCCTTTCAGAAATGCGGGTGCTTGTTTCAGACAATTTTGGCAGAACGAACGTGACAATGACGCTATATGGACTTAAAACAGAATCAAAGTTTCCCTTAAATCAGAATGGGGAAAAAAATCAGAAAACTATGTAAGACTGTACTGCAAATGTAAGACTGAAAATAACATTTTGAAGTGAAGCCTAAGCTGTAAGTATTGCATACCTGAAATTTGGAGTATGTGCTGAAATATAGGAAACATCCTGTATTTGTCCGTTCAATATGTTTTTCTTCTTACATGGAATTTAGCGGGTTTTCCTGTGTCTGAAGACTGCAGGTGTGATTACCTCTGGTTTCTAAGGGAAAACCTGTCCTTCTGGCTGGAGAGTCCTGTATCTTGTTTGTGCATTTTGAAAGGATAAAATAACATTTATATTTTTTACAAGGAAAAGTATAGATGTCTCTGTGTACTGTGGAACAAAGGATTTGTTGCCTTTTTTCCCCCTTATGAGTTGATAGATAAATCACATCTCTTGTACTCTGTGCTTCCTGTCTTTTTGTAAAACAACACTTTTGTAGGTACATGTAATGTTTGTTTAGTGTGCAGAAGGCAGATGAGAGAGGAGAAAACTGACCACGAGACATTAAATGTTTTAGACAGTTGCTCTGTATAGCTGTGTTACTACGAAAGGAGAGATTATCTTGACATGTGCTGGTTTGATTTTAAATAGTAGTAGGTGTTTCTTAAAAGGCAATGGGCATATGATGTTAAATCAGAACTGGACTAAAGCAAACACAGGCTTTCTCCTTTGACAAGCTTACAGTCTCATTAGGGTAAATTACCTAGTACTGAGCTCCCTGTTTCTATGGTTAGATGGTTATTGGGATCCAACCTAATTAGTTTAAAGCTGGCTTGGGTATCTCTACACAACACTGTTGTTATTTCTGTGCTGCTGTGAAGACATAGTCTAAAGTCTTCATTCGAAATCCATTAAAATCAAAGCAGCTCTTTCTGTTGGCTGAATGAGCTTTGCATCAGGCTGAAAACACGTCAAGAGTACAGTACAGAAAACAGAGAGAGCTCGGCAACACTGTCCGGGCCTGGCATGTCTATTGGGATATAGTGCTGCGGGGAGGGGGCCGGGAATGCAGGCATGGCATGGCATGGGGACAGCAGGCTGAAGGGCCAGGCCAGGGAGCCTGTGAAAGGGTCTTGTGTGTAATGGAAAAGCACAACCGAGGAGAGGGGGAGAAATCAGAGCATCACAGAGATGAAGGAAGACTTCTAAGGAGTTTTGCTAGTGATGGGAGAGACTTGGATTTTGTATGGAGGAGGGCAGAAGGGCAGTTTGGCACAGCTGAAGCAGCACCCAGTGGAAAAGCACTCAGCATTTCTGGGAGAGGCGGGCAAGCAAAGGCAGGGCTGACAGCGTGCCGTAAACGGCGCTACAGAGAACAGTCAAGGTAGAAGCTTGGTGGGGGAGTAGACAGCACATCCAATCTGGTGATAAATATAAAAGTCTTCCCTTTTCCAGTGCATGAAATGATTTGCTGCAACCAACATGCTTTTTAAAGAAATCCAACCTGACAGGAGTGGGGGAGCAGCAGGTGAGCCCCAGGGGCTGGAACAGACAGTTGCTCTTCAGACTGGTGGAGACATGAACATGCTAAGGGGTGATACACTTCCAAAAAAAAATCTGAAAAAGCATAGCAAGCATATTTTAGGGCAGGATGGAATGTTTGCTTAATTAACTAGTCAAAACAGGATTTCTTTGTATTTCTCACAGCACTGCAAAAGGAACTCCTGTCATGAGAATCTAATGCTTTGTCTGTATATTCATTATTCAACGTATACCATCTTCAGGAGCTTTACTAGCATTAGCTGATCTTAGTCTCTGTTGTGGAGTAAAGAAGCTCTATTTTCTCCTGACCTTACGGGATGCAGAAACAATAGGGGTGAAATTAGATAGCTTGCTCAAAACCTCTGGAGGACTTGCTATCACAGTGAATATCAGAATTCTGTTCTGCTGAGGTAGGTAGGACCATAAGATTAGAAGGAATCACCTTTTAATCAAGCCTTGCCTGCTGCCACCGTGTCATAGTTATGTCTGGAAGTCCATAATTGTCTTCATAATACCCACTCCACATGCTTCTACAAACCGCAGGTTGCAAAACACACCCTATAACAAACTTAAAACTATTAATCTTATGTAAAAGATCAAAAGCTGCAAACTGCCATGTCCCACTGGAAGAGATCTGGAGCAAGTAAGAGCTTCATTCTGCTCTTAGATCCTTGCATTAACATGGAACTTGTTAAGTGACATTCCCACGTTATCTGGAAAGCAAACTATGCACAGCACATAACAAGACAAAACAATTATTGTCATGTTCCCTAACAATCTGATCTGAATTAAGAGGTTTCCTGATTTTGCCTAACCCTCTGCATCAAAGATGTTTAATAACATAAAAGCATGAATAGCCTGGCTATACCTAAAATTTGCTACTTCAAGGAAAAAGCATCAATTTTCCCTCTTCCACCACAAGTCCTGAAAAGTCAAGGTATATGTAAAAGGGAGAAATATATACAGTTTCCTAGCCTATTTTAGGCAACAGGGATACAGCACAAATATGGTGCAACAAGCACAATGTCCTTAAGATTAAAACAGCACATTCAAATCAGACAAGAACAAACTAAACAGACCAGCCTCCCTCAGCCTCTCACTTGGTCTCTTCTATTGGTACTTGACATTGCCTCATAACTCTTTTCTGAATCTTCTCTCTTTTTTTTTTTTCTTGAATTTAAGGATATCAGAACCATAGTATTTTTTTCAGGGTTTACACCAACAGAATATGCACCAGGAATGTTATCATCTCTGCTTTTATCCAGTGTTCCCTACCAAAACCTGGGGATTTGGTAAGTCCTTTTGGCCACAGTGTTTCATGTGATGCTAAGGTTGATTCCTGCTTCCCCTGCAGACCACCCTGTCATGGAGGGAGTTAGAACCTGCAGTTTTCAGGCTGAATGCACAGACTTACATCTGACTACTTGCAATGCCCACAGCCATTTTACCAAGCAATTGCTTTGTCTGCTTTTTGCCCTGTTCTTATTACCATTTACGATTCTCAAACAGCTGTGTCATCTGTGGATTTAATATCCAAACAGTTTATATTTTTTTCCAGTTTATAGGTAAAGAAGCTCAGTGTCAAGAACCAACCCTGTGTGATGGCCTTAAAAATACAGTCAATTAATGATGAGTCTCCATTTACAATTGTGTTTGTGGACCCATCAGTGAAGTGGCCAGAAGGACTCCAAGCAGGTTACTGGCAGTGGCTGTTACTGCTGCAGCCACACCATTGCTGGAAGTCAGTTTAGCTCTTTGCTTCTCACCCATGGGAAGATCTTCCTGCTTGTTACCAAATCTGTTGCTTCTTGCAGTAAGGCTTAGGCTCTGTCCCCCATCGAACAGTAGGATGACAGTGAAGACCTACTCTCTGTGAGGCTGACCCATCTCCATGGCCTCTCAAATAGGATAAGGCCAATAAGAACCAGTCTAGTGCAAGTGCTGTGCCTGCCTTGTCCTGGTGAGACACAACCACTTCTGCTCGGTGCTTAGGATAGCTTGAATCAGCTGTTTCACTGCTGATTCCCCAGCACTGGTAATGTACTATGGTGTTCCTTTGGCTCAGGCTGTTAGCAGGGTCCTTAAAGGGCAGGTAAAGTGTTCTTCCCCAGCCAGGTCACTCATCCTGTCTTGTCAGCGTATAATTAGCACATTGCTGAAGACATGAATCTCCTCAATGCCCAGGGAAGAGCTGTGGACTGATGAATGCAGAGTGATACCATGCTGTACGTCTGTTTGCTGATCACCTTCAACGCGCAAGAGACCTCAAGAGAATAAATACTGGTTTCCTCTAGAGAGGCCCATGCCACATAATGCAGATCTAGGCTATGTAACAAGGGGACTTATTCTGGACTATTCACTGACTTGCTGTAGAGAAGAGCAGCTCTCACATCAGGCACAGGGTCAAGGCCAGGAAGCCCTAGAGACCCAGCCTTTAGGCGCCTGTGGTGTGACCAGATTGGATTACTGCTCTGCTGCAGCCTCTGATAAGCCATTTAATCCCTTTATACCTTGTTTTACCTTTGTGTTTCCATATGCTATAGAGCTGAAAGTAGACAAAAAAAGGATGGGATGATGCAATACTGCTACAATTATGGCAATATCTAAAAATGGACATATTACCTTCTTCTATTGAAGTCTGTACTCTTCAGAACTGAGGTTTTAGCCTCATTCCTGCTGTACCGCAACAGGATGCCTTGGGGACAGGAGACTGAGCTAAAGTGGATCCTGAGACTGAAGGCTGACCTGTACAGTTACATACTCATTTTAGTCATCAGATCTGAGGCCTGTAGCCATTTTTATATATGGTTATATTTTCTATGTAGTCCTGTCACATCTCTAAAACAACTTAAGCTACTGCTGACTAGACCCAAGTCCAGATTGTTATCGATGCCACTTGAAACTGTGAAGCTGAGTGGTGGCTGCTGCCTGACAAGGTGATAGCATTGTTGCTGTAGCGACCACACATTAAGAAAGAAACAGAAACATTTTTGCTGTCATTTTTGTCTGCAGAAAGCCCAGACAGTACAGTGTAGTTTGATAACTGGCCCGGGATGTGCAGAACCCCTTGTTTGTCTTTTTTTTTTGTGCTTTTTTGTTTGTTTGTTTTCCCAACAATGCCGCTTTTGACTTTACATTAATGAAAATGTGGGTGCTTTTGCCAACAGCAAGTGAACAAAATGTAGCATGGAGTATGATAACAGAGAGCCTGGAGTAGGCTGGCAGGTAGGTGTTTTCCTTCTCTAGTACAGCAGCAAACAAAACGTGTTTCTACAGCCAGAGTCTGATTTTGAGTGCTTGCAGAGGGCATGAAGGAACTGGTGATGAGGCAATCAGCCTACAGACACTTTGTGAAAACCATTTAGTTTAATTCTGTCTTTATATGCTTAGGACTATAGCAGCCACAGCTGTTTGATATGTGGGCAATCATAGGCCTTGTTAATGCTGGTGAGTATGGTAAATGTGTTCTTTCGTAGCAAGTAGAAAAATAAATTAAAAGCCTTTTTTAGAGTCAAAGCAGAAAATACTAGGGAGCTGGAGGCAATGGATGAGCTGAAGTCAAGCTGGAGGATTGCTGGAGAATTTCTCTGGTAGTGGTGGAAAGCGTAGGGGTCAGGGACTGCTGAGCTGCAGCTGTGTAGGTGGGTACACACAGCAGGGGAAGAGAAGGTAGGAAATAAGGGAAGAGGTTCTGAGCAGAAGCAGAGAAAAAGGATTTCCTGAGACACAGGCCTGACTAAAAAGGTGGACTTGGGATTTGCAAGGTAAGCATCTGTTTGTTGTTATTAGTACTGGGTATGTATATCAGAGGAGTAGGGTTTGGGTATGTTCCCTTAAAATAAGGAGAGTTGCACCACAGAAATACCTGATCTTCATTTTCAGCTTCTTACTCTTGAACATGGTGCAGCATGGTGCTGAGTGGTTAAAGACAGACCAAAACGGATATAGGCAAAATTAACTGTTGTAGATTGAAATTTCTTCAAGCAACACAGACATTTTAGAAAGTAAACAACTAAGCAATTGACTGGTTTGGGGTTTGTTTGTTGGGGGTTTTTTTGAAAAAAAATCCTCTAGAACTGGCAATTATTTTGATTTTTCTGATCTCACAGATAAGCAGGGTTGATCCTCCTTCTCTCTGCTCCACCTAAACAGACTTCATGCACGCAGATATGTAACCTGGCTTAGTCTTCATTCATTCAAAAGTGAGAGAAGTTCCCAAAGCCCATTAGCTATAAGATGGGAAAGATGTAAGCCTTTCTAATACACTTGTAATTTAATTTTTAAACGACCATTCTAATAATGCTATCTGAAGACATAAAACCCCCCCTTATTTATGGTCTTTGTTTTAGCTTCACTTGAGTATTCCAATTTTTAGATATAATGTCACTAAGGTAACCAGTAGCTTCTAGTTGTGGCCACTTGACACTTGCTCTGTTTGTTGCCCAAGAAATATTATATTGTTTCTTCAGGTTGGTAGAACCCTATGGACTAACCTGAGTTTGAAGATTTATTTTTTTTTTTACTTGTTTTAATATATTTTAGCTTCTTTCTGGTTCACATTCCTTCTGATGCTGCCCTGGCTACCTTTATAAACATCTGAACTCTTACTCTGTTTTCAGATACAAAGAACAATAGCACCTCAAGTGCAGTGAAAACACCAAATATTGATCTGTCTCTTGAATGCCAGAAAAGCTCAGCAGGAGGTACACAAAATATTTCTGAAAAATGATAGCTTATCACCTGCAGACCTGGAGATTGCTGTCTGTTATTACAAAGACTTGCTGGGGGGCTCCAGTGACCTCCAGCCTTCAGCTATTTGTGTCTCTTCCAAGGCAGAGAAAAAAAATCTCAATCCTCTCCACAATGTTTGCATTCACCTGATTTCCTGTGTCTTTCAGCTAAGTTTATGGAGGTGCACTGAAATACATCAGCCGCAATGATGCGGCATCAAATTTTCACAGCAGTGGTGGAACTTGATGCATGAGCTTCTTTCAGAGTAAAGATTTGGCTGGCTTGTGTACACTCTTGCAAAGATCCCTTATAACTTAATCAAGCAGTGTGGGTTTTGGAGATGTGACTCTTGCTATATAATGTTACTGGATTCCTGTTTAAAACTAGCTGCACCTGAATGCTAATTTGCACAGCATGCTCTGATGTGCTAATTATTTCCCTGTTAAAAACATGCTTGCATTACCCTGGGGACACCAGAAATGTTAATGCTGCTTTTCCAGTCAAATTTGGCCCTATGGAGGCAACGAGGGTTTCTGTTTGCTCTCCCTGGCTTGTAGGGTGGCAGTGACAATGCACTTCTGCTGAGGGGGGCACTCGCAGCGTCTCAGGCACAGGAAGGTCAGGGAGATGGAAGAGTCACTGTAACCTCCAGAGTCATCCTTTCTGGAGAAAGAGACTACTTCTACTTGGGCCTTTGCTTTTTCTTTTGGACAGTTCATGTATGGTCCTGGCATCCCATTTCCTCAGTTCTTCTTTGGGCTCCGCCCCCAGTGTTTCCCAGAGCAAGAGTGGGTCTGGGCTAACGGTCTCTAATCAGAGAACAAACAGTATGGTGTTTTATGTGAATGACTAAGGAGCACTTGAACCCTGAGGTTGTAGTGGAAGGTGAAAGAAAAAGTGATCTGTGAACAGTGAATCTGCCATGTAATGAAGTGTGCTTGAGAACGCACATACCAGACAGCCCTTTAGGACCGTGCTTGCAGGACCGGAATCTTAAGTACAATGTCCCTGCCTGTTGTGGAAATGGGTGGTACAGCACTGAGGTGGCAGTGCTGCTCCATGGCATCACACGGGTTTTCTGTCATTCCTTCACATTTTCTTTTGTTGTGGCCGTGAGGTAGTAATGAGTGATAGTGTCTCTCAGTTCTCCTTTTTACCTTCATAAACCTGGGTGATGTCTGGTGAGCTGTTATAACAGTTATTAAATTCAGCTAGAACAGCTAACTTAAGTTTTGTGGTGGTGTTCAGTCTGTGTGTCTGCCTGGTTGGGGAATGTGGTAGGAGCTGTTGCCAGACCTCAGCTGTCCCAGAAAGCTTTTGGCTGAAGAAAAAGCATTTATCTTTTTTTCTCCTGGGAAGAGATATGAGGTAGAAGCTGCTAATTTAACAGCTGTAAATTGAAAGTGTGCCTGTCCTTTGTTCCACTCATAGGAAAGGTGGTGGTAGTCTTGGTCTTCCTTTTTTCTGGAGAGAAAATGGGTGCAACGCAGTATTTGGGATGAGTAAGTGCAACTCCCTGCTTGGTAGGGAAGCCTACCTGATGAGCAGAGGGAGAAACAAGAGCTGAGCACAGTTGAACTGGGTTTTCTTACATGCTCGTGAAACTTAAATATGCCCACACAGATGTTAGGCTTGAGGGATCAAAATGGTCAATCTTTGTATGGCATAAATATACATAAAATTACTTTCTCTTTTTTTTTTTTTTTTTAACTTCCAAGGTTAAAAATGTTATGTATCAATGTATATTACATAGAAATCTCTTCCAATCCAGTTGACCTTTTGTGCTCTACTGCTAGGTATCCTCTAGCTACTTTCACGTTCAAGGTGGTGTCTCTGTTCTGTTGCCTTTAGTACAGAATTAGGTATCTTGTGTTCCTTTTAAAATGCCACATCAGTTACTATCACAACTCAGGTTTTGTTATGTAGTTCTGGTTTGGCTTACTCAGTCCAATACGCTAATAGCTCATACTTGTAGTGTTCTCAGGACTTTGCTAACATTTCACTCAAATTGTTAGTCTTATAACTTGTTTCCTCTGCTATATAAAAATCATCAGTCCTTGGGTAAATTGCTCTGAGAATTAAATTTTTTTTTCTTCTTTTTTACAATAGAGGGAGCTCTAAAGAAACTTATGTTTCCATAGAAAGAGTAAAGAGACTGTGTCTTAAAAAGAGCTTGAGAAAACAGCAACATCAACGTGCATGCCCCTTATGATGGGTATAGGTGCGCACATTAGTGTTTCAAAGTGAAGTCAGGCCAGCCTTGAGTTCTCTACCACAAGTGAGTTGTCATTGATTGCTGTGTAGGGGCTAATCAGTAGCTTTGTCTTGCTTGATGGGACTCACTCTGTAAAACTCATTTTACAGTACTTCTCTGAGGACACCTGGGAGCTCTGCTCCTGGTATTGGTCTTCATTAAAGGCCATTTACAGCAGGGCATATATATCAGGATGGGTGTTTTTTATATGCGTGAATGCTGGACCTGCAACTTTAATGGAAAGGTTAATTGATACGGACTAGTTAGAAATCATGCCCTGCGAGGCTGGTAATGACAAGTGGACTAGTTATAATAAACTGGTGCCAATGATGCTGAGGTGTTCCTACATGGAAAAGCAGACCAGCGGGGTGGTTATGGTGCCAGCTGGAACGTGGGATCACTACCCCTGTGGCTTTGAATGTCTGTCTTAGCCATCCCCTCTTCCCTGTGCACAAAATGTGTATCAAAGGGCTTTATACTTTAAAGATAAAAATGTAGTAGGAGCCAGGCTGGTACTGAGTGTGTAAGTGCTGTGAGAGACTGGGTCTGGTTTTATCAAAACCATCTGTTGACAATATATACTTAATATCTGGCAGGGACCTACGGATTTTTTCTTTTTAACTGTATTTGTATATGTAGTACCTGCAAGCACAAGACCAAGTTCTTCCAAAATTAATTTTGATTTACACTTTTGGGAGGAAAAAAGCATAATATTTCTTAAAATAGTTGTTTTACTGGTACAATGCAAATATGTATTTGGCTGTGTTATTAATGCTTTTTCCAATGAATTTATTTCCCCAAACACAGGGAAATAGATTTGAGAAAAATTACATAAGCCATCCAGCCTTGCTACAGCATTAAATTTTAGAAGAAGCAGGGTGTTGTTTATGGACTTCAGTATACCTTTGTTTTCATAAGATCATTTTTGCTGTATTCCTGGAACCAAGGCTTTTTATTAGCAATCACATATTTGTTATCTTTCAGAGACCGTTGTACTAAAATGAAATTACTTTTTTCTAAAAAAATAAAAATTGAAACCCCTCAGCCCCCTCTCCAGTTTCAAGTACTCTTTAAAGTATAACATGGTGTAGCAATCTGTACATCCTGCTGACTTGTTTGTACTGGAAATCTTTCTCAGAAGTAAAATGGCAAACAAAGACTATATATTAAACTTGTGTTCTTGTAAGTCTTCAGCTTTAGGCTAGCATGATGCTTATTTTCTGCTGTGTGCTTTTTGGTGGTGGTGTTTTGGGGTTTTTTTTCCAGTCTGGCAGTTCTTGACACAGCAGACATTGATGGTAAATGTTTGTCAGCTGGAAGGTGACCATACATCAACATAAAGAATTTCAGATGTGACCACTTTAGTTTTCTATTTTTGGCCTGTACAATTTTGTAGCATTTTAAAATATGGTCTGCTTTGATTACTGAATTGTATGATTAAAGAATGCAAACTTCTATACTATTCAACTGAATGTGAGTTCTCCCCCCACAATGGTGATTGTAGAAGGCTTTTACTGTTCTCTTCAAGTCAGGCTCTATGCAAGCAAAGTTCAGACTGCAGACATAACCATATTAACAAAACCACTTGCTAGTACTGATTGTTTTGCTTGTAAACTGATACAAGGTAGGTTAATTTAAAAACAAACTTTTTTTTTACTCAGGATAAACTGCATGTATTCTTAGACATTTTGTCCATTGTATCTGTATGTGCAAACTGCAGGAATGGGTCTTGTTTTGGGGAGAGATATTTCATGAGCGCTTGCTTCGAAGTTTCAGGAGTGTGATGTACTTGTACAGTGGCAGCTCCAGAGCTGTGTTGAACCTGACACCTCACAGGGCAGAAACAGCAGGAAAGCTTTCTCTGTGATCCTTATCTGGCTAGCTATAATTATAAAAGCTTAGTCTGAGAGAAAACCTGTATCACCGCTACTTGAAGTCTGTTGAAATTGTCTTAGGTAATTTGATGCATTTTGTCCTTAAAATATTGGTGGGCTCCTTAGTTCTAATGCACAATCAAAAACCCCAAAACTTTTACTGAAACAGAGGCTGTAGTTAAACAACACAAAATATGCATTGCAAGTGGGGCAATGGCTGAGGCCAACGTGAACAATATGGAAAAGAGGAAACGCTCGCCCGCATATGCTCAACTAGGCAGCAGGAAGAGGAAACATGAATCTGAGTAGTGGGTTCAGGGAAGAAGGGCAGGCACAAACTCTTGTGTCAATCTTTCATCCTCTGCCCCGCTTGCAGGGAAGCTCTAAATGCGAGATGTAGCGATGAGGGAATTTAAGGCTCCCCAGTTTATCCTGAGGAAAGGCTTAGCCAGGAAAGGTTTTTGACTGTCAGCTAATAAGCTGTTGTGACTGTGACGCATGACATCCACTACATATTTTAAATTCACTACTTTATCATGCTCAACTGGCTTTCAGTTTAATAACACAGAACTGTTAAGGCGGGAGCTGTGGTATAAAACCAATTTGAAATAGGTCTACAGACATCTGTCTGACTATGCAAAACTGATATCTGTCCTGGAGCAGTGCACTCTGTATGTGGTTGGTTGTATCATTTATAGTAACTATTCAGTTCTCATAGCCACAGGCCTATCAGCAGGCTTTCAGACAATATTTTTAAAAACACATAATAATAAATCCCAGTTGGCAAGGAATCTCTTCTTTTAACCTTTTAAACTATTTCTTTTCTAGACCACAACAATGTACAGCTTCACAGAAATGTCAGGTTTGAACAAAGTCCGTGTTCTTTGAACAAAAACCTTCCTTCAGTACTAGAAAATAGGAGTAGGCAGAAATCTCTTCCAAGTAGCATGTTTCAAATTTCAATTTGCTGCCAAGGGCAAAAGGAGCCACTATGCCAGTGCCTGTGCCCTCATTTTGGCTGGTTTGTATCACCTGAGCATTGCCTTGCTCTCTCACAGCTGTGCTCAGCCAGGGCCTGCCTGGGGGCTATGCTGGAAGAGACACCTGCTTCTGCCCAGTTAGCCTGACCCAAGAATAAAATCTGGCTTGTTTTCCGTGTTGCTTTTCTTCTAGTAGATATTTGAGAATATGGTTGTGCTTTTCGTAAAAGTCAAATGTGTAACTGCAGGCTTTCTCAGATACTGCAATGTATTTGTGGAGCATAGGCCCTTGCAAATAGCTGTTAAACAGGAGAATACAATTGAATTTTGAATATGTGAGCTAGGGTGTTAGTTTTTGTTTGGTTTTTTTTGTTTTTTTTGTTTTTTTTTTTAAATCAGGCTGATTTAAGAATATGTCTTTCATATTTAAATATTAATGCTGTCTTTATTTCTTAAATGTGAGTAGCTAATCCTATTTATATTTGCCCACAATACCCATGAATGTCAATTGGCCTAATGCTTGCTTTCACAAATTTGCCATTAACATGAGCATATACCTAATTGAATGTATACAGATAAGAACCATTCAGTGCAATCCCTTCAGTGTAACTGATAAACTCACATTCATATTTGTTGCACCAGTCACGCTGCTTTCAAAAAATCAGCCAGTAGGTATGCAATCCAAATGCAAAAGCTATCCTGCTTAATAAATTTTCATATTGAAAGTTTATGCAATACAGAAAAAGGTTGTTTGAGAAGTACAGTTGTAGTGATGATGGGAGCAGGCAAGAAGAAGAGGGCTGTGCAACTATGGGCTTGCTTCTCTGCTCCAGGAGGTGGATGTTAGATGCTGAGTGTGGCAGCAGGGTCTGCAACCTCTTCTCCATCCCCCGGCTATGATCAAGGCCAGCTTTGATACAGGGCAGCTGTGTAACCTTGGATTAGGCTGATGTGAAAAAAAGCTGTGAGAAGGCTTGTTGGGGGCTCTCTTCTTTTGTTCGGTTCCCTGCCTGAGCTACACTGTGTGTGTGCTCGTGCCTGGCTGTGTGCCTTGCTGATCCTGACCTTGCCTTGGCTTCCTGGCTTGACCTTGGACATTGCAAACTTGCTGGTGAGTTCAGGACCGTGGCTGACCCTGGTTAATGCCACTGAACCTGCTCTGCTTGCTCAGAGACTGTGGGGCTGTGTTGCTTGCTTGTGAGATCCCTGCCAGCCTTGCTTTGCCCCGGCTCACATTTTGCCTCTCTGGGCAGAGGTCTTGCTGCTCCCAGGTATGTTTTCTTCTTTTTTTCTGTTGAGAATAAATTGCTCTCTTGTTGGTCTGAGTGTCCGTGAGAAGGGACATGTTTGCTTGGGAGGATGGCTTGTGGAAATATGTGAAGAGGAATTATTCTGTTGGGGTATTAATTTGATCATTAAAAAAATAAATTGTACTGATCTTTGTCCATGGATGGTGCTTTATGTCAAAATGATAACTGTTGTGTGTTTTGGTGATGTTAAAAAATAAAAATGAGGTATGTAATTGGTGATTACACTGTAAATTCTTTGGACAAGAAGCTGGATATCTCTTATCTAAGAGATGGACACTGTATCATATATTATCACTTTTGTTGACTTAGTGGCTAGAAAATTCAGAGCTGAAAAAGGACATATAGGCACTGCGAAATAGTTCTACTGCAGGTTTCCTAACAGAAATTTTGCACTTAATAGATTGCTTTCTATCATGCCTAGAGGACATCATCTTCAGCTGTACAAGTCAATGAGCTAATGCTGCCTGTGTCCATGGAAGGCCTTAAACCAGGTTCATGTGTGCAAAGTATCTGATTTTATAAATCATGATAAAACATTAAGATGGTAATGAGAATCTGGTGTAAGTTCAAAAATAACCTGTTAAATCTTGAGAAATAGCATAGTGCTTACTGTCCTCTAAATACAGCTCATGATTTGATAGCAGGTAACTAATTCATAGAATCATAGAATGGTTTGGGTTGGAAGGGACCTTAAAGATTATCTAGTTCCAACCCCCCTGCTGCGGGCAGGGACACCCTCCTCTAGACCATGTTGCCCAAAGCCCCATCCAACCTGGCCTTAAACACTTCCAGGGATGGGGCATCCACAACCTCTCTGGGCAACCTGTTCCAGTGCCTCGCCAATTCTTTCATAAGAAGCCATTCTGAAATAAAAGGGTACTTTGACAGTAAAAACCTTCACTTGGGACAAAGATCTTCTTCTGCTGTGACTCTGGCTTGCTGCTTGTGGTAGCTTCTTTGGCAGTGTAGGATAGAGGAAGAAAAAAATTCCCCATTGCATGCCAAGCCAAAGCCTGGCAGAGCTGCTCTGTGCTCCCCTGCGCAGTGCTGCTTCTTGGGCTGAGCTTGCCACCCTCCTCTCTCTGGAAGGGCTGCCCGCTGGGGAGGGCAGCAGTGGGGGACCTGTGTTGCTCTGCTCATCCACAGGGCGTGGTGTTCAGGTCAGTGTCTGCAGGAGGATGTCTGGACCAAACAGCCACAGTCCAGTATGGAGGGTTCCAACCTCATTCATTGCTTGAGCCTTACTTGAAACAACCACTGCCCCTGCTCTGTGCTTGGCTCAAGCTGGCCCAGCTGACCCAGAACTGCTGTTGCCCATCTGACCCTCCCTGTTGGAGACCCTTTCTCCAAGGCTACCTGAGCACTCTCTGCTGACTCCTCTGCTCTTTCACTGGCAGCTCTGGGGATTTGGGTCTGGGAGTAAACTTCTGGAGGGCTTTGAGAGCCTCTTGGGTGCTGCTGTGCTGCACTCATGGCTGTGGACATCAGGCCAGCCTGGGTGCAGCTGTCTCCTGCACCAGGCTGTACCTTGCCTGCAGAAACCCTCTTGTTCTGCAGATGTAAACCAGCTAGCACAATGGAGACAGTTACAGGACCTAAGAAAATAACTACAGTGTGCATAATAATTACTAATAATAGATTCACTGTATTGGAGGCTGCTCTTAATTTTCAGCTTTGACAGGTCATTATTAAAGGACCAGACATGTTTTAGAAAGGGTGAGTGTAAACATTACTTCATCTCTTTGCTATGAGTACTTGGTAGAGCTCGGCTCCCCCTTCTTTATATTTTTTCCTTTTCCTTAAGAGAAGAGGAATGTTTTCTCTTTGTGAATAGGTGTAAAGTACTAGCTTGTGCCAAGATGCCTGGTATTTGGCCTCCTCACATGCTTGCGGGACATGGGTCGCATGTAAAGCAGGAGAAGTGTAGAGATTTGGGACAATGGATATTGAGGAGTAATTGAAAGATTAAAAAGACATCTCAGACATTGCAGAGAGACAACGATTATAATGAAAATAAAGGCAAGGGAAGGTATAAGGGCAAAACTTTGCAGGGCAAGCGTTCTTTTTTTTTTTTTCCCCCAGGGATAAACACAACCACACAGCTTCTGTTTCTTGGCAAGTATGTACTTTTAGTATATCAGGAGCATTGCAGTGGAGTTGTTTGGTAAGAACTTAGGTTAAAAAACAAAAAAAATCTATGGTGGTACTGTACCCTGACTCTTCCTGTCCTCTTCATCCCTCTCTTCCCCTTGTTTAATTCTCTGCAGGCAGAGTGATCGAGGGGAAAGAGCTAATGGAACCTAAATGGTTTTCATCCCTGTGTATGAATCACCGTGTTTGAATTATTATTTGAAATCCAGAGAACTGTTTTTAAATAGCTCAGACTCGAGGTCAGTTTGAAATTTCACGTTAAGCAAGTGAACAAAATCTCCTCTGTTTTGTGGCTTAATTCAATAAATAGATGTTCCAGTTTGCCTGTTGCCCTGTTATGTACTGTGTTCCTTGATCAGGCTGAACAACTACTGCTTGGCAAGTTTTCAAGTTAGCCGGAGCTTGTGCATTACACCCTCTTGGGACAGAAGCAGGAGGTGGGAGTAGGTCAGTGCCCTTGCTGTGGATTAGAGCAGTTCGAGACTTGCTCTGGAGTAACTTCACCCCCCTTGATTTGTTTGGTGGAAGGGTGCCTGGTTGCCTAAGGAGTCAAGGGCAACTGGAGCTGGTACTAGCCCCACTGGTTCTTCGTTTACTGCAGAAAATGGAGTGGGTTTAATTGCATCATTGCATACAGCCATGTAAGCTAAGGCTGGACCTTTGTCTCTGAAGTAGAACAGGATGATCTGTTCTGTGTTAAATGGCTGTTACAAAGGATGAGAGTAATGTATGGCCCTAACATGGTCTTCTAATGATGCAGAATGGGGAAGGCCAACTCGGTGGCTTAAAAGCTTTCAAAAATAATCAGAACCTGAAAAATAATTGAAGGTGAGTATTCGTCTATGCACAGATCAAGTATTCTCAGTGATGTTAAGGGATCTCTGTCTATCTCTGACACTACAAATTTACTTTGAAGATGAGATTTATCTGACTTACCAATTCCTAAATAGCAAAACAGTTTAAGAAATCTTGAAATCTGTAATTTCACAGATTTCTTAACAAACACACAAATAAGCTTATACTTTAGCAAAACTTTCCAGGAAAATAAATCATCTTTTCCTTCAGAAGAATGTAACTTTAGAAACAGTAACGATTGTTCAAAATACCTCAGTTTTAAAGGTCTTTTTCTTGTTATTGAACATACTCTTACACCACTTCTTAGGAAGAATGTATAGTGATATGTCATATCAAATTCAGTTGCATTGAGAATATTTAAAATAAAAATTAGTACTAATGTAAACAAATAAAAATGGCTCTCCAGTATATCTGAACATGAGTTAATGTTTACATTTTTTTTGCATAGAAATTATTAAACTTCTAAAACCTCAGGAGTATTTCACAAAATAAAAATATGCCTAACCTCAATACCTAAAAAAAATTATTTAAACTACTGTAATGTGATACATGTTATGCTGTACCGGTGACAGTTTGTGTTACAAGAAAAAAATAATGCAATGCTGAAATCCCAAATTTTTACTCAGAACTTCTCATTCATAGGAACCTTGAATTTTTTTTTTGTTTCCTACTGAAAATGACCATCAAGATTTTCTTTAAAAATAGAAACTCAAATTTTATGTAGCTGCATTAATAAGCACAGTAAAGATATTTTTAAAAGAAACACTTGCCTGTGAGAAGGCTTAGAGGAGGCTCTGGGGAGACCTTATTGTGGCCTTTCAATACTTACAGGGGGCTTATAAGAAAGATGGGGACAGACTTTTTAGTAGGGCCTGCAGCAATAGAACAAGAGGTAAAAGAGGGTAGATTCAGACTAGATATAAGGAAGAAATTTTTTACAATGAGGGTGGTGAAATACCAGAACAGGTTGCCCAGAGACGTGGTAGATGCCCCATCCCTGGAAACATTCACGGTCAGGCTGGACAGGGCTCTGAGCAACCTGATCTAGTTGAAGATGTCCCTGCTCACTACAGGGAGGTTGGAAGTAGATGACCTTTAAAGGTCCCTTCCAACTCAAGCTATTCTGTGATTTTAAGAATTATTTTTGGAAACTGGGATGAGTTTTCCAAAAGATCTACAACTCTTGTTTTGTATTTGGTTGACTAAGGAATCAGCCTTTTGGGATAGAAAATGAGGACTTGCTGGTGTCCAGGTGTCACTGACATATGTTATTTTTATTTTTTTTTTTTTTTTAATAAGCAGTCAGTAATGAGATGCAGACCAGGACATACATTTAAGCTCATGAAGATTTATTAGGTTGCTGCTGTTTCTTGCTAATTTCATTAACCCTGCTGGACACAGGCTTGAAGTCACGTGAGGCAGGGGGTTAGCTTCCTCCCTCGCAGTATTTGGGCAATATCCACCCCTGCCCAAGAGCAAGAAGAGGAACAAGGCATCTTCAGGAGGTGTTTTGCCAGTGTGGTTCAGTATGGAGAGACTGCCTGCAGCCTCGAGTGTGCCGACACACCACCTTTGCCCTAACTGGTGCACCCATATGCACCAGCCTGCCAAGATTGACACCTGCTGGTGGGAAAGTCCTAGGAATCATTTTTTCAGAGATCAAGTGGTAGTCAGAAAAGACCAGCTTGATTACATTGGGCTGACAATGTATCAGGAAGTGGAGGTCACGGCTCACTGCCTTGATGGAATTCTGTGAAGATATTGCTGCTCAGGACATATGAGGGACAAGCTATAAAGATGGCACCTAATGCTTGCTAAAGTGGGTCTGAAAATGATGATGTGCTTAATCTGTGTTTCAAGACTCTGCCTTTTTAAATGCCTTTGTATAAAGCTATATGTGCTACTCTGTGTTTACAAAGTACAGCCAAAGCCAGTGTTGTAAACATCACTGATGAGGTCTTATAAAAATTACTTAAATGGTGTGCCATGAGCGAGTTTTGCCAGATTAATAGTGACAAATACTGCCAGGAAATTAGGCCTGATCAACAGAGTATGAAAATGCAACAGGACATAATAATTTGAGAGCTCCACACAGTAGAATTCATTTTGATTCCTTTTCATATTTGTATTAACAATAAGGAAATGGAGGGACAAGAATGAGAGATTAAAATTCTGCTTGGCAGAATGGATGGTCCAGATTTGTAAGCCTGAATAAACAGATCAGCTTCAGGTTCTTTTCTGAAAGACCTGGAACTGCAGAAGCTATAACCTCTGCAATACCATCCCTTCCTCTCCTGTGGAGTCCTTCAGCAGCTACTCTGTGGGGCTTCACGTTCCGCAAATGGAAATGGGGTCAGATCACAAGGGCAACATCTGTGTGCCAAAACTGACCCTCAGACATGTATGTTGTCCTTGTTAGAGTCCTGCAGACATGAGTAGTGTTACCTGTTAGGCAGAGGTGATTCTTTTTCATATGGTGTTCCACCATTAATATCACTGAATGCTGAAGGACAGCCCATGTGGTCCAGGAGGAGAATGGAATATCCCTCCTCTGCTTCCAGGAAGACTTCTTTCTAATTCTTCATCTCTGCACATCTAGAGAATCTGGACCAAGTTTCAGTGCCTGGTGCACAATAGGTCCTTAGTTCTTTACAAGGGAAAGAGGAGATGTCACCCTCTGTAGTGATGTATGCTAATGCTGGTATTTTTGTGAATGTGGTATTTACAGTTAAGATTGTGCAGTTTTAGTCAGATGGCAAATTTGGGGGATACCACTATGTAGAATGACTTATGGCCATACAATGTCATGATGTCTGTGATGGGATGAGGCATGAGAAGCCACCTGAGGGTGTAGGACCTCCAGAGCTCTAGAAGTAGCAATGGGAACTGCTTGGCAGCCAGACTGGCAAAAATGTGTGTTTTCTCCAGACAAAACATGGAAAACTATAGGCTGTGATGACAATGAGGTGGGGGAAAGACTTAAATTAATAAAACTGCCTCATCAGCACATCTCAGAAGAGAGAAAGAAATGGTGGGGAAAATGAGGATAGGGATCTATATTTCAGGTTTCTACCTACCGCTAGGAACTGAAGATTGCTTGACACACAGTCGAGCTCTTCATTCAAATGCCTGTTTAAATGTGGGCTCCTTGTGAAATATGGCGTAGTATCAAAGCTGTGGAGTTGTGTATGGCATTCATTTCAGTTGCTGGCAAGCTGAACGAGAGTAAAGAAATGTACAGTTCAACCTTTGATTTAGGAAGTAATATAAAGCCTGTGTCAAAGCTGAGAGCTAAAACTGTAGATGGGAAGCACAGAATTAAGTTTGGACTGACTCCCTGTGCTTACACATTCTTTTTAGCATGTAATCTGCTAATTCAATATATACAAACTAGACACCTCTTCTACAACTGTGGGTTTGACAAGGTCTAGCAGAGGTATTTATTTGGATTTTTTTTAGACTTCCATGATATTATTAAACCTTTTACTAAAGAAATCATGCCAGAAACAAGGTTTATGCCGTTGCTTTATCAGTCCCCTTATAACTTCTGAATTTTGGGCCAACTTCTAACCAAATTTGGTTGTTCTTAAAGTGATGTGAAAATACTTGGGGAGAAAGTGGAAAGGAACCTTGAGTTTTTTCTGAGGGCAAAGCTGTATTCATCAGAGAATGCTCCAAGGACTTCAATCTTGAGACATAAAATCTATGAGAAATAATACTTGCTGCTCAAAGAACTATTTGTCTTAACATCTTAACAAGATCTTTAAAAAGCTACATTTAAAGAGAATTGTCTCTATAATTTTGAGGCTATTAGTCTCTTGTGCCACCAATGTTTATGTGCAAGAACAGTCTTGGCAGATCATTAGGCACATTAATTTCTTCAAAGCTATTCCCCATAAAGCCTGTGCATAAATACTTGCAAGATCAGGCCTTTGCTGAAACTACATAAATGCTGGAAAGAGTTCTTTACTTTGGCTGGAATGAAATGTCTTCAGTGATGGCGTATCATGTCCTCCAGGATTATTATTATTATTAATTAATTATTTTTTTAAAATGAAAAAGGAAAAAATTATATCATTCAGCTTGCTCATGATACAGAGAACTGAGTGGGTACCCTTTGTAAGTGGACTTACTGGCCCTTTGCTCCAGCATAGTATAGCTGGGAAAAACAAACCGGACAAATTAGATAAAGAAATTTTATTTTATGAATTATGGTGGTAGGAAATGCCTGCAAAGTGCAATTCTGTTTACATAGTTTAAAATAATTTTGATAAATGTTCTAAGGCTATTTACACAAGGGAACGGGAGCTGAATCAAATGTTTTTTCTTTTTTTTTTAAAAAGCATCACAGTTGTTCTTGATTATTTTAAAAAATATGAAAAAATACCCCACTGATGTCAGTGGTACTGTTTTTTAAGATTTAAAATTAGCATTGAACAGTCTGTTCTGGGAGCCCATGGTTTTAGTACAACATTTTTTTTCCACCGCAGTCAGCACTGGATTGACTAGCATTGCTCTCCTTGCTTCAAGTACTGTAGCTGTTCAGTCAGGAATGTAAAACTAAAACGAACACAGAGAGGAGGAATTATTAGGATTGTTTACAAATTTAGATTTGCATGAGGGAGTGGAGATGTTGACAGTTATACTTTAAGAATCAAGCTACCGCAGCTGGATAAACATTTATGGGATATCTCAAGGCCTCTCTCTCCCCACCCCCATGGCAGAGAATGAACCAAATGCAAGTCCAAGCTAATCTGAAAAATAATAGAACAGCTTTCAACAAAACCTATTTATCTATGAGGTCAAAAAGCCTCAGCCTAGTTACACTCCTAGACAGGCTCTTCTTGACAACATCGTCATACTATCTTGGAGGCCAGGAGTTGTAGTGTTACAGACCACCCAGAATTATTGCTCCCACAAGGCAATGATAATGGTGGTATGATTTCACTGCCTACAGACTTCAACTAACCTTTTAATAGCTGGAGTAGCCATGGGAAACGTGCTGCATTGTTGTGCTTTATGGATCGCTTTTCCTGAATGCTTTTTAGTCACCAATAAAACCATGTTGGTTGATTGAAAAAGTAAAGAAAAATTGTAAGAAAAAGAATGAAGAAACAAGTTGCTATCAGTGTGAAGAGCTTAACCAAAGCTGTGATTAATAAATAGGTTTTATCTTCTTGGGCTTTAGTATGTTTGACACACGAGGATTCTGTCAAACTCCTTATAGAAGCAGAATATCTGATGTTTCTTATGGTAAAAAGATAACAGTCTGTCCTATGAAATGAAAATGTGAATGCATCCCAAATGCAAAGCACTCTTAGTTTTCAGAATCTGTAGACAAAACTTCTAGGGCCTTTGGATGTATCAGCAATGTAAGTCTGAGTGCAGTCTACAGGAAATAACTGCTTGCAAAAACTTTACTGTTGTGTTGAGAAAAGATTGTAGAAATAACTTCCCATAAATCCATTCCAATTGCTGAATGATCTCAAGTTGATGGACAGTCACATATGTAGGTCTGAAAAAAAAACCCAACCAAACCACAAAAAAACCCCACAAACCCCAAACAACCTCAAGACTGTTTTTGCAGAGGTTGGGTTTCTATTCTTGCTTCCTCTCAAGTTGAAGAAATTGTGCTATAGGTTTGAATGGGAGCAGATTTGGCTTAAGAAATGAGCAGCTTTCATGGGGAAACATTTGTACACATGGAGATCTGTTTGTATGAGTGCTGATTTACATACTTGAGTACCCATTTGCTTAAGGAAGCATATTTGGGTCCAGCTGTTCATAAATACTGCAAGGTGCATGTAAATCTCCTTGTCTTCATTACTGTTTGAAGTAGTATGCTACCATCCAGCTATAGCTGAAAAGTAACATGACCTCTTTTGTCTTTTCCTTCTCACTCTCCAAGCTCTACCACCCCCCAAATCCAGCAAGATAACTATGAATTATGGCAACTATCATGTTGCTTTCCTGATGATCTTAAAGGTCTTTTCCAACCTAAATGATTCTATGATATCTACAAATAGCTTGTAGATAAGGTTATCTTTCTTTTTATTACAGTCATGCAGACATGAATTATACTATCTGTTAAGTTGAGATTAATCTTTTTATATCATGTTCCACCATGGATAATTAATAGCAAATCCTTTAGTCAATGTGCTTTCTCTTTTTGTGGGTAGTTGTGTTGCTTGTGGTTGGGTTTGGGTTGTTGTTTTTTTTTTTTAAGATGGTTATGGTTGATGTTTGGGGTTTTTTTAGTGCATTAGAATGTAGCAACTAACATCTGTATGTTTGTGGTGGGTTTTGAGTAAACATTTTGTTTGTTTCATTGCACATATTTTCAATTCTGAATGCATCTAGTCACATCTAGTACCAAATGGGAATGGTGCCATCATTGTCTTCCCAAGAAGCTCTCAAACTTGTGACTATAATTCTACTCTTTGAACTGTAATTTAGCAAAAGCACAAATATTAGCAAGAATAACAGATTAAACTAAATTCCTGTTAGGCTCCAACAGGTCCTCCATGGCCACACCTGGTGTCATTATCCCTACTGTATGAGCACTTACCTTAAAATAAGTTTTCCAGTGATTATTAGCTCTGGTGTCTGAAAAACACATGTGGAAGAGGAGGTAGGGAGGGGTCTGGTGTTTCCCTCCTAGCTCCTTCAAGTGACTTTGATCCCAAGAACTTTCAGGATTCAAAACCCTTCATCATCTTCAGTGGTTATAAAGGTGAATATCAGATATCATATACTTTTTGGTTTGAACTAACCTCTTGGAGATACAGAGAAAAATGTTAGCTGCAGATTCTCAGTTATGTTTCTATATGGCTAGAAACGGGTTTTATTTATATCATGATACTGTAAGCTAAAGCTGTCTTTCCACAGTCAGTCTGATTCACTTTGAAAGCAACAGCTCTTCTTGTTTGTCATCTTGCTATATATAAACCTTGTAAAGGAGACAGACATGTTTGTGTGATTTTTATTTTTTCACTATATCATATTAGTCATAGATTTCTTTGGGGTTTTTTTTCTGTTTGTTTTGTAAACCACAGAAGAATGTCCTACTCCTTTTGTTGTTGTTGTTAACTCCATGTGCAGCATGCCAGGAGAATGAAGTGTCACAGAAACATCTCTTCGCATCTGAGCAGATGCATTTCACAGCCAGAAGAGCATGGGGTGTGGTGTGCCATTCTCAACAGCCTGAGTCAGGTAGCCCAGGAACAGGGCTGCTCTGGTCCATTGATTTGGCAGCACGTGGCCCTCATAATGTCTATAAAAATTGGAATAAACTTGTGGTGCTTCTCCAAAGAAGGATGGTCTGGGTTGTGATGCACTTCTTGGTCTGATCTTTAGAGACAACTGTAAAGTCTTCCCCTGTTTTATTTTCTGAAGAGAGTCTTTTGTTGAAGAAAGTCCCACTTGGTCTTGTTTGAAAACTGGCCCAGGTGCTTACCTTTGAGAGAGGGCAGACTGTGACACTATGCCATCTATGTCCACAGCAATGTGATTCCGCAGTATCAGTTGAGTCACCATCCTCGAAAGTATTTAAAAGATCTGTAGATGGGATATGGTTTCGTGGTGGAGTTCGCAATGCTAGGTTAATAGTTGGACTTGATGATCTTAAAGGTATTTTCCAACCTAAATGATTCTATGATCATACAGAGCATTGTCTCCAGTTGTTTTTTTTTTTTTCACCTTCCTCATGTCATCCAAGTTCTGAGCAAAGTGTCCTGCTCTGCTCACCGTGGCACAGCCACTGGCTGGGGGCACTGAAACATCACCTATTTCCTATGAAGTCTTAGACCTATCCTCGCTGACCTTCACAATCCAACTGATTCTCCCTGTGCAATTTGGGCGTATCCAGTACAGCTGAATCCAGCAGACAATCTGTGAATTACTCCTCTGCGTGTTATCTATTTTGTTGTGTCACTTGGAAAGCCTTAAGAAGTATGTATGTTTTCCAGCTACCAGCAGTGTTGTTCTGGATGTGGGTATTCTCTTCCAAGGGGAGAGACTGGGTTGACCCTTCCCCAGAACACCAAGTAAATGTCACTGTCTGAGGTCTCCTAGTAATTTGAGTGCAGTTTTTGCTTAGGGAGTGCAGTGGAGAGATTGCATGTCCTGAGATCTGAAACAAAACACTTTAAGACCTGTACTAGAAAGGCTAGTAAAAATATTCTAAGACGTGAGAGGAATAAAATAATTACTGGGATTCCTCCCCTTTTTGTTTTCTCTGGATCAGCTTAGTTTTCCCTAAGCTTCTTTCTTTCACTTCTTTTTCCCTAATGTTAGAATGAGGCATAACTAGTAGAAAAGGCAGTCGTTCCAAAGGAAGTCTCAGTTTTGAACTTGCAAACAGATGTTAATCTGTGATCCTCAGAATATCTTTGATAAATTCAGTCAATTTTTTTTGAAAGATGACTGTATTCTCATTGCACTGACCAAGGAATATATTTCATGTTTTTGAGGACTTTCTAATGCTTTGCTGAAAGCTCTGAGCCATTTTTTTTTTACTTAGGAGTTACTCAGGTGGATTTTTGTGGTTAAACCCCATGACTGGGAGGAGAATCCTCTGTTGTGTCCTGAATGTCAGCAGGGAGGTAGCTGCTGCTTTGCCTCTTGCACATGATGGTTCCCACCCCTGGAAGAGCAACTTATTTGTCTCATGCCTTGAGGTCATGCAAACACAATGTGTTTAAGTGGGTTTTGGGTTGGCTGGTAGGTTGGTTTGTTTCTAATGGGGATGATAGAGCCCTTTGGTACAATTACCTGCTCCTGCTGTTGATTTGTCATTTATCAAAGCAGTCTGTGGCCAGTAGCTTACTCTTACCTTGGGGATGAATCTCATCTCTGAGAGGTCTGAGACAGCATGAGTTGATGAGCTTCTAAGGGGCAGAGTGGGTTTCTCTGTGCAATTGTCCCAAATAATGCAGCTCTGGTCAAGGAACACGCTGATGTATGAGAGTACATGATATTGCACTATAACCATGTTGCGTCCTCTTCTTTTTGTGAAGCATGAATATGTCCCCAAGGAAGGGAATGTGCTGCACTGCTTCAGGTATTCCAGGATAATAAAGTCCTAACCAGAGGTTCATAGAAATTAAATTGGGCAGTGGATATTGCATGTCCACCAGACACTTGAATATTAAAAAAGTCTCTATGTTTTAGAAGTTAAGTTTTGATTTAAATGAGATCTTGGACATTAAATTAAACCACTGTACAATTGTAACTATATGAAGGTCTTATTTCTTTAAAAGAAAAGAAAAAGATGTGTCTACTCCTGTGAATTATTTTAGCACTTTTCCCTCTGAAAACCTGGTTTCGCCTTGGAAAGGAGAGCTGTTTTTATCTTCAGAAATCTGCTATTTATCTTGTAACTGTAAGAGATGCAAGCACAGATCTCGGTTAACTTTAAGGTCAGATGAAAGTGTCCAACATATTTGCAATGAAATATTCTGCTAGGAAACAGCTTTCAAAATTTCGTCTAATGATGGAAAACAATCTGTCTTGCCAAAACTTTCCCTACATTTTTAACAAGATTTTAGTTTAAAAAGTCTATTTCCTATTTAATAGCAGAACAGCTGCATTTTTGAATGCAAGGTGATTTCATGTTTTGCTATTTGGAAAACTTATATTCAAACACTCCTGCAGTAAATGTAACCATTTGTTATATTTTTCTGTTTGCCAAATGTAATATTATTTCATTACAAATGTTTGTATTTTGGTGATTTCTATGTTTTGGCTCAGTTATATCAATACCTGGCGAATGGCCAAGTAAATGTGAAATTTGCATAAAAGACTGTTAAAGTGTCACCTAGTTTTGATGCAAGATAATAATATAATCTTAAGTACATTTTAGGAAAATATGGAGGGGATGTATTTACCAGATTTTTTAAACACCATATATTTTTTCATGAATAAAATATTCATTGGACTAAACGCATGGTGGGTCTGTGTTCAGGCAGTGTCCCTTGTGTAAGGAATACATCCATTGCACTGATCCGAAGGTTACAGCTAGTTCATTTTGAGATCCATAGTAAAAGGTTCTTCCTAACCTTAAAACTAAGATTTTTGTCCCAGTTTTGCTTGTGCATGTGGATTTTATCTAGTGAGTCTCCATGTTCAGCAACACACAAATTTGCTAGTCTCCTAAATATTATAAATATTCTGTGCTGTGCTTTTGTATCCAAGACAATAACTTTTCACACAGGACAATTCAAATTGACGTGACCACAGGGAATAAGGAGAGAAGGTAAATGCTAAGATTAGAGATTGTCAGACTATTTTGGGCTGAATGAAATGCAATCGAAAGGTATCACTTTACTGGAACATCTCTGGGACAAGTGAGATGGGGAGTAAGCACTGGAAGAAGAAAGATTGCTTGTATTTGGGACATGAGAAAACAAGTGTCTGCTATATCTGAGACAAAGCAGAGTTTTTCACTCGAGGTCACTAGAGTTTGGCAAGACAAGTCTTCAACATGGGGATCCCATGTCCCAATGAAGTCCCCAACATCTACTCTTCTGTGTGTTTTGATGGCCGTTCCTGTTTGTTGAGAGGAATTGTGCCAAAATATCCATGCTTTGTAGGACTTCTGTTCCTTGTGCTGTGTGGCATTAGGGAAAAAGAAAAAAGGAATACAAGATACAGATCTTTACAGTTGCCACATAAGAGGCTTGTTGTCTTTATCTGTTCTGGTTGTGACTGAGTCAAACTACTCATTACATCTGGAGCTGGCTGTGTTCTTTGAGCATCATCTCTGTCATGCTCAGCTGCTCTTTGGGAGCTTCTGGTTGGAGTCATCTTGGTCATCCCTCTCTCTGTACAAGTGCATTTCTCTCCTGCAAGCCTTCTGTTCTTTTCAGTCTGCACCATTGGAAAGGAAGAGATTTTGTTCTGCTTTGCTGTCATTTTTGGGAAAAGAGTGAGATTGGGATTACTTGACCAGACTGGTTTCCAAGAGAGTGAACCTGAAGTTATGAAAGGGGCAAGAATTAATGCAAGAAAAACAGTAAGAAAAATAAATGTGAAATAATAGCAAGAAATTTTGTGCTGTAGAAAACCTTGTGATTTGTCTCAACTGTGCCTTGCAAGACTTTGTCAGCTGTCCTTAATTGTGGTACAAAGTGGTGTGGGATGATAACAAGAATCATAACCGTAACTAAAAACTGTCCCAGATAAGCAGCTCAGAAGTGCTCGCCCCAGGCACTCTTCTATTATTTGCTTATATTTTTCATTCACTGAGATGAATGACTTGTAACACTTTTAAATTCTACCTCCCTTGGAAGTTAGAGTAAACGCACGTTAGCCAGCCAGTTTTCAAGTACTGATTAAGGTTTTAAGTGAGGTAGCATTATTTTTTGCAGGTTATTGTGGTGTCATTTGACTTCAGCGAGGCACTACTCTCTGAATCTTAACATTTAGGAATGGAGCAGCAGGAATATGCTGGTGTCTAAGGCCAACAGTCCTGTGGAAATCCAGATCAAGGCTTTGTCACATACAGAAAATTCTTGTGAGTCACACTTCTAACATTTGCTGATAATATTCTAGCTTTATTGAAAAAAATAAAAATCCTTAAGTATCAGGTGTGTGATTCTCACACATGGTATGTGAGGGTCTTTGCTAATGGGGAAGATCATCTTCACCTTGGTTTATTTTCACACAAAGTTTGTTTGCTGAAGTACAGTCCTTATGTCAACTTGACTGGCTGTCTTCTTTTAACCTCATCTATGTTCTTAGGAGGGAAGAAATGTCCAGTACAAAACATCCTCCTGGTTATCTTGCAGGCATTGCTGAGGATACTATCATGGAAAGTATAGTCCTTGTGTTTGAATTCTATAAGGAAAAATCACATAGACCTTGTGTTGTAGTTCATTCAGAAACAATCCTTTAGTTATGTTTACTAAGTAGAAGTTCTCTGTTAGACAGAGTTGGATTTATATAAGTACTAAATATTATATGTTTACACATTCACAGGTTGGGGTTTTTTTTCCTCCCTCTCCACAGACATTTGTTTCTAAATCTTTCTCTGGTGTCCGTCACCACAGAGTCAAAACAGCTTACAGACGTCAACAAATTATTCCTTGTGATACCACTGGGAGATAGCTATAGCTATTTCAGCTCTGTGGATGGCTTACTGAGGATTAAGCAAATTGCTCAAAGAAAGACAGTGAGAGAAGGCAGGAGCAGAAGTGTTAAGTGTTGTCCTTGCACCCACTCTTCAGGCAGCGCTGCACAAATGAGCTATCCGTTCAGCTGACAGGAACCTACTCTTGTGTATGACACTGTCTCCCTTCAAAACTTTAAACTATGTCAGCAGGCCAGACATCCATGGTATCCACAAAAAGGCTTGGAAACAAATGTCTCTTTGCACTTTGAGCCTTACTCATTTTGGAAATCTCAACTTTGGAAACTTGTTCTGCACAGAATTAGAGAGAGGCTCAAGTTTCAAAATGCGGTTCTCATCTTTTTTTGTCATTTTGTTGACTCTTCAGCTCTGAGGTTTGGTGTCAGCTTGTATGTAGCCACAATAAGACTGCTGAGAAGTCTTTTCAGTATATGTGCAGGCCTTGGCAAAATGTCCTGTGCCATTATGTGAGGTTTTTCTGTAAGGTGAAGAGCTGTTATTGCTCTTCATGTAATACTTTGCTTCATTCCTAAGAATTGCTATTATTTTGTCTATTCAATTTCTTTCAGAATATCAATTTTATATGCTTACTTGTGGAGCTGTAGTGCTTTTTGGGTTCTATGTGTAAATATTGTCCATGCAGTCTCTTTCCCAGTGTAACTATCCGTGATTGTGGTCGTAGGCTCTTTGCCTATTCAGCTTCTTATAATGAATTACAAATGATGCTGTATCTGAGCGAATCAGTTCTCTGCTGATGATAGCACTAAGTTACCTGTGTTTTGCTTTGTTTGTGAGAGGTATGCATTTAATGTTACCTGGATAAGTCTATACACACAAGAGCTTTATTGCTGCCTGGATTCCAGCAAATCTTTGCTTTTGCAGTGAGAAATATAAAAGTTTAGCTTCTGCAAGAAGCTATTCATGTAGTTGAAATTAGCAGCTCTGCTTTTGCTCAAAAATTATTTACCCACTTTCAAATACTTGCCAGGTGATGCTTTGATGTGTGAACAGGGTATCTTTGTGACTTCTCCTAGATTCTTCTCTTTTACAGTATTTTTTTACTTCATAAAACCATCTGCACTAGTTTAAATTTCTAGAGTGAGACTTCAGAAGGTCAAGCATGCAGAAACAAATAAAAAAACAATGAGGGTGGGAGGTGTATTTGGAAATTACTGATTGTACCTTTCCATTTTGTCTCCAGGCTTTTCCACTCACTCATGGGGTATTGAGTTATCTTGTGATAGGGGCACACCAACAATTACTGCACAGTAAATCATGATGTGCATGTACAGCCTGTACCTGCATCCTTAGAGACAACCAGGTGGGAAATGTGGGAGACTTTTTCCCAGGAGGTAACCAGAGCATTTTGCTGGATTACCAGAAATGTCCCATTTCCAAAAAGGTCACAGTAGAGAAATACTAAGCTTTTGCTGTTTTGGGCAATATTATCACATTGCTGTCCCACAAGCAAAGCAAGAACACAGTAAATACAATGTTCAGGACAGCAAAAGTTTGCATTTGCATAGACACAAGGATGGAAACAAGGTTCATCATTACTGACCTCGCTGATGAGGCCAGCTGTGGTGCTCACTGGTTTACCTACAGGAGGGATGACATGCAAATATCCAAAGGGAAGAGAAGGACTGGGGGAGGGAGATCCCTGTAAATGAGCAGATGATGACAATTGTCAGGAGGGAACTTCAGGAAAATCAGGGTGTGCAAGCAGTAGTAGTGTGCCAGCTGGTCTGGCTGTCAGTATTTGGCACCAGTGTGGCATGTTACTGCCACAAGACGCTGTTACAGGGCTGAGCTCCTCCTGAGGACAGTCAAATGTGCTAGGAGAGGTGCAAGTAAGCTTCCTTCGCAGCAGGTGTCCGTCACAGGTCATCTTGGCCCATCTCTCTTGCAGAAATGTATCTATAGCAAGCACAAGGCTGATTTAGTTCAGGTATGTGTGGCAAAGTGGTAATGAACAAAATATCTAGAAATAAACTAGGGAGGCACCCAAGCACAAATTCTTAAAGCTCTTACAACCTCACCTGGAGTCTTAACTTGGCAACTGAAATCTTTTTACATGCAACTGGCCTCTTGAGCATGCAGTTAGTATTCTCATGAGTTACATTTTCAAGCATTTATACTGTAGCTATATAGACCTCTATGTATACATTTGAATTCCTTTTTCCTCCCTTGTATCATTTCAGAGCTTGAGGCTACAGCTTGAGGTGAATGTGGAGGGAGTAGTGTTTGAGGTAGGCTTTGTTTATTTGTTTATTTATTTACTATCCTTGTGAGCCCTATGAAAGCATTCACAACCATGAAGAGACTTTGCAATAATTGGGGGGTGGAGGGAGGCGTGGGAAAGCAGGCCTTCTGATCTATTTTAGTCCTCCACTATGGCAGAAAATACCCTCAAAAGTAATCTGGAGGTAGGAGGTTTACTATTTCCCCATTGCATGCCACCACTGCTGCTCTGGAGACCTTTAAAAGCCCTGAGCAGCATGAAAGGTAGATGTGACATTGTGCAGGGAGTCGTGGATGGTAGACTCTCACAGGCCCATGAAAGTAAACTTTCTAGGGGCCAGCTGTTCTGTGTCCCTGCTGTCTACGTCATTGTTTAACTGGAGGCAGCAGTAATGGGAGGGAGATGGTGCTGCACATAGCCGCTTGCTGCTAGTCATACGGGGAGCTTCACCCTTGTTCAGTGAATAAGGAGAGTTTGAAAAATACAGAGGGAATCGTGATCAAAGTATTCATTCGTTAATTCAGGACTCTGCTTGTTTTGTGTTACGGTACTCTGCTGTGGGACTGTTTTTTACATGGTAATGAGTTATAAATGGCAAACTCCAAGCCTCCTGACTGTCTGCTGTTTCTGAACACCATCGCCTTTCCAACTTCTCTGCTGCTACAGAGGATGAATGTCAGGCTTTGGTGCTCAGGAATGGTGGTGGTTCTGGTTTCTCATGGCATGATTCATAGGCTGATACTTTAGGACTCTACTTCATACCCTTTTTTGGAGAAAGAGGGTTTTGGGGGAAACCCAAAATACTCTGCTGCATCTGGTTCACTGTCGTTGTCTTTCAGTGATAAGTTGCCATTTAAAACATGTGATAGCACATTTCTCTGTTTCATGGATATTATACATAAGCAAAGAACAAGAAAACATACAGGTATTATTATTAGTAAATGTGGCTGAAGTTTAACAAGTTTGTTGGAAAAAACTTTTCTTCCTTCAGAGCACAAAAAACGGGATTGCTGCTGTGCTACAGTCATGCTGAAGGGCTTTGCTGGCATTACATGTATAAATGAAGATTTGGGATGAATTGTACTCTTTGGGTTAGCATTGCTGTTTCTTATTTTTCAGTACATTGCGTAGACTAAATAATGAAACAGAATAAATAATAGACTATCTTGACTCTTTATTACAAGTGAAGAGCAGAGTTGTAGGAACTTTTTTGGTTTTGGCTAAAGGGAACATTTGTGGTTAATGTTCAGCATTAAAAATGACACTACAGTGAATCCTTTAATTTTTGGTGTTTGAGAAACAAACTGAAAAAAAAAAAAAAATCCCAAGGCAAGTTAACTGGCAAAAAAACAGGTTGACCATGAATTAAATTTGTATTTGCATATCACTAATGCAAAGCTGGTGCTTTACATGGTACTGGAAAACTAACCTTCCAAAAGCCATTTTTAAAACATCTCTCCTAGTCAAGGCAGAGCTGGATTGCTCATGGGTTTACTTTATTATGTAACCTTATCTAGGAAATTAAGATTTGGGGGTTTCCTACTGGAAATAACTGTTCAAAATACCTTAGGAAAATGCTGCAGTTGCCCTGGGAGAGCATTTGGGGGTGTCTCTCCCTGCTAACCAGCTGGAGCGAGAGCACTAGTGCTGGTGCTTTCATTTAAACACTGTAACATTTAATATTTCTCTGATGTCCTTCTGATCCTTTCTCTTGAGGAACTGAATGAAGCTAAACCATTGCTGTAAACACAGAAGGCGTTCAGTGATGTTCCAAAGTGCACGTTTTTGGCAACGGTAAGCTTTCTCTGGATAGCTGCCTGGGAATTTACAAATTGGTCACATCTGAATCCATTTTGTGAACCTTACTTGAGTCTGCACCTACCTCCCAGAGAAAGACAGAAAGAGAGAGGCTATAGATATGTTATCCATTTGCTGATGCTTCATTAGAGCCGAAAGGAAACAGCTACATTTTAATGTCTGATTACAGCACCTTGGGTGGCAAAACATCACGTTGTTTGTTGGAAGGGAGCACTCAGTGAGTCAGTTGTGCTTTTTGTTGTGTTTTCCCACCCCCTCAACTACAGGGATATTTTTTTTCCTGAATGAAGCATAACTTTCTCCAGGTTATTTCTGCTGAGAAGAGAGGACAAATATTCAAATAATGGAGACGGAGTCACCGAGAAAGATTCCCGGCACTGCAGTGTTTGTTATGCACTGGAGCCAATACTGGAATAAAGAGGGCAGCAGCGAGTCACAATTGTGCAGGATCGGACCGGATGAAACTGGGTGTGCAGGTAACACAGCAGAAACCTCTCTGGAAAGATTTGAGTGTTGAATTGTGCTAAAAACACTGTGCCGATGTTCACAAAGTGCATGGTGAAATGTAGGCCACAGCAACAGTTCCTGCAAAATTATCAAAATGTTTGTCCATAAAACATGACTTTTTAGTACTAGTGTTTGCCAGGTTGTCCTGTTAGCTTCACAATTATAGAAACTGAATTTAAAGCTTACTAGTGGATTTCCAAAGTGAATTGGATGATTATTCCAGCTCAGCAGCTCTGGAAATGCGACTGAAATTCTTTTAAGAACTACATAGGCTTCTTAGTCGATTCATGGCATTTTCTACCTGCAGGACAGTTTCATCACTGACCATGGCACTCTGCACTTGCTGTATTATTTGACTGTCACGGGAAGATTGTAGGTTGTTTGGTTTTGATGTTTCTTTAGTCCCAGGTACAACTTGTTTCATGTGAACACCCACTTATGGTGGAACTGAATGCTCTGTAACAATAAGAAGGGATCAAAAGGCTCATTTCTTGGTAACCCCCCAAAAACCAAAACCAGAGTGCCGAGTCTGGATTTAAATCTTTGGATGTAGATGCTTTTATAGCCCTGCTGGCTTCAGTCAGACTAACCACAGAGGTATAAACCTGTGAGGAATTGGGAAATGGCGTTCTTCTTGTTTCCAGAGTTTTGGGAAGCATCTCCTGACCCATTGTGTCCCTATGGACTTTATTAAAAAATACATGTACATAGGTATTTGCATACACATAAACACTTACATATTCTCTAAACCATAAATGCTTTCTCTCTAATTCTTTTTGAAGTCATCCTTTCAAGGCTGGCACTGACATGAAGGTAGAACTGTATTGGTTTTTTTTTTACTAATTCTAGTATCTTTTTTAATACCTGTTGCTAGCAGGAATAGAATATCTTGAAGTCTTTCTGGTTTTCTCTAAGTCATGAACACAAATGTAATTCATCATGTAGCCTCAGAGGCAAATGTTGCTTTACAGATACAGAAGGCATCTGTATGCCTACAAGGCATATCTTTACCAACAAAGAATTAATTATTTATTTGCAAATAAGCTGTTGGATTTTATCAGCTAGTTCTCCCTTTTTTTAATGGCACGAACATTTTGGTAAAAAAGTTTGAGGCAGCCTAATGTTTTATGTCAAGTATTGGTGACAGTACAGTGCCGTCCATCTTCACAGCAATTTACCACAATACCTTTTGTTCCTTCCCCTGCTCTTCCTGCTTAAGTCTCCTGATAAAAGCCTGGTTTTATCTGGGTACCAATAGCATCTCTTTTATACCTCAGCTAAATAGTTGTTCACATGGCAGCTTTAAAAGCCTCTGGGCTTATCGGTGGAAAAAAATGCTTGGAAAAGAGAGATTTAGTACTTAAATTAGTTCTATCAGCACTCTTTTTTTTTTTTTTTTTTTTTGACTGGACAAGTCTGTGCATTTTGACTTGTTCTCACAGAACTTCAAGCTGGATTATTTGTGTTAAACTTCCTGACTGAATTCCAAACAAGTCATCTTTCCCCACAACGCTGACCTTTAGTACAAGGCCAGAATAATTTTAATTTGTTTCAAGTTTCCCTTATAAGCAAGAGAACAAGAAACCATATCCTTCTAAGACCTGGTTAGCTAGTTGCATGGCAAAATATTTTTGAATTCTAAGGGGAAAAAATGAATAAAGTTGGATATTCCAAACGGCACACTTCCTGAGCAGGGTTAGCTCTGCTATCTTCCAGGCAACTAGTCTAAAAGCTATCGAAAACTAATAACTTTAAAGAAAGGTTTTAAGTAACCAACCTGGTTTTAATCAGGGTTATGCCCTAATGAGGCATCACGAGGCATATTCCAGACTCCTATTGGCTGTTTCTGGCCGTGGTGGGGGCAGAGATGATGACTTGGGCTGTAGTTTGCTGAATACATCAGGCCACCACCTTGTGCTAGTGCTGCCCCCAGTCTCTTGCTAGCACAAGCATCTGTTCACCTATGCGGTGAACAGGAACCAGGTAACTGATCTGGCTGAACGCAAACCTTTTTTTCCTTCTTTCTTTTTTCTTTCTTTGCTGGATTAGTTTTAACCCAGTTTGGTTCCCTGGTCTGCTCCACTGGTACCTTTAAAAATAAGCAGATCTACTTGCCACTCAGCTTAGGTCAGCAGCACAGAGGAGACATGCCACAGACGACAGCCACTGGAGAATCCACAGTTAGTAGCCATGTCTTTTGTGGGATGTCTTTCTTTTTTCTCTATCGGGATAAAAGTGCATTTCCTGTGTGTGCAGTTCATTGTCCATTTTGTTCTCAGACTTGCTGCTGCCCATAACTGGGAGTGTGTTGTCTTGACTTTTGCAGAGACTTGGCTTTTGTTCCTCCTTGCCGGACACTTAGTCTCAAATACACTTCTGGGACTGCATAGGACAGTCACAGAAGTGGGGAGGTGATTTTTTTTCCAACACTAGGTGGCTGTATGGAGTTCTGCAGCATCCTGTACACAAATATTTTAAAAGTTGGGGAATGGGCCATTCTTGAATGGAAAAGCTTCTGCCTTTTTACAGCTCTTCCTCAGTATGATTTTTTTTTAATGTTAGAAAATTAAATAATAAAGGCATTTAATTTTTATAACCTTATCACTGACTGCAGGCACCTTCATCTCTCTGGAGCCCAGGTGGTTATGGAGCCCACCACAGACTGGACTGTGATTGCTGCAGTTGGCTGGTGTTGCTGCTGGTGCTTTTTGCTTAGAGGCTTGGATTTGAGCATTAAAGGGAGAGTGTTTTTGGATGTCAGTTTGGAATATCCAAATTATCGTTTTTTTTTCCCCTTAGAATTCGAAAATATTTTACCATGCAGCTAGCTAACCAGGTCTTAGAAGCGATATGGTTTCTTGTTCTCTCTCTCCCTTTGTGTGTAAAAGAGCACGTAATATCCTGATCTTTCCAAATGCTTGTGCTACTTGGAGGCCATTTGGTGCTCCACGTGGGACATGAGGACAGTTAGGCTGAGGGTGTCTACACCACCAGGGGACACTGGGTGATGATAGGTCCCTGACTTCTGGTGATCCTCAGGTGCTCTGATGGGGTGTGGAGCTATGCTAAGCTTTGCTGAAGAACTTGCTGATTGACCAGGCTTGGAGAGGATTAAGTTGTCCTGAGACCTGGCTGTGTATCCTCCCAGGCTGAGTGGCTTTGCCAAGGTGAATAAACCGCCTCAGGAGCCATGCTCAGCTGTTGTCTTTTTCATGAAGCCCAGCCCTTATAAGGAATTTGTCTCCAACTGAAAGAAAGGTGATAGTTTTCCTTCCCCTTTGCGGTACTGTTTTCTCTTCTTGCTTTTCTCTCAGCTGTGATCTAGTCTGTGCATTTCCCTGCCCAGGACAGCCCTCTCATTAGCCAAGAACAAGACCAAGAGCTAGGTTTCAGCTTAAAAGGGAATATAAAATCCTAATATAGTGGCTTGTGCAATCCTGCGTGTATAAAGCCTGATGCAGCAGGGGGTTGGTGATACGCAGTGGTGCCTCCAGTTATTTCTTTGGAGTCAACAGCAGTGAAAGAACCTTTCTCAACTAGGATCCTTTTTGTGTTTGAGCTTCACCTTCTGAATATTTTATAATGATCAGAGCTACTGTAATTTTCCTCTTCTCCAGAGCTCACTGGAGTGTAGTTCATGCAACTGCACACTGAAAAATGCGATGACACAAAACACTTATTTTGCGTTCTTGTGGCAGCTTATCCAGTATGATGATATGTATTTTTAAGGGAAGAGGCCTAGCTGAGGATTAAAGATCTTGCGGTGCTCAAAGCTGCTGTAAATGCAAAAGATGGGACATCTAATGAATTAGCAGATTTGCTAAAATGAAAAAGTTCATTAAACCATAAAGTCTAGGGGCTCGATAATATGTTGGGTCTCCATTGTGCTGGGTACTGTACGTGGATAGCAAAAGGTTGGTTTAGGCCCCCAGATGGTTTTTGTAACTCTGCTTCAATTTTTAAATGATGTTGCTTTGCAGCCTTGTTTCATGCTTGCTTTCTCTGAATGCTCTTGGATGAAGACCCCAGGACATAAGAGTAACGAGCAGGAATACTCATGCCCAAGTTTTTGCGCACTTGATCAGACGTGAAAAGAAAATGCTGCAGTGGCTTATCTGACCTTGTAAACCCAAGGCTAAGAGTGCCGACAGTGGTCCCTTGCTAAGGTCCCCGTCACAAGAATGCAGAGCGTTTCAGAAGCTTTCGTCAACAATTCGAGATAGTGGCCAGCAATTTTCTCACCAATGCCACCTATAGTGGACAGAGAAAGCAAAAGATGAATTGCATAAATTATTGTGAACTGCTTATGAAATATCTTTAATTTATACTTAGCAATGTAAAACCGCTGCAGGAATCCTACTGATAAGGATGGCTGTGATAGATTTTCTTTTTTAATTTTTTTTTAATAAGGACAGCTTTCAGTGCTAGACATAGGAATGCTTCCTATAGCAGAACTGCCATTACATTAGGCCAAAAAGATTTTGGCAATACCGAAAGATTTGTTGGTGTTTACTTGTAAATTTGGAGTTGCAGAGTTGCAAGAATGTCTTCTGTGTAATTAAAATACAGCTTTTTGTCCTCAGAAAATTACCGTCCAAATTTAAAATGGGATAGATGGGTACAGGTGGTAGCCATAGCATGTTACCAGCTCTAACTGGCAAAATTCATTTAGTTATCACAGCAGATGAACATATTAGGGAGGGATTTAAAGGAAGATAACGAGGTAAATAACTTTGCAGTTCCTTCTAAATGCCAATCCTCTATAATCAGGAAGGGCCTTGTAGACAAAAGCACGTGAAACCAAGCAGGCAATAGCAGAGGGCATCCTGGTAGCTGATAGCATGGTTTGAGCTTTATCACAAATGCTTACAAGTGACTGCAGCGTGATGTGAGCTTCCAGCACTCACCAGGAATATATCAAATGGTACTGACAGCAGGAGGGGAGTGGGGAGAGAACATAAATGCTGGCTTATACAATCCAAGCGACTCATATACATCTAAATTACTGTCTTGGAATAGGTTTAATGGAAAAGTAGTTGGGCAATAGTTTGGGGTGGAAAAAAAAAAAGTCAGTTTTTTCAGTGTCTAATTTTATATTGAAAGCAAACTTTCTTGTTTGCCCTCTGAAGGCAGCAGCTGAGTATGATGGGTCTCTGGGGGGGCAGCAGCGCTGGCCGGAAGCAGCCTGCCAGGCCTGCTCTGGGATTTGTTTTCTTTTGATTATGGGAAAAATAACCCGAGATATTTCTGTGCATACAGATCATTCTTAATGACTGAAAAATCTGTTGTCAAGTAGGGACAAGGGGGAAGTGCCATTTTGAAAGACGACACAAATGTGTTTAGATTAGGTTTAAAAACCCAAACAAACTTATTTTTAGTGACTTCCAGAAGCTTCTACTGCCCCCCAAAAAAAACGCCAAACCAACACTGAGATAGTTGTACAGCTAAACCTAGACTTGTTGTGGTGGAGCAGAGCTTAGCGGAGCTCACTGCAATTCACAGCAGCAGGCACAAGAGGAGGGTCTCCTCCACACCCTCCCAGATAATAATTTCTGATCTTCTTCAGGTAAGAAATGTGGCAGAGGCATTGTCAGGCCTCTTGGGGTTATTTACACAACATGTGGGGTTTGGTGAGGCTTTGTGCCAGCCCCCAGCTCCAAACAGCCATTTTGGAAGAGGAGGAGAGGGATCGGCGGTGCTGCTCTAGCCTTTCTAATGCTTGCTTGGTAGCTGGCTCTGCTGTGTGCTCTGGGAGGATGGAGTATGCCCCTCAGGGGTATCTGTTTTGAAATAACTGATATTTCCACTGGAAAAGGTCCTCTGGTGACATTCCCATGTCCTCCAAAGTTGGTGCACTTGGCAACATGCAGGAGGCTGAGTAGTAGCCATCGGCTCCTCAAACTGAGCCACTGACTGGGTCACCTCTGGCTCTCCCACCTTTTGGCCTTCTTTATTTTAGTTCAACGTGCTGCAACTTTTTTTTCATCTAACACCCAAACATGACAACACCCCAGAAGGGTGCCTCTTGCTGTGCTCGCAAGCCTCTGCTTTGTTGCAGCTGGCAGTGGGGCCGTACCTACAACGTCACCCAAGGCAGTACAGGCCTTTGATCCTCATCTTTTGCTGTAGCCTGGCCCGTAGCCTGTCACAGCTGCAGCGAGTAGAGCTCATGGGTCCTGTTCTTGCCAGCCCTGCTGCCTGTCTTTGAGTGCATATCTGCAGCTTGGACAGGGATAACTTCCTCCCTGGTAAAATAGGGTATTTGGTAAGCTTCAGCTGGAGAGGGAGTAAAGAATAATGTATACTGCCAGATAGTGTGAGGAAATGTACTTATGTGCAGTGCAGTAGGTGCCTAGCTTCATATTATCTTTTCACTTATCAAAAAGGAAAAGATTTCAGCTTTGAAGATATTATGTTTAAGGCCAAAAAAAAAAATCAAGCTGAAGTTAAGTTATATCATGAAATTCGTAACTGGCAGTAAATTTATTCTTTTTTAAAGTAGTTTTTTCTGGCTTTAAAAAAAAATATTTTTGATCCAGAGCTTGGAAAATGTGCTGTAAGAGAGCAGCTAGCAGCTGATTGCAAGGAAAGTAAGTTATTTAAAAAAAAAAAGATTACAAACATTTTTTAAAAGAGAGAATTAAATAATGTTTATAACCAACTAAAACCAGATCTTACTACAGGTGAATGTCTGTCACTTTTACCATTAAGTGTGGTATATTGGGGTGATAAAAGAACAATGAGCCAAATAAACTGTAGATACAGCTTTTATGGGTTGGGAATGTAGGTAGCAAATGATCTATTCCAAATGATAAGACATTGCTAGAAGCAATAGGATGTGTTTAAAGTGACTGTAATGATTGTTGGACCAAGACTTGCCATTTTGATAAAAAGGACTCAGTGTGACAAAGTGACCACTGGCAAGCAGCCTGTGCCGAGGTGCCACAGCCCTGTGCCCGACAGGGTGCCGTCTTCTCCCTTGCTGGGAAATGCCCTGATAAGGAACAGAAAAGTGAATGGTGCAGAAAGCTATGATTTTTTTTTTCTTTTCTATTCTTTTTCTGATATAGGAAGGAGGAGTGAGAAAAAGGACCAAGTCCCAGGTGAGTCCCAGCACAGGCAGGTTTGGAGGAGTGCCACCACTGTCCTTTTGGAAGACAGTCAGCAGTTCCTGCTGCAGGACACTGGTGCCCTTTTTTTTCCTCAGCACTTTAAAGAAGCTCTGTGGAAAAGAATTTCTGGGAGCCTCTGGTAGAGGTAAGTGCAGTTGAATGTGTGGCTTGCAGGTATCGCAGGTAAGTCTTGTTGCTCTCTCCCTGGCATTGCACCCTGCCATGTGTGCTGTTTTCATTTTCCTCCCTACTCCATCACTGCATCCGACCTTACACACAGTGTGTGACCTTTGCAAAGTTCAGGTAAAGGCACTTAGGTGAGACCGGAGCCACACAATAACTAACCTTCACAGAGCAGAATTTATTGCTGCTTTATTTCCTCTCTGGTAAGCTTGTCACATTTGACTCATGGAGCTTTCAGTTTCATTAGGCAGTAAAAGATGCAGCTTGATAGAATAATTCTCTTTCCTATCCTAATGCCATCTCACAGAGGGCACAAGACACTCTTGCTTAGCATGAACCAGCACAGCTTCCTTGGTTTTAGTGGCACAAAATCCATTTACACTAGTTGGGAACTGCGCATGTCACTGTTTCCTTACAGTGCCTGGAAGCACTGAGGGGTGCCTCTGGCTTTCATTTGCCTTGCCAGAGCAGCCAGTAATTAACCCATCAGTTGGCTTTAACATTCCTGCAATAGTTTAAATGTGCTAAATTTTTAACGAACAGGGGTTTTTTTTGATAATCCGTTTAACCACTTGAATTACTGTAACTAACCAATACAGTACTTGTTCTTTGAGGTGATGACTTCCCAGACATGTACATGCAAATGTGGGGTTTTGTGGATTTTTTTTTCAGCTCTGATGCAAACCTTTAAGAATTTGTTCTTAAATGCGTTGCTGGATAGATACTTATTTTATCGCTTCTGATAACTCAGCTTTCCACATGGTTTCTTACTTTTTGTACAGTTTTCAGTTTGTACATCTGCTAGGTTGTGTGTGTGAGCACAGTGATTTATGCTGTCTAATGTAGTGTATTTTCTTCTGATGGAACAGAAACAGCACAGGGAAAATGCAGGTACAGCAGAAATGTGCTAGTTCTTATTATGTGCTCTTAATAAACAACATGGCAACTTACTTATTTTTGCTGTCTCAGTGTTAAGTGAAGAGATGGCGAGAACTGCATTGAGCACTAGGATGGGATCTTAAATGAATTTTGAACAGGAAGAAAGTATTTTTGGGCTTCTGGAGTTTTAACAAAAATTGTGGTTAACTCAATAGCTTTTAAAATACGTCATTCAGCTGCTGAGGAGCCCAGTGGTGGTGACTGAGGGGTGACCTGCTCCAGAAACCAATGCCCTCTACTTAAAGGGTGACACTTTCATGTCCAGCTGAGGCTTCCAGAGAAGACTGATGTGTCCTGCTCAATGTCCAGCTCCTGCTCACTATTTCCAGACCTTGCTCAGTAGTTCCTCCTTCAAAGTTTCTTATCTGTCAGTGAACCCCAAGCATGAGATTGTAGCACCAACTGGGATTGTAGTTCAGCAAATTATAGACATGCAAGCGGGGCAGCAAGCAGGAAGAAGCCTGCAGGTTGCTGCTGCCCTAAACTACATTCAGAGTAACAAGGTCTGAGTTCTTGGATGGGAGAGTGATTGTAATTGCAGACTACTGTCCTTTGCCTTAAATAAAGGTGTCTGTCGCTATGTTCTAGTGCTTAATGTAAATAAATCAGTGATTGAAATGATGGTTTAGCAAAGGAGAAAAAAAAAAAAAAGGCAAAAATCATGCCAGCCCAAAATGCTTGCAAACTGCAGTTCTCATACTTGATCTCAAGTTGTTTGCACTGTTCCAGGGCACATGCAGGGCCCTGGTTCTTTGCCTTTCTATGTTTGCCAGCCTCTGCCACCTTTGGTGTGAAGTTAAAGGCATTGGCAGCAGTGATCCAGTCAGCTGGTGTCTTGGGCAGAAACCTGCAAGGCCAGATGTGAACACCACCACCCCCCCACCACTGCCCCCAAGCAGCTTTGTTACTACCTGTCAGGCTGGGCCAATTAAAAAGTGCTGTAGCAGTAGGAATGAGACTGCAATTCCAGCTTCCCCAATGACACACCCAAGGGAATATTTAAGGTATTACATATATATAAGGTGCACACTCTCCTCCCTGGCCCCCCCCCATATGTACACGCGCATATCTCTTTGGAGTATGGGTGTGGGGTGGTGGGAGGTGTTACAACAATGACCTCCTGTAGTCTTGTCCAACCTCGCTTACTCTACAAGTCTATGAATTAGGGAGACTAAAAGCTAACAGATGCGAGCTGAAGGCAGCCTTGCTGGCCTAGTTCATGTAATCCTAATGGTTCTCAGCATTAGCCAAGTGTCTCTTGGAACAATCCTTGTTCTACTCGGTAGCTGCAAGGTGAAGGGTAGAGACCCAGGGATGGCTGGTAAGGTGACGAGCAGGGCTGGCAAAGCCCTGCCAAATGACCTGCAGAGTTAGCACCATGTGTCATGCAGCAGCTTCCAGCTACACACTGCCCTGTGGTTCAGATGCTGTGCCAGGAAGCCCTATGACACTGGAGACTTCTGTGGTCTGCCCTCTGGGAGCTGGGCCCTGACTCACCCGCCTTCCTGCAGTGAATGTATGGTCATTTCCCAGTATGTGTTTCCTGCAAGGAGGCCCACGAGGGGCAGTTAGTATTTTTAAAAGAAGTACTCTGTTCTTTTTAACCAGGCTGTTTATGGGTTGGTATACATTTTTTGCTGTGTTAAGAGTATGTCCTAGAGCTTATGGACTACATTTGTGTCACCCACGTGGTGACACTTTGAGCTGCCCAGTCTTTGTGGGTGTTTTTTTTTTCTCCTTCAAGGAGGGTATGAATTGCTCATTTTGAATGCATTTTTAAAAATTATGAGAATGAGAAGATAGTATGTATGTGAAGGCCCTACAGAAGTGTGGTACATCTGTTTCAAAGCACAGCAATGCAGACTGTGTCCCTAAAACAATTGTGGCATTTGTAACTCTTTCCATTCTGGCTGTGCAAAAGAAAAATTTGCCAAAATAGCCAGTGTGCAAACTACCAGTAAGTTTCATTTCCAAATGTCAAGTCCTTTATCCGTTGCAAAGCCAGGGTGGCAGAGTTGCAGAGCAGGCCTCTTTTGGGGAGAGGGTGGCATCACACTGAAGTAGCAGCTTGCCAGTAGTTGGCTTCTGCGAGTCACTGGAAGAAAGAGCATCCACAAGGGTGGTAGACTGACCAGCTTCATGGTAAGGCAACCCACTGAATGTGAGGAAACCAGGAAGAAACTGATTCTTGTCTTTCCCCAGGCATCTGCTTTTGGCCACGGTTGGAGACCAGACACCAGCACCGATGAACCTTTTACCTGACAGATGGCTGCTCTTGCAGGACCACTGCATGTGGAAGGTAAATGTGACCCAGCTCCCACCTGCACCATGAAGCTGGAGACAAGAAAGTGGCAAAGAGCTTCAGAAAGGTAACATGCATTAAAAAAAGCATCTTTTCGATTCTATCAATCAGAGCTCTGGCCACAGTTTCTGAATTACTGTGACTTAGTTTGGGGAATTTTTCTCAATTTTTCTTGCCAAGGTGCGAGTGCTTAAAGCTATGCAAGTTCATAGCCCAGGCAAGTACTTCTTGTCTGCAACACTCTAAAACATAATGGGAGTCCTGAAAAGGAAGTGTTCCTTAATACTGACTGTCCTACATGTGAACTAGCCAGACTGGTTGAGGCTTAATTAAAAATTGCCAGAGTGGCTAAATTCTTTTCTAAGTGCAGCTGCAAAACGTTAGCTGTGGGCATATTTTAGACCTTAATTAGTAACACTTGCACTGGAGGACCAAAATCTTTTATGAATACAGCTGCAATCAATTAATATCAGTTAGGCATTTCTGTAGGCAATACAAGGATCTCCTGAAAATTGTTTTAGTGCCCACCTAGATTTAAAAAAAAAAAAAAACAAAATACTTATATGCAACAAACTACAACATCAAAGATAACTACAAAATGTCTTTATTGAAAAAAGCAGATTATAGCATCTAAGGTTAAATGAAACTTCTGACTTTAATATTAAATAACTTAGGATAAGAGCAAGTAGCTTCTTTAGATAAATAAATCTACATTTCCCAATTTTTTTTCTTCAACAATCAAGGGAATCAAACACTGAAACACAAAACCACAAGTAATTCTAAAGACTAAAAGACAGAAGCACATTGAAAGGTTTTACAAGGATATATACACAAAAATAGTTAAACTAATGTATATTTTCAGCATGTAAACTAGTTACATGATATACAAACTGGGAATTTATATATTTCCTACAAAATAAAAATCAACGTTGGTCCAAGTTCTTGGAAGAAAACTATATTCTTTTAAAGAAAATGAAAATATTTCTCAAATGAAAACTTAATTTAAGTCAAATTATATACTCTAGTTACGGCATTAGTTACAGGATGAATCACAAACTTTTAAACTTTTCTTGAAACACAAGAAAGCAGCTTTTGTCTCCTTTAGAGCTTTGGTTTACTTAACTACTCTGGAATTTCTGGTCTTAAAGAGCTCCTCTAACCATGTTTTCCTTTTGAAGCTCCACCTTACAAAACATATACACACATGTGCACACAAGTGAAAGGAAAAGGAAAGAAACCCAAACAAACCCTCTTTGAAAGCTCAATTATCTGAGTGCATTCTTTTGTTTTGTTTTGTTTTTAAATTACTATTTTGGTCCTTTCTTTGGAACATGTCCTCCAGTGCACGAGGGACTCTGAACTGCCTACTACAGCTCTGTGCTGTAGGGACTGTGTACAATTCCTTACCAAAATGGAAAGGTGTAGTTCCAATGCAAATGATAACTGTTGTTATTGTTTTAACGTTATGGAAATAGTCTGAAAGTACAGCAAAGGCTTCCGAAGAACAATCACATCGTAAAATGAACTCTAGAAAGCGTACATCTGTGTTGAACTGACTTAAGAACACTCCTTAAGAAAAACCATTAAAAGAAGCTTTCTCATTTAATTCTCCAGACAGGAGGTAAAAATGTGCAGAAACTGTCACTAGCACTAAAGAGTACAGCACATCATTATTTTAGATTTGCTTTTATTTTTCCCTTTGATTGAAAAAAGACCCTGGAAAATTTCACTCAAGCTCCAGGTTTTTTTGTACTAAATGCTGGAAAAGCAAAGCTGTACTTCATTATACAGTAACAGAACGCACCTGTCTGTAGAAAGTACTGGAACAACAACTGCTGCTTTCTGGTTTTAAACAACTTGCTTATTCTATATTGAAATATTACCTTTCAATATCTTTACCATGATGATACTTAACACAGTGGAACTGAGTACAGCTACAAGAAACTGTCAAATTAACATGTGAAATGAAATTAAATATTATTCTGTTTTACAGCACGACTGTTTTCAAACAAGAAGGAAAGGTATGGTTTATACATGTCAGTGTGCTGTCCCTTGAGAAGCATGTTGGAGTGGGACCTGAAACCTGCCAAGTGCTACGGAAGGTACTGCCAGAAGGCTGGGCTGAATGCGAGAGTAAGTCAGTCACCTCCCTCTCTGGCCACTGTGATATTGAAGGTTTTGCTTCTATACTGGTAGAGCAAAGCATTTTTCCAGTACAGCGAGTGCTGTTAGGGGATGACTTGTTCACAGGAACAGACCCAAACTTTCTCTGTGTATTTTAATGATTGTTTTCTTAATTTGGGTTCCTTAATGTATAGTGTAAAGACAAGCAGGTAAAAAAATGCCTCAAAGCTAAATGTGGTCCAAAGCAGCGTCCTTAAATGGAAAAAGTACTACATGGCAGCTGATGCTAAAAGTTTATCCTGAAGCGCCGATATCTTCCATGTTTGTAATAACCTTAAGGAATTGATCTAGTTGTACAATCCAATTTAAGACTTTTTTTTTCTCCCTTTTCCAGCATTTGCTGTTTGGGCAGAGGCACGTATACTTTCACTTCCTTCTGAGGCTGGGCTGGTGACTATGGACACAGAGGTAATGGTTGCAAATGCAGAAACTCTGTGTGTGTGTGTGTGTGTGTGTGTGTACCCAATGCCCTCTCTGTTGCAGGCCAGGCCTCTTAGGTCACACTGTAGAAATGGGGCACTAGTTGCACTGGAATTCCTTCAAAACATGGCTATCACATTAAATATGTTAACTATAAACTGATATATATTAATTAGAAAAATGTCATTTTAACGGCACATCTGATTTGCCAAGGAACATTCAGCAGGGCAGGTTAATTTAGGCCAATGGAAGTTTGGCAAAAGTTCAGGAAACATACCTTTTGTTCCTTGTTAACAGAAAAAAATAGTTCACAGGAATTTTTCCTGTCCCCACCCCTTCCCCCATAAGAAAATTCCAGACTACCAAAAAGTTAAGGGAGTTAATTATTCTACTTAGGAATTGGTGTCCATTGGATGCTCTTTATACTTTTCAAGAGCACCACAACTGGCTTTCAAAAAAATCAACGGAGCATAAAAACCTAAACTGTAATGCTGTTGCCAAATAAGTAATTTCATCAGTCTGCGTGTTGAATTTAATATGGGACCATTTCCAAGTGGATTGGTCAGATTCTCGATGTGTTGAGAACTGGCATGGAAATGTCCCAGTTTACATGCGGAGAATCTGGTCCGGTATTTCCACTTCCTCTGGAGCAGAATTTTATTTTATTGTAATTTTAGATACAGTTAAAGACAGCAATGATAGATTTATTTAAAATATAAATTCAGGAAGGCTGGATCAATTCTCATGAGAATGCAAGGAATTTTTTTTAAATGTACAGATGTGTGATTTGCATGTAAATCATCAACACATGGTAGAAAACAAACCATAAAAAAGATTCATCTAACTTCCTATATGGAAGACATATATTTCCCCAGAGCTCTGAGGTTACTGTAAAAGCTTATGCAAAACATGAGAGTGTGTACATTCTATGTACATCTAATACTTGTTATAAAATAGCAATGTTTTAATGGTTTGACTCTCTAAATTATTTTTGATAAACCGTACTTTGTTTTCCAATGAAGACAATCACCATAATCAGTTCAAAAGTACATCCAGAGAAGAACACAAAGCTGAAAAGATAATACAAACCCCATCGTCCCCCTCTTTTTTTAATAATGTATCAACATACAATCATAAAGCAGTTGGTAACAAATGAAGTCTTGTATAAAACAAGTAGTATAAAGACAAGCGTACCTTTGCAAAGAAAGGGGCTTTCCCTTTCTTTGTTTACCCTAGTAAACAAAAAACAGGTTTAAAAGAGGAATTGTTTAGTAAGTGCCAAATCATCAAGTTGATACAAATGCATTTTGGAACCATGGCTACACTTCTACAGGGCAAGCAATTACAAGGGTCGGTAACTTTCTGCAACTGTTATGACCCTGCATGTGCCAATCTTTTGGATATATTCCTCTGTAATGTGGTTTTTACGTGAGATGCTTTCCATATTTCTTGATTAACCTAAATAGTCTTTAGATGACTGTGAAACCTTGCAGGAGGGAAAGCTGGCCTGACGCTTCTTCACAAAAATGCCATAATTTAACCCTTGCTGAAAACTGTCTTTGCTAAAAAACACTTGTTTGCTTCCTATTCACTACTTCTGGGAATCTAAGTTTTAAAAAATGTGAGAGACTATTCTCTAAGACCAGAATTCAAGAAAACTAGCTAAAATGCTAGCATTTATCTTCTCAGGCTTGCTGCAGTGTGATAAGGTGCTAACTTTTGGAAATTAATTCTACACTCCTTACTTGGGCGAAATCTCTGCTGAAGGAAAGCAAGTAGGGAGGGCAGAACAGCCCTTTGTACCATTGTTTTTAGAATTGCTGCCATTTACAGTTACAGTTTAGTGGTGAATTATTTGTTCAAGTAGACGGTGCCTCAGTGAAAATGTCTAGATAAAAGAATGCATATGTACAAGATCAGAAAAGGACCCCTCACCTCTGATTTAAAAAATAAATAGCTGGTTTAGATGGTTATTACTGGAATCTCATCTTTAAAGGAACAGGAAAGTCATTTTTTTCGAGTTTTGTCTTCTCTTTCAAACGGCTTACTGGTAACGGAAATGTCTTTCAGAGTTCCGTGACATGCATTGGGTAGCTTGGAGGTGGATGTGATGGCAATTTAATATTGAGGCGCCTGATATGACAGCTGTGGCAGAGCAAGTGGCCCTCTAATGGGTAACAACGATGGCCTTCCTCATCATTGAGCTGCAAGCCACAATCCTAGAAGAAACACAAACATCCCAGATCAGTGAGTGATTCAGGTAGGTCATCTCACAACAACACTGATCTAATGCTGCATAACCCTGAAAGCTCCCTCCTGGGCCTCCAAAGGCAGCAACCTCAAGAGTTTTTGGTAGGTGGACTCTGACTCTCTCATACTATGCAAAATGACATCACTGAAATCTAACAGAACAGTCTATAGTAGTACCCAGCATTTTTTTCCCCATTGTTTCCCATTCTGTTCTCTTCCGCACCTACTAAATGTTGATGCAAATCAGACAAAAACAGGCCAAGGACTGACCCTGACACAACCCAGAAGAGGTTACAACAGAAAAGGAGCTAATTCTGCAATAGGCAGCGAGCAGGAAACGGGGGCGCGTAAGTAGAGAATGAGAGGAGTGGAGAAGATGGGGAGATGAGACATGGTTTACTTCCAAAGCAGGGCTACACTTTCTCTATTTTGGAATTAAAAACAAATTTAAAACTCCAAGGTCCATCTTTAGTGGAAACACGTTAGTACCTCTGGGATCAGCACAGAACTACAGGGACGACATGGGTGAACAACACTGGAGGAACAGATAAAAAGAAAAACAACAAACAATGATCCTGCCTGCTGACTATTATGTACACTACAATAGAGACAATCCTGGTTTTCAGTTGTCATCGTTATAATTTTGAGGACATTTGAAAGTCATGGCAGTTTTGTTCTTGGATTTGATGTTTCGAGGATGTTAAATACTTAAAAATTGTTGCTGTAATCAGTCCTGACAAACCAGAGATTCTGAGTATGTATCTATGCACTTAATAGAAAGCAACCCTCCCCCCCCCCCCCAACAAAACAAAGAAAACCAGAACAAATTGGGCATATAGGTCATTTTAGTATTGAAAAACTGATGCAAAGGTTTTGATTGGACACAAAGTATGATTTATTCAGGTTTCATAGCTCCAGTTAAAATCCTCAAATTTTACAATGCTGAAATAAGAATGAAAAATGGGTTTTAAAGTAAGCTTTAAAACTGGAGTGTTAGTTTAGGGGGGCTTTAATCAAAGCTTCTACCAATGTAGTTTTTCTGTGTGTTACTACACATTATATAGTAACTTGATAGTCCTTTATGTAAGCCTGAAAATTAAATTCCTCATTAGAATTTAACAATTTCAGATACCCTACAGATGTGCCAAGTGTTCATACCTTTTTCCCTCTCCAAAATTATATTCTTTTTCTGCAATAAGAAAGCCTGCCTTCGCAGTGGATTTCAGTTTCAGAATGGAGGTCCGTTGATCTGTAAACCATCTTACATGTCTCAGAAGTTAAGTGGTTGCACAAGAAAGAGATGATACAGAAAACCAGCAAAGTTTCCAAACTGACTACGGACTTTGCATGGCCACCAGGTGATGATGACATTAATGGTGTTTCAGAAGTGGCTGCATCAGAGCCTTTGCAAAAGTCTCCATGTGAATACCTCAAAATACTGGCACTAGCCTTTGTAGCAGTATTTGGAGACTGCAGTGACCAGTATGTACAGTTTGAGTGCTCCATTTGAGACCATTAGGCAGTCACTTACCCCTGTTAACACATGGCTAACCCCGATTTCTGTACATAAATGCACTCTGCCATTCTGGGCAGATGTGGAGGCAGCTTGATTTGCCTCAAACTGGAGGGAGAATGGGGAAATGAATAATGAAACAGAACTGCACATAAACCCCCATTGGGACATTCTAATATAAAGTCAATAGCCTGATAGAGAAGGGGAGGGAGCTGTCATCTTAGGTGAAGCCTGCACAAAGCAATAGATGGGGGAAAAAGGAGGGGGGAAGTACAGCTCTCCAAAATGCTGCTATTTCCTGTGCCAATATATCTTTAAAAATTAATAGAGAAGGACGGAGTATCAGGTATCTCTGTTGGAAGGAGACAGCTCAGCAGATGGGGGCTTCCTTACATTTAGGCATTTCAAGATGCCCCAAATGTTGTTATTTTCTCCCTCAAGCTCTCTGTAAAACCTTTTTGTGCAAAAGTGCACAGAAGATAGTATTGCTACATTTTTCCCTCTGGTACTAAGACAGTTAGGTAGCACAGTTAGGATCTGTGTGGATATTTGCATGTTATATCAGAGTGCCAAACCTACAGCAAAAGGGAGGTTTTGGGTTGATCCTAAAAGAAAGAGTTTGTTTCCTCCTCATGTTCCCAGATGGAGAGCTAAGACCGAACTCAGCTCTCCTCTCTGAAGCAAGAGCACTAATCCCACAAATTGATCTGCCCCAATAAATGTTTAGATGTTCTGCACAAAAAGAAACTACTCCCAAAAAAGTGACAGAAAGTCACTGCTATCCCTGACTCTTTCTAATAAAGAATCAATAGTCATCCAGCATGGAAAAAACAGAGATTCCCCTAGAAAAGCCTTCCACCCTCACAGGGTGAGGGTCCTTTCCTGTGCAGGCAATGTAAATTCAAGTCTCCTCAAATCAGAGCCACACAGGCTATTATCCAGAGATCAGGAAAAAGAGAACCAGCACCTACCCTTTGTTCTCTCCCCAACTCGCAGTATTGAGAAAATTCAACCCCACCAACCAAACCCAGCTTTTGAAGTTAATATACTGGGAAAAATAAAGAACTAATTTGGTACTGGAGATGGCAGCACCACTCGCAGCCCAGCTAGCACTCCTCCCTTTGCCTCCCTCCAGGAGCCATGGGGCAGAGCCCTACCTGCCCAGGCGTGCAAGACCCAGCAAGCACACCCTGGGGTGTGAGTCAGGCACCCACCAAGAGGCTGGTCGTTACTAGCAAAGCCAGGCCATGGGGTGGGCTGGCAGCGGCGCCTGATGTTTACCTCGCAGTGATAGCACTCCACATGGTAGTCTTTGTCCATGGATACCACCCGAATGGTCTCCTCGGAGCCCTGTTGGGGAAGCAGAGAGAAGGTAAGAGTGGGCTTATAATCAGTGTTTTCTCAATCTTCTTTCAGTGACCAACCTATTGTTTTGGAGAGCTGTTTCCCTGAGGGATCGTCTCTTCCTCACAGAGCTCTGACTGCTGAGGGTCTTGCTGCCTGCTGGCTTTGCTGTTTAACAGCAGCATGGGTGTCTGGCATATCTAAGCTGTAGCGGCCATTTGCGGAGTATAGCCAAAACTTCATCCTCAAGGGACAAATTAGTCTTGAAATCAAATAGTTTTCCAAGGGCACCCAGGATCTGAATGAATTACCAGCCAAAAGCTATGACCTGCTGACTGGATAACCTTTCCTTGTAGACATCCTGGCTTGAGTTTTCCAGGAGTTGTATTCCCCTCAAGCCATCTGCTGCACAGCTATTTTGCACATGCACATGTCACTGTATGTACCCCATAGGGATTTACATACCAGTCCAGCAGGTAATTATGTGCACAGGTCAAAACCTCAGCGCGAGGGTGGATGCAGCGAGTTGTGTAATTCCTGGCTGAGCCCCAGGCCCTGCAGAGCAGCCCGTACCCTTCTTGTAACCTCACAGACTCTTTCCCTGATCCACTCTGAAGCGTCTGAAGACAGAGCTCATTAAATATGTTGCCTTGCATTGTTTCCAGTTCCAGGTGTGGTTAGAGCATCAGATATGACGTAGACTATGTCTGAGAAGCTGTGGGCAAGTTAGTACCTGCGCTGCTAGACTTGAACTAACCTAAGAAACCTTCATGGGAAAGAACGTGGTGTCTATCCTGCTAGCCATCAGATGAGTCAGCAATAGGACTGCTTTTTTTTTTCCCCCTTTTCTTTTTTTTTTTTTTTTTTAAATAATTTTGTAAGACACAAATCCAGTGATATTTACATAGGGGTTTTGTCCTCACATTCCATCAGCAGGACAAGCAGTTCTGGCTTAGCCTTTATAAAGGTTTTTAGTTATGTGAGACCTGGCCATTTAACAGAAATAATAATGACAGAGAGTAACATGCAGAGCGATGGAGGTGGGCATGCTGAGAGGCTGTAGCCACAGGCTTTATTGGGGCACAGCAGCTTATAGGATGCAAGCCCTGGCTCTATAAATATAACAAGAGGAAAAGGAAGAAGGCGCTGAGGCCCTTCCTTACAAATGAGCGGGTCAGCAACCTCAGCAATGGCAACTCAGAGGGTCCTGCACCCACCACAGTATGAGGAAGCACCACTGTGGGCAGGCAGAAAAAGGGTGTCTTAATGCGTAAGTCTTATCGTGCTAACTATGCTGTCAGGATGGGCTGAGGTTGCAAGCAGGTCATTCATTTGGCCTCCCTTTTGGCCACCTTTTCTACTTCCTTTTCCACCCCTTTATGCACTTTCATTACATTGCCACCCCAGGACGACACACTGTGTGGCCTTTTCACAGGGTCAGGGTAACCCTCAGCTGTCTTTTCAAGTTTGGGCATCTTAACAGATCCACATCAGAAATGCAAATGTAGCAGACAAGGAAAATTGCTACTTGAGCTAGTGGGAAATTCTAAAAATAAACAGGGCTTTACTTCTTGGGTTGTTGTTGGAGTCCCAGTCAGGGCTTTCAATTAAATGAGATTTATAACAACATAATTAAGACCTGGAAAGCACCCTAAAGACACAAAGTATTATGCTGCATAAGTAGTATGACTATTACAACCTCTGGAAATGTTTGGGAATGACATTACTGCTGAACTGTATTTAGTTTAGTATCTGACACAGTATAAATTCTAGAAGAGGGAGGAAAAGCATCTAATGTGTTTTTAGAAATGTTCATATGCCAACAGCTGTTTTCTCTAAAGAGTCAGTGCATGTTAACATGTACCTGTGCTGGTAGGATCGGCTGGTTACAGGAAGCGCATTTTGGTGCAAAAACCCTAGGGTGCAAGAAAAAAAGTGTTCAAATCACATTTAAAGCTTCTTCAAAAAGTAGAACTGAGAGCACTATTCTAACTATGCCTTGTTTTTAGCAAAATGTAGAGCCACAGGATTTGAAACACCTCTAAATGTTTGATGATATTCAGGGAAAAGGAGACTTGGAAGAGGCTGATCTACCCCAGCTTTATTGCTTAGGTCTTCCTGACCCATAGACATAGTGCAAAGCAGCTCCTGCCTTGGGGCCTATCACCATCTGACGTCAGGAAGACATAACCATGCTAAATAGGAGAGGGGCTGATTGTGGCTAGGAGCTACTTAAATCAAATACATCAACTGGTCTTATCCACAGCTGCATTTTACGACAATCACTGGGCCAACATTCACTCTATCCTTGTAACACGGTCAACTTGGTACCAATAGGGTTGAGTTCAGAGCAATTTACGCTTGCTGCATAAGCCGAGTTACTGGTTAACTGGAGGTAAGAGCATTCATGTTGCCTTTGAGTAGGAGCAGAAAGGAGTCCAAAAACAATCACTTAAACTACAAAACTTTGTCAGGCGAGGCTAAAATCATTCTAACATTAGCTGCTAATTACGTGTCTGCTGTCCAGTCTAGGTAAACCTAACTTAAATTCGCCAGAATCATCACTACCAGAACGTCGACTCTTAGAAACAGCCAGCAGAACCTACCATCACTTCCAGAACTAGCTTGATCTAATTACGTCTTTCAGGACTTTCACTATTAGAGAAAGCCACCAGAGAAGCACATCCTCTGACACAGCTTGACTTTCAACCTCCCCTGACCACTGCATGCCACAATGGGCCCATGAAGCAACCTTTAATGTAACTTCAAAATACTTTACAAATGCAACATGTGAGAGCAGCACTTAAGGGACATCCGAACAAATAGGAATGACCCTTTTTATCTGCTACAAGGCTTAGAACTCTACCAATAATTTAACTACTATAATTTTTCCAAGCACGCAATGGATTTGTGTACTTACGTATGGTAGTCTTTGACACAGTAAATATTGTTCTCCACATCTACAGTGAAGGGGACTCCATCCAAACACTCGTTACACACCACACAGCGGAAGCAGCCAGGATGGTATGACTTTCCAAGGGCCTGTAAGATCTTAAGAGGCAAACAGCAAAATAAGTGGATGCATGATTACATGAGATCCCCCCCCATATGCTGCTGTGTCTGATTCTTAATACTGACAGTGAAAAAAAGCACTTCAGGATGAAATTACCACTCTGCATATCTGTCAGCAAGGGGCCTTGTAAAACAATCAACTTGCTTATTTCAGTGGATTCCCAGTATAGAGAGAACTGTGAAAATCAAGCTAATGCCTATCAGTCTTAGCTCTGCAGGGCCAACACTGCCAACAGAAACTAAAAATGGCTTCAGAGACCTCTTGTTGGAAAATCTGTTGCAGCCAAACACAAGTTACCAGGATACGGAGTTAATTCATGAAATTTAACAGGCAGAATCCAAACCTGTCATTACTCAAACTTTAAAATAACAAATCAAGCAAATAGATAGGTGTCCCTTTATTAATTAAGAACCCTAATCCACCACAGTTACTGACTGGTTATCACTCAGTCATAGGGGCCCATTGGTTTCTGTTAGAATTCCAGCTGTATCCATGTATCCTGGCTTTTCCCATGCTGACCTTCCGCATCACATTTTAAAGGTTTCAAGGAGAGGCCTGATGCAGTCAGAGCTACACCACTACAGAACAGCTCCCCTCCTTCCTGGCATCCTTCTGTGTAACGCTCAGTGTGGCACTGGGACATCAAGGAGGACGCACCAAGCCCATGAAGAGTGAGACATGGTACCATCTTCAGGCAGCTCTCAACAGGTTATAGCACCAATTGCATACATTCCAGGTATAAGAAATACTTTGAAAGGTAATTTAAAAAGTATCTATCTGCTAGCATCAGCGCTCAGCTTAGAGTTGCTAATAAGCCAGAGATGAAAAATCTGCACAGGCCAAGCTCTCATGGCCTCGTAGATGATTCTATGAATAAAGATTAAGTCAACAGGAAATAAGAAGTGGCACATAGGAAAAATGAAAAAAAGTAAATTTATTTTAACCTTTTTTTCACCTCTAATGAAGCCCTATAGCTTTCCATTCAGTGAGTGGCATCAGACTCCATTTGCAAGCCTGTTCCTAGCCAGAAACAACTCATCTCTGTGCGTGTGTTGCTATCTGAGCACTACGTAACACACAGGCTGGCATGGTTGTGCAGCCACCCCTTTCCAGAGAGCAACTGCTAATTCAACTGCACTTTCAGCCTTGAACAGCTTCAGCTGCACCCAGGCCTGTGGGGCTGCAGCTCTCTGCTCCTCCGCTGTGCACGGGCACCACCACTGTGCAGGCACGCTTGTCTGTGCGCTCCCAGCAAAGACCATAAAGGAATTAACCAAATAAGACTGCTTAATTCCTGGAGCTCCCTTTTGTCAGAGCACACTTGCTGATGAGAGAAAGGCAGACGAGCACCTGCCAAGCTTCCAGCTACTGAGCTCCACCAACAAGATATTATGGACTCTTGCCTGGGATTCTGCAATTAAGGGCCAGCTCAAAGCATGCAAGTTGGGATACCCCTCCCCCTCCCAGCATGACACAACTCTAGAAATTTGCTCTTGGGCTGAACCGAACAATATCCTTGTCCAACCAGTGGTGCCAGGATCTGAGCCAGAATCCTCATTAATGAAGTCTCCGTTCCAGCTCCTACTGAACCTCTGTGTTTGCAACGCAATAGCTACTTCTGTTAGGCATACTGAGGTTCATACACATTTTAAAGCAAGCAGAAAATATGTGCAACGTGCAAGCCACTTCATTTTGTTTGGGCATTTCTGCTTAGGAAGAACAGACTAAATTCTTCCTACTTTCACCCACTGAAACGATACCAGCAGTATCTGGCCCAACCCACAGCCCTTTGATACTTTTATTGTAAAAGTAACTGTGACTACTGGCTCCCTACAAATCCCAGTGGCAATAATACTTTTTAACTGACATGGAGCAAGTGGCAGAAGGTAAATAAAGCAAGTCACAGAGCAGGCAACAAACCTCACGACTACTGATAATGTCCCTCTCCTCTTCAGCCCAGATTCCATCCCCTTGACAGAGCTCTTGCTATTCTGCTGTCTTACAGAGCATAGCCTTTGGTTTCCTTTACCATGTTCTCATACAAAGCTGTGCTGTATTTTTTCCCCCTTTAGTATTAAAATTCTGTTTATCTTTTTGTTTTTAAACTGGCATGTGGCTGAACAACAGCGTCCCATAAGAAAAGCAGCCCAACTTACTGTACTTAATAGCAATAAAGCATGAAGGTATTTTTGTTTATTTCCTGCCTCAGTTTCAAAAATTACCTTGACAGCAGTGAAGACACAGTGATATCTGACTAGGGAAGAAGCACAATGTCTCACAGTGCAGTACCCCAAGTACATGAAAAGCAAGCTACCCCACGGTTAGGAATTTAGGTCTCTTACCATTTCCATTATGAGGTGTCCACAAACAAAGCACTTGTCCGCTGTTTGCTGAAAACCTGAATACTGTTGAAATGACAGAAAAGAAAGGATTATTAGTAGCCACTCCTCTAGCTGCAGAAATACCTCCTAAGTGAACACTGCGCTATTTTCCAGCCTGTGCTGTATATGACAGCAAACTACACAATAGGTTTGGGAGACACTGACTCAGAAGCCTTCGCTCTGCACGTGCAGCATGCTCAGATGCCAGCTTGGCCTTCTGATCCACTGCAAGATTTCCATTGACATTTCCAATGTAACATTATTATTTTAAGTTTGATTTTTATTTTTCAGGCCTATTTGGCGTTTGGTGTGCTGGAATTAGCTTGAATTCACTCTTTTGGTTATTGCTGTTGGGGAAGTAAATAACATAGGACTTACCTCCCAACCCTTGCGTAAATTAGTCACCAGATGCTTACCGACCTCAGCTTTTGGACCTACATTTCACTCCGTGCTATATGCAGGCTAGAAAAATGAAGACAGCTGCCTCGTAGATACCAAGGTTTTTATTGAGGGAAGAGTCTAGAAGTCCATTTGTAGGAGCCTGGGCTCCCTGCACAATGTGAGCAACAGTAAGGTACCTCATAAAGATGATACAAACCCCAACCGTCAGCCCATGCTTCAGCCCGCAGTGGGAAACGGGAAGGCCGGGCCAGCCTGGCAGCAAGAGCCCTCTCGGGTTCAGTGCCAGGGCCACAGCAGTGGGGACCAAAGCTCTGTGTTCCCTGCCTGAGTGTTTTTGACAACTTTGTACTTGCCTCCCCAAAGCAGATCCTGTTTCAGATGCCAAAGTCTGTCTTTAGCCCTGTGTGTAGAGGTACACAAAAAATATCAAGGTTATCAGGCCAGACGACTGACCTACCAAACAACTACCCTACAGGCAAGAGGCATTTGCCTGAAGAACTCCAGCCATGTAATTTTGAAACTGGTATTTGCAGTGGCTGAACTTTACCCTCACCCACTGCAGTCCCATATAAGCAAAGTGCTGCGTGTGCACTCTTTCCTGCCAGAGGGAAGGGGTGCCCAGTTATTTGTACGGTATTGCACAGTGATGCTTATTTCAGCAATTAAAGTTGTAGCAAAGCTTACCTGAAATGTACTTTAGTTGCATAAGGGATATAAGATAAAAGGGAACGAGGAGGATGCGTGTAAACTGGACTCTTCTCCCAGAGCACAGGTTAATTGACTCAGGCATCTAATGCATCCTCAGAGCCTCAGCCCAACAGAGCTTACGGCTTGCTCCATTCCCCCCTTGATTTAGTGGGGATTAACCGTCCCCTCACTTCAAAAGCCAGTGGTTCCCAGCCTAGAGCTGCCATATGTTTTCCTTTTTACTGGTGTGAGGAGATTGCACGTTATTTCAGATCAGTAGGCTGGAGACAAAATTATTGTTGCCATGCAACAAAGTGATCATGAAGGAAAAGGTGTCGCAGACACTTTGACAGGCCCAGAAGGTCAGTAAATGATGGTATGGCAGGCGTCACAGCTCCAAATTTACTACGCACTAAGGAACACAGCTCATGCAATCTTAAGAAACTTTGAAACTTCATCAAAAGAGACCAGGGTGTTCGGGAACAAAAACACAGGCAGGCAGTCCTAGCTGGCTGTTTCTGCAGGATACTGGTTTTCTGCTTTCTTCTTCTTCTTACTGATGCAGAAAAAAGGCCTCACTGCTTGGGACGCTTCTTGGCTGCACTGTATCTGAGTAGCCATCTGGCTAGACTATTTCCTAAGGTTGCGAACTCGAGGGTTACTGGAAACAGGTGGGTAGGTCCTAGTGGCGCAGACAGCAGAGGATTAACAGTAGTACAAACCCAGCTAATTCTAAAATCCTGCTGGAATGAATTTACCAGTACCATCTGGCTGTCATTCGATAAGGAATGCAAAGGAGCATTTACCCAGCTATTGATTAAGAGGGAACATTATTCTCCAGGAACAGAATGGCATAGTGGTCAGATTAATGTCATTTATTGCTAACTAGATTGTCATAAATTACACTGTTTGTCAGAAAGAAAGGTTTTGCTGACACAAAAATCACTCTTTATATGACTAACCCTATTAAATTAAAACCATGATTTGTTTTTAACAAGAGAATTGTTATTTGTCAAACACATCCAGAACTGGATTACCCAATTAAGACTTTGCAAAATGGCAGTAAGTCTAATAGCAGTGATAAAATATTTCACGGGCTTGGGGAGCTGTCCTTTACCACTACACACTGTGATCTCTTCTGACCACCGTATCAATCCCAGACAAACTGGAGACCTGATTCAGTGAGATCAGTGTTTCAGATGCAGCTCTGCTTGTGTTTTAAATCTATCTGGGCTGGAAAAGAGTTACAGTCTCAGATCCCAGCAGCATTGTTCTCTACATGATGGTAGTACTGTGAACACTGCTGTTTAAAGGTAAACTAAATTATTTTCTCTACATTTTTGTAGCTCATGTGTCAACTTCTCCTTTGCAGTGTTTGTTCTTAACTTGCAGATTTCAAACAGGGCTGTTGTGCTGTTTTCAATTTAGAAGCAGAGCTTACCAACGATGTCCTAAAATGGGCAACCTCTGTCTTTGAAGCACTTGATTATTACTAACCTTCACAAATCTCGTGTGTGCAATGAGAGAGAAATTGTGACTTGCTCCACACTGCAGACAAGGCAGAATGGCTTCTTTATTATCTCTGAACACACCCCAGAGCCTCCCCGATGACGGGTTCCCAGCGTGGCTAGGTGGGAGAAGCAAGCACTGGTCCCCAGAGCTTATGAACTAGGTAACTGCAAGAGAAGAGGAGGTTGTGTTCTACAGACTTGTAGCCTCTTTTATTACTGCCATAGCTGGAGAGAAGGAAAGAACTTTTGCGCACTCTAGCTCTCCCTCACAACCTGGAGACGTGAAAAACAGATTGAGGCGGAACAGTGAAGTAATACAGGCTGATAGGCAAGACCCTAGTGGAGAAGCCAAATGACAGCTATGTTTCCTGTACACATGGTATTTCGTACATAATTTCATTCGGGATGTAAGCAGTACTGGGCTCAGTTCTAGCCTTACTCTATATGTTTCTTATGTGCCAGGTTTTTGGTCTTTTTTAAAATATTCTGTTGGCAGACCAGTAAGATGATGTAAATACAGACTGATCTCAAGCTAGACGGAAACATTCAGAAATCTACAGACAGTCTGTACCCAGGAAAAAGAAGAAGTGTAACTTTGAACTTTCCCAAATATTCATTATAGATGTTCATTAAGCATGTATAAAAACACTGAAAGAAGTTGTTATAACAAGAACAGCTCTGAAATTCAAAGCTGAAAATGAAGTGTTACCCTTTACTGTCACTTCTGTGACTTAGCAGTAAGATGCGAGTTACCAGGATGCAAAGAAAACAAGTGCATGTTGAAGAGCTGGTATATTATTTTTCCCGATTTCTTAGTTTGGTCCCAACTGTTTTCTCCCATATTTACCTTATTCTTAACTTCTCTCCCACGACAATAAAATCTCACTTTATGTGCATGAATCAAGACTTTGTAATCAAGCTCACCAATGATACTTACATAAAATAAGACTCTGGGAAACTAAATAAACCTTGAGAAATATGTTAATTATGTTAGAATAGAAGAGTAAAAATAAAGTACAAGACTTGGCTGGCTGAACTTTTCTTTTGTTTGCTGTCCACTATACTTTGATTATCAAACAGGCAAAAAAATCTCTAATGATTCTGTCCAAGAGTCTTTGTTTCAATGTAAGAGGAAAACAAGTCCCCTTCTGTCCTCAATATTTAGGCCTGTTAGTGTCCTTCTGTGATAATCTTGGAGTTTATAACTCTTCTGTCTAATGTGCAATATATCCAAAAGAAATTAACAATGAATTTTGAGCATATAATGAACAATTATGCATGGAGGATAATCCCACCAAGTACTATGAGAAACAATTTTTCCTGTCTGCCCTCAGTCCTGTAACCAATCTTGGGTGTCTACCCAGGGTCTTTTAAAGTTTGATGTTCTCATCATTATTTTCAAAAGCAAAAATATTCAAAAAACAGCATGCCTGAAAAAGGCTTCAGGACCCAAAGTTTCTACCTTAGGCAATGTCAGATCTTTGAAAAGACATGTCGCTGCTTCTCCTTTGCATGCCTAGCCGTGCCCAAGGAGAGGCTGATGCACTTCCCTGCTGTTATGCACTCAACAAAACAAAACCTTCCTCCTGGAAACAGACCCTGGAATCTCATTCAGGCCCATTTTCTTCTTTGATGAGGATCTTCAAAACCTGCTAAAGGTTTGTGCAAGCAGATCGAGTGGGTTACATTTCAGTAGGTGTGGCAGTTGCTGCCCCGGTAATGGTATGAAGCCGTAAAAACTACAATTCACCATTACAGCACTCCACAGTCACTGAATGCGATTGCTCAGCCTGGACTTGAGATTCCTACTCTTTTATGCTTTAAGGGCTTTTGAGAGGGATGATCAGGAGTTTTTGCCAAACTGCTTCAGGCATTTAATTCTGAAAACTAATTTCTGAATTGGGTGCTATGCTAATAATGTATTCCAACCCCAGGCTGCCTGTAATCCCTCACAGACTCTCTTCTCCTTGGTTTCCCATTAGCAGAGCATCTGTCTTCTCACTGCTTTATTGTTTGCTCTCTGCATGGGACCCTTAGTACATGGGACACAACAATGCAAGAAATTCATGGGATCACGTTAAGAGAGGGAGAGAATATCAAATTTGGTTTCATGCAGATGGGGTTTTGTTGTTGTTGGGTTTTTACACACATATTTAAATGCAGTGATTAAACTGAACTGAACAAAATGGGGCCTTCTCAGGCTCAAAGATACGGGAGCCTCATGGCAGGTGGCAGAGATTAAACTAAAGGAAAATAGTCCAGAACTTCACTCTTCATCTTGCTGAAACCCTTTCATATGTCCTGTTCCTTCACCCTGTCTTGCTGCCAGTGAGGAAACACTACTGCAGCAGCTTATCTCAGTTCTGCATTTCCACTTTGTTATGTTTGAAGGACACGGGTAGGGCAAGGAAGGACTTCACGTTCTGCACAGAGGTAACAGTTGGTCTGGCTATGCACAAAACTCTGCCAAAAGTCAGGAATTCAGCTGGTAGCTAACTTTGCCTTAGCAGTCAGGCATTTTATAGCCCCTGAAAAGGAATAGCCATTTACTTCCTAGAGAGCCTACAGAGACCCATGTGTAAGCACTCACCAAGGCTACTTTCTATCTGATTAAGAGCCAATAATGATTTTCTTACCTAGATTTCCCTTAAACTCTTGTGGAAGCTTTGCAGTGACAATGATCAAGAAAAAAGCCCGAAGCAACAACTTTAACTCTGCATATCATACACCCCAATTCTATTAACTTGATTCACATTGTACAGCGCTATACTCTTGCTGTGGGTTATTTATTGTCACTGCTATCATCTATTATGTACACTGTGAAAGAAACTGTCTACATTAGAACATATCTTCCTGGAAAAAAAAAATACCTGGATTGTATTCAAAACAGTTGTTGAAAGATTTCAATTCAAAACATAACAGCAACTAATACCAACGTTTACTACAGAAGTGGAAACATCACTTTCTCACATGTTTTTTTTCCCAACTCTCCCATAGAAAAAAATTAATGCTGTCTGCTTACGAGTGTTTGGCAGGAGTTACACATAATTAGAAAGAGCTCCAGTTCTTTTAAGTGTGCTTCAGTTATTGTAATTTACTTTTCAATGTAATATTATGAAAAATGGGATAATCTGTTTGGATCACCATCTCAAGAGGAAATAGGGGAGCGACTATCTGGCATGAAACCAATTGGACTTTGTAACACACTCTTAACAACATTCCACTAGCAAATGTAAAATACAGGATAGTTGCAAAAGCTAGTCCATAGCGATACACCTCAGAAAAACCCCATCTTTGTCTTTTCTTGTCTATTTTGTCACGGCCCAGAGAGTGATTCCTGTGACCCATTTAGCAATCTGTAACCCAGTTCAGGAAACTCTGAGCATCCTTCTAGTGAATACAGACCTTACTCACACATTGACATTTCATCACATTATGTTTATCTACATTATCACCTGGGTCTAGGTACTGCCTGCGTATTGCTAGTCTATAAACGTGAGAGCTTCTTCTGGACTCCAGTTGGTCTCCTATTTGAAAACACCAATTTTCTTCAATTAGCAGACCTGCAGTTTGCCATGCCATGCAGTGCTTGCAGCATTCACCCTGAGTTTCTCAGCCTTGGTGCCAAAGTTTTTATACGGGCCCTAGCTTTAAAGAGTCGTCCTCTGGGGTGAATTCCTGGGAGAAAATCCAGACCCCTCTGAAGTCAACGGGACTTCTGCCACCAGCTTCAGTGGACTTGTAACTTCTTGATATGGGATACAGCACTACAGTATTGTGTTGCAATGAGAGGTGAATGCAAACTGCCAGCTCTACACACTTCATGCTGATTCACACTGAAGTCCAAAGTGCAGAGGCCAATCAATACTTGACTATCCCTAAATACATTGAAATTTGAATTTTAAGTCCATCTTTAGGTTTGATGCAACACTTCAATTCAGAATACCCCGATTGATCATTATTACTGTCAAATTCTTTTATAAAATAAAACCAGGAACACTGGCATACTACAAACTTAGGAAAAGCTAAGGAAGGAAAGTATTCAAAATTTTTTGGCAGGGAGGGGCTGGAGTGAGACACACACAAGTAACAACATGAACTTCACTCCCTCATATGCCGATTACAGTAACAAGCTATAATCTGTTTGTGTTTGTTTTCAGTGACAGTATTTGGGACCACAGCAACGCTTGGCATTCATGCTGCCTCTGGAACCTGAAAGCACCTCCTGTCCCAACCTAGAGCCATGAGTGCCTTGAAAAGGCTCACAGACTTCCTTACATGTTTCTCTACACAGGAATATTGCAGCAAATCCCTTTCCGAGCTTTGATTCCATCATTCTGTTAAACATCAATAAACACCCATGTCTGTCTGTTCTCTGACTGGAGTGTGCATTTTAATAGCAAGTCTCCTAAATACAACATCCTCACAATTATCTAGAACTCCCTTTGCTCTGTGATTCCCATTAGATATGAAATGGACACAAGCTGCAACTTTAATCATTTACCTTTTCAACCGAGTCTATTTTTTCAGAGAGCGCCTCACTTAGCAGCAGTGGGCTCTCTGACTAATGCACTAGTCCCAGTCCTCACCTCCCTAGGGGGAATCTCCAAACATTTATACTTGCTGAGACGGAAAATCAAACCTCTGACTCCAGCTGACACCAGCTTCCATTACACTAAATAAAAACTATCTTCTTAGGGCCCCAGCAAGTGGGATGGGCCATTTCCCACACTGCCAGGCTTGGAAAACAGCATGTGCACAAACTGAGAAGAATAGCCTCGTTAGTATTAGTATTTACATTGCAGCCATGCCCAGGGGCCCAAATTAGGGTAAGGTTCTTGTGTTTGGTGCTACAGGAGATGAAGGTGCAAGCCCTGCTCTCATGAACTACTGATCACCCAGCTAGTGCTCCATTGATATCCTATCCCTTTCCCCCACCAAAGGCTGATTACTTCCATTTGTCACCTCCCTACCAGTCTTGCACACCCAGATCCTTTCACATTTTTAAAATTATTGAGAGTTTTACAGTTGTGGATGTAAGACAAGGCCCTGAATGTTCTCTCTGTACCTGACTTTTGCATTGCAGTGGCCAGCTGCTGAGCAGAGGCTACAGCTGTAGCAAGGAGGAGTGTGTCCTGAGCAGGTACCAGTCACTGGTGTAGGGGAGAGAGGATCAGGAAGCCCCGTAGACTGGATGGAGAGGAGAAGGAAGAGTTGAGAGGCAGCCTGCAGGGTTGCAAGGCACAGCTCTGCTGGGGCTGTGGGCTGCTTGCCCTCCTTAGGCCACAGCCTTAGCCCCTGCCTGGAGGGAACGAGGTCAGGGCAAGGAGCCACAGAGGCACCAGCACGCAACCATGGCAGGGGCTGGGAGGGGCAGAAAGGGGATGCCCACAGGCCCCCTGCAGCCTTGCAACAAGTGAAATCTCTATGGTTGGCATGTGCAAGACGAAGTTTTTAGAGCCTTTCTTTTATTCATGGGCAAAGTGACAAATCTTCCTCCAGTCTTACTGAAATGGATGAACAACTTTAGATGAAACTTTCAACAACTAATCACAGCAAAGTTTGCCAGAGGCAAAAACCTGGTGTGAAGAAGTTCAGCCCAACTAATTAAATTTGGCAAAGTTATAAGACAGTGACTGAGATAATCTTAAAAGGGGAAGTTTTGGATGACCTTAATGCTATGCGCTGCAGCTCACGGTGTCTGTAGTAGGTTATTTCCAGACCATCTGAGTGTCTTCCAGTAGTGCATTAAGCAATGTAACTAACATCTGTCACGAGGTTCATTTTCCCTCTCATCTCCTCCCTAGAGGGAAATTCTCTCATTTCTTAACCTCTGCTGGACCCCCACTCAATAATGTTCATTACCTCAAGAGAAAAAGGAAAAACCTATCAAAAAGAAAAAAAAAAAAAAGAGAGAGAGAGATAATAGATCTAAGATTCAGGCTGCTTTGGTGACATTTTTAAAGTCTTTTTTGCCAGGAAAAACAGTAATTTCTTTTAAATTTCTTTACATGATATTTAAGCATTGAAAAGGAAAGACAAATTAAAATTATTGAGCTATTTTTCCTTCACCCATGATTATGTGGCAATTTATCAACAAAATGGAACAAGAACATCTGACTGGGATTATTTATTATACAGTAAGGCATTTATTTTTTGTTCACTTCACTAGGAACAGTGTCCCTGTTATGGCTAGTTAGCCATCTGTGTCCTGAGAGCTTTCGGGGAAGGATTAAACTGTCATTTGTTTTATTTCCTTTCATGAAATAACTATCCTAACAGGGCTGAGGCAAGACTTAGATATTGCTGAACTTGCTACCTTAAGGTGGCATGAAAATGAGTAACTGGGTCTTCCCTGGAGTTAAAGCAAAGCAATGAGAAGTCTGGGGTTTTGATCTTTTTACTTCTTACACTCAGTAACATGCAATATCACTACTGAAGTGCTCCTACTGGAAACTGCACAGATTAGGCAATCTCTACGCCATGATTAGGCAGAAATGGAATCATCTGTGTGTTTGGGTTTTTAAAAATCTTATTCATTCACTACACTTAGCCAATATGGCTTGAGTTTAAGCACTGAGACAATTTGCAGCTAATCAGGGCTGGAAGCAGGAGGCTGACAAAAATAAAGAGGAGGTATGCCATGTCCTCCAGGTGGTAAGGCTTTACCAGCCCTCACCCATCGATTTGCAACCCCACACCAAGAAGGCCAGCACCATTCTTGCGAGGATGACTGCGGCATGTGGCATCCCTTCCCCATCTACAGCTCCACAAGTGGGTCAAAATTCTAGTGCTTCTTCCCTGGAAAGAATGAGCAAAATAAGCCGCCTGATTCAGAGAAAGATAATCTGTGCCCTCAGTAAGAGCAAACATGTGGGAAAACTATTTGCTAGAAGAATGTACCTTGCGGCTGTTGCCAAAGGTTTTGATGGGTGTATCTGTGCTTTAGATAGCTTTATGGCTGTGCAGTGGAAATTGCTCATAATAAATGATAACATCTACATTTGTCCAGGAACACCTTTTGTCCAGAAATCAAAAGTACTTTTCAAAGAAAGGGCCAGATTTTTGAATGCTTGATGCTAGTAGCTCCTCATGTCCCACTTTTACGGACCCATTTTTTGGAAACAACTTGGTAGCCAAAGCTCTCTGGCATTCGCTATGCTTTAAGTGACAACCGAGCTCTCTCAAAAAAACGAGACCCACACAGCATTTCATCACTGAAGTGCAACTGCCTATGGGGTGGAAGAGACACACCCCTGGAGTGGCTGGCACCAGCCTGTGCTGAACCTCGAAAGGGACAGTTTAGCCAAGGAGTGTAAGCCCTGCTCTTGTAACAGCTGCCAAACATTTATAAGAATCAGGATCAGATAATGGCTTCTCTCAAGGTCTTGGCTTCAAGGACCATATATAATACTGCAGTGAATTCCATGTATCACCTTTGATAGAAAGAGCTGATCTGTCTTGAGTGAATGGGAGTTAAAGAACCAAGATTCACATATGAGCCATCAACTACAGCTTTGGAGACTGTGCCGGCAGGAGCCATTCTGACCCAGAAAACAGCACTATCGCAGGAGAATTAAATACCAACACCTACAGCATGTTAAACATTTCTAACAGTTACAACAAGAAGAAACCCATAGATAATATCCATACTTCCCTATAATTTCCTACATTGACTGGTTCACAGCAAGAACCAGTTCAGCTTTTCTGCCCACTGTTGTTCATGTGCTATTTACTGCAGTCCCAGAGTGGGACTTACTGCGGTTCCTGTGTCTTGCCTGGACCGGCCCACAGGACATCCCAGTAAGATGCCAGGGATGACGGTAAAGAAGCACTGGCAGCAAATTCCTGGCATGCATAGAGGTAGCAGTGGGGATGGACAGACCTCGGCAGTAATGACAGCCCTCAGCTCCGCCCAGTGCTGCCTGTTGAGGGCAGGAAGGGGATGGGCTCTCTTCCAGGTAGCAGGGAGGCTTCAGCCCACTACCACCCCTGCTCCCCGTTTGCATTACATTTGCAAGTCAGCTGCTTCCCAGACGAGGGTCTCATTCAGACCACTGCTGCTCTGGCGGGACTGTGAGCAATGAAACATTGACTCCTCATATCTGTCCCTGGGAATACATGGAAAGATCATCCTGCTGTTGCATGCCTAACCATGTACACACAGGCCTCTCCAATTCAGCTGTTATTACATGGATTTCATCAATGACCCCAGCGTGACAGCACAGTACCTCCTGCCCAAAGTTTCTCAAGCTGCTCTGCTAATTCCTGCTATGTTTGTGTTGTACTTAACCTGGTCACAAGCTGTGGGGGTTGCAACTCCAGAGAGCTGTGACCTGGCTCCCGTACCTACAGGAGCATCTAATTCTCCTGATCAGTTCCCAGGCAAACAAAAGCCAAGGAAGAGCACAGATACCAATGGGACACAGTGTTTTCTTAGCAGGAATACAATTATAACTTAGGTATACTGCCTATACCGCTCCCAAATTAAAATAATCTTTTTCTTATGCTCTTACCTAAGAATGAGACCGGAATGTGATCCACTCTGCTTCTGACTGCATTCACTGCCCAGAAAGAGGCTGCAACGACCTAAGAGACAAGTCTCCCAGTGCAAGAATGGTCGAAGGTAGGAGTGTGTACTCACATGGCTGCTACAGGGCAAGGGCAGAGGCTTGCAGGGAGGGAGAACGCACGTCTCTGTGGAAGACCCATGGATTCAAGGCTAGGGGACAACTCCACAGACTGTTATGATGCATAGCAGCTCCTAAAGCTCTGCTGGTGCTCTCTTCTTGGCCTGCAAAGCTTGCATGGCAGTGATCAGAGGACAGATTTGGTTATCTGCTTTGGACTGAAAACACCTCTTTTTAGAGAGGATTGGGGTTTCCAAGTGGTTAGGAGCAAGACCTGAGAATATGAAGTAGTTAAAGTAATTTCCTTTTTAATTGCTACTTTGCAGCCTTTTCCTGCAACTTTGAGAAAAACTTTGTGCTTTCTCTGTCCACAGAACTCTAAAATAGGCAAAGTTGATTTATTAGGGAAACAAGACAATTCCTAGTATTCTTGCTATGACGTTTGCTCAGGGGAAGCTGAGAGATGAAATTACTTTCTGAGAAGCAGCTGGCTTAACATGGGCAAGGACAACATCGGAGTTTGATTTCTTTGCTGACTTATGCAGCAGTGAGTCCCTTGATCTGCTTCTCTCCCCTTCCTCTGTGCTACTGGCAATCAGCTAAGACATGCCTATGGGAGGCTTGGGCTTTTAAATCTGTGCCTTAAATGTCCCAACAGTTCCCTAACTTGCAGAAAGTTTATTCCTATGAGGTCTTTAACCTCAGTTTTCTTGGGAAAATCACTGCAAGTATCTCCCTTCAGAAGTCTGCAACAGAACATGTCTAAGAACTAAAGAGGTTTCCCCCTCACCCCTTGAAAACGGAATGTTCTCCAAAAGCTTGAAATTTTAGATTTAAAATTCTTATGTTTGGGCTGAAATTACAAGGTAATAACAACAATCATGTCATTAAGTCAGATGAAAGGTTTTGATCATGGGGAAAGTACATTCCATCACAGTTCAAAATAAAAATCTCAAAGGTGTGAGCCCTTCCATCTCGTGCTTCTGCAGAAACACGGGAAAGAAAGAGCTGAAAATGGCAAGGGAGAAAAAATAATTTTCTCTCTAAAATGCAAGCAAAACAGTAACACATTTCAATTATAACAAGAAACTTATTTTCTGCACAACATACAATTTGCTCTTTTCAACAGGCTCCAGCTGTGACAGGCTGAGAGTAAAGGTGTAACACATAAAGGCAAATATGGCTTGTATTTTAGGAATGTCCATGATTTTTATGGATTGCATTGATGAGAAATGCATTTGTGCACTCTGAACTGCCAGTAACATTTTTGTTGTGGGATATACTTTGCATAAAGCATGGCCGTATATTCATTAGAAATGGAAAGTCGTCCTGGAAGACCCAAGCTTCTAAATGAATGGTATTTCAATAAATAAAGGTCGTATAAATTCAACATACCGATTCTCCAATTCATCATCCTCTAAGCTAAAATATATCATTCCTCTCTAATTTCAATTCCCAGACATGTCGCCCTCTTAGTCTTAATTATAAATGATCTGCCACTTATCAAATTATTCTCTATGTACTGCACAATCCTCACCCTTAATTGCACAAATATTTTATTTTTGGAACAACACAGCTCAGCAACAAGCTTCATTTTTTCTTTTCATGACTCAGTCTCTATTAAAGCAAAGCGTTTATAAAAGCTCTGGCAGCATGGAGAGAAAATTAGTTGCTCCTCCGTGGCTAACAGTTTTTAGCTAATCACAATGCAGCTCCACATCACTCTGAGCAGAGCAGTGATTAAAACTGCGCCTGCAACAAAGCAACATTGTACACAGCGATGACGTGCTCCAGTCAAAAACGTCTCCCCTCTTGTTATGATTGGTATTCCCCAGATGTTTGACTTTGAGCTCTAGCTTGGCAGGCGAGGCTTTGTGGCTGCAATTCAAGTCCCAAGCTTGAGCAGCTCCAGTGTTTATTCTCATAATTTACACTTTGTGATGGCTTATGGACAGTTATGTACTGGGTTTCATAGCCACCACTTCAAACCGAGGGCCTGATCCTGTCTTTATGGAGTTAGTGGTAAATGCCTCCCAATTCCAGCACTGGCAGGAGGCCCCTGATGAGTAAACCATCTCTCAAAGCAAACAAGCCAATATAAAAGAACAATTTGGTTTAAAAACAATAAAAAAATGCCTGAAATCTTACTTACTAGGAAGTCTTCTTCACAGTACACCTTGCCATTGACATTGTAGAATGCTTTTCCTCGTAGTCTTCTCCCTGTTAAAATAGGGTACCATCAGAATTTTGTGCTCCGTCCCCAAACCCAGTCGTACAGGATGCAAAGTGAAAAGCCCACCCTGTTGCGCCTGTCTGCATGGCCAGTTCCTGGCCCCTCTCCTCCCCGTAGGGTCCATCCAGAGACATGGGTGAGGGTTTGGCTCTCAGCTCCATCCTGCCTTAACAAATTACTTATCAACTAAATGTTACTTCTATAAGTGCAGGTTATGGAACCCAGTTGATACCAGTTCCTGCAAAATTTGAAACCTAAACCCCAAAATGGTTATTCTGGGGGGAAAGACTCATTTTTAAATTGAGACAGTTTTCTTAGCAGGTGAAATCACAGCAGGCATACATCCACTGCAGTCAACCTCAGTGAAGTGTTTGTCTCTGAAGGACCAAACAAGGGATACTCCATATCCTGTCACCTTTAAAAATATTAATACATTAATCAATGCCATAGCAGCTACACCCACAGCTCCCTGTGATACTAAAGCAGTACAAGGCACATGTGATGGAGGGAAGGGCAGAAAAATCACATTTAAAATGAGATTTCATTTTCAAGTTTGAACAGTTGCCATTTCATTAGCACTTGTGGAAGAACTCTGTTGACAAAGCCTGTGATCATCGATAACTGATGGCTCTCTTTACAGCTGAGAAATGCACAACAGACTCCAGAGAGTCCCAACAAAAAGGATTAAAACCAGGAATTCAGAAACTACCCAGCCCAACCAGTTTTTAGGTACAGCAGATCAGATCTGTCTTACACCAGAGCTGCTCCATTGAAAACAACACCATTTTATCAGTGTAAAACCAGACGGAGAAGGGAAACTGCACTCATCCTGACTCACCTTATTTCCACTCTGTGCCAGGGTCCCACTGGCCAAAGCTCCCAAACATTCGGTGTTCTCACAAGCCATTTGCAGCCTTGGCAAGCAGATGGCACGGTGCCTACTATGGGCTGCATACCAGCTGCTGTGAGCAGTGACACAGAGCAAGGAGGAGGGCAGGAGGCTCTGTGTTCACAGGTCATCAGATGAGCCCTCCCAGGTCACCAGCAAAGCTTTTACTCCACAGAGTAAGCCTGGACATCTACCGAGGCAGAGTAGTAGCTCCACCATAAACATCGCCGATCTTCGCGGAGGGTTTTACTGAGGGCCGGCAAGCTGAGCCAGCTGGCCAAGCACAGAGGGGCAGGAGTGCTCTCCATGGTTTCCATAAACAATGTTAAGGAAAATATGATTAATTTTCAGTGCTTGAAAGTGCCTTTTACACGTTGCCACTGTGATCCAATCCTGGGAAACAGTGTGTGGCACAAAGAAGTTGGGATCTGGGCTGATGCTTTTGGGAAATCACATGCTGCATGTGGTTGTCTGGCGGTTTTACTGTCGTGGCCGAGGGAAATGCTTCTTTTGTGTGCACATTCTTGGGCTGTCGATCTCACGGGCTGCTGTCTCCATACTGCTGGTAGGTGGAGTCAGCTCTTGTTTGTCTTTTTAACTGCCTGGTAGCTCTGGTAGGGACCAGGAGCCTGTTGGCGTGGGCAATGCACTGAAACTGACTCATCTCCTCTGAGACTCTTAGGTAAAACCGGTCCATCTTACACATCACTGAAACAAGGCATGGGGCTGAGATAACACTGAGGGGGTCACAGGGCCTCTCTTGTCTGACGCAGGAGCACCTCTAGATCTTCCCTCCTGCTTATCCAAGCTGGTTTTAAACCTCTCCAGTGAAAGGGAAAGGAAAAATAAATGGAAGGGAGGGAAGAAAAGTTAAGAGGCCAGAATGGCTTTTTAAAGGACAGGTTGGCTCTGCCAGACCCAGCCTTAACACACACCTTGTCTTTAGATGGTGGAAATGAAGTGGCTGCACCTAGAACAGGGACTTGCCTTGGACATGCTGATGCAGCACTTCTACCTTGGTCACACGCAATGCTGGTGCAGAGCCAGGGTGTTTGTTTCAGGTGGGGAAGCGCTAGCCATCACCCTCATCACACATCCATTATGGTTAGAAGCAGCAGAGGTAATTAGGGACAAATCCTGAACTCCGTTGCTGGAAGAGTCCCTGCAGAAAAGGAATGCCCTAATTTGGGGAGGTGTCAGCATCTCCTGAGGCACTGCAGAAGGTGCACAAAGTCCCATATATCCCGCTTTGTATCCCAGTGCACAGAGCCTGGCAGTGCTCAGGTTGATAGAAACTCCCCAGATTCTGCTCCTGTTGTATCCTTAGCACAGCATCACTGGCAGAAGCCAATGGGATCAGAGCTTTCCCAGAGTGGGAAGGAGTGGGAAGCCTATGACCTAAAGCAAACAAGGCAAACCCAATGTTTTGGACTGGCTCTCGAAGACACTTATGTTATCAGGTATGTTTGTAGCTGATTGCCCTGTGACATGAAACAACCTCACCTCTGCACAACAAAGCTGCCAACCTCCATCTGGGCCACCGCACAACTTGTGAGCCCCTGCTCACACCCTGCTCCGCAAGCCCCCCTGCCAACCAAACTCAGACAGCTGTCCTCCCCTGCTGTACAGCTGATGTGATTAAAAACACTCATAGAGCAACACCTTTCAAAACTGAGGAAAAATAACATTTTCCCATTTTACAGCTGAAAAAAAAGAAGCCACCTATTAGGGAACTGACTTGCCTGAACTCATAAAGCAGGCAAACAGCTTGCTCACATGATAATTACTATTATTAGCAATAATTAATAAGATAGACAGGCCTTCTACCTTAGAGGAATTTCATTCAGGGATCATACAATAATTATCTCATAAACAAGATACAGCAAGTTATCACACAAATAGCCATGGCTGCACTATATTGGCTTCTACATATCACATTTTAGAAATAAAGGCAAAACCATACATTCCATTTGCCCTCCAGAACAGTTTGCTAAATGACAGCATTGATCATGGTCACACACCAAACTCAGTAAGTACCCTGGGCATCACATGCAAACTGCAATCAAGAGGAAAGTGCTGGCAGTTGCAAAGCTCAAGGGGATGCAGCGTTGGTACCTCCCAGCCCCAGGGCAGCTGTGCAGCAGGGTGGGTGCAACGCCTTGAGGTTAGGGCACTTGCCCCGAGCTCGATGTACTGGACAAGGCGGTTTCACCTCTCAAGGTCTTGGAGTAACTTGAGGGCCTGCACAGCACCAGCCTGTTCTGTGTAGCCGTAACCTATTATTGTGAATTGGGCAGAGATTACCAGTTAAAAAACCCTCATGTTGCTTTAGCCAGCTGATTCAAACGCCTGGCCAGCTAGACAAGGTAATATCATCCTGCCCACTGGTACGCAGAACCTGCTGCTTGGCTTTCCCTTGAATGACTGAGTATAGCCAAGCCTGGGTTACTATTTGCTTTCATAATATTAAACCAAAAAAGTCAAGAGTTTCTGACAAAACTTGATGCAACTTGTTGATAGCTCATTATAATAATAATGAGCAGTTATAATGAGCAGCCTAGCACAGAGTTCACAAGTACGGGGTTTCACAAACACTCTGCTGCTTTCCTCCTTCTGCTGGATACCCACCTTGGCACGTCCGCCCTGTCAGACCAGTTTTCAACAGTAGCAAGGAAGAGGCTCTGTTTCACAGCTGACCAGAAGAGCAGCAGCAGGTCAGCCAGGAATGTGCAGGGGGACCACGGGACGGGGCTGAAGCCGCCCAGTCTGTGGCCCGAACGCAGACACGTAACACTGGCTTTTATAGGGGAAGCCCTTTCTTCCCTGAGTGCTCTTTAGAGCTTTGTTTTACTGTAGAAAATTAGTACTCACAGTGACAACGAATGCGTGTTGCAAACAACTTTTACATTTCTTGACTGACACCCACAGGTTAGAGGGGTAGTGAGTGCCAGGATAAGGGGGTTCCCCCACCCCAGGTACGACGCAGAGACCTCACAAATGATCCAGCAAAGAGTGCAAAGTTTCATGTAGATAATCTAGCAGTTAATAAAATGCAAGCTAGAAATTACTCTGTCTCAAGGAACCATCACAACTGGTGTTTGCAACCATCATGACAAACATCCAAAAGAAAGGCTTTTGGAACTTTTTAAAAATATGTAAAATCAGAATCAGCTCTAGGTTTTTAACATGAGTTTTCACATTTAACCAGTTGGTGAGTCTCTGGTATTTAAATGTGTCTAGCAATTACTTCCTGCACAATTTTCTCCCCTATGTGTTGCAAACTAAAAGGAAGGCAGGCTTGCTTTAGCAAAGGACACAACTCAAAGATTCAGTTTGCAAAAGGAAAAACGACCCACAGTTGACACAGGCTGTCCACAACTATTCTCTCCAATCTCCACAACACTTCACCGGGTGGTGAAAACACACCAGCCAGGAAGCCAAGATAGGGTAAAACTTTTTCCAGTACTGTTTCAAAAGCTGCTGCAGGCCTTTGTGGAACAAAATGTGAATCAGACTGGGTTTTTACAGTCTTGAGGAGGTGCTCCAAAAAGCACTGAAAATGTCCTGTCCCCTCCCCACTAGCTCAGAAAGCACCTTCAAAGACCTCCCTGCCGCTGCTGGCAGTGGGGTATTTGCCTATAGGGAGGTGACTTTATCAAATCACAGCCTTCAGTGGTAGATCTCCAGTCTCACATGGGATGATGCAACCGCGTCAGGGGCTAACACCCCCCCTCGCCTTTGTAAGACAAGAGATAGCAATGTCTCACTGTCACAGCATGGTTATTAGACCTAATTACTGTTTGCAGTGTGCTTTGAAGTTGAAAACTGCCAAGCATTATTACAATATTTTAAGTACTTTGATGATTAAAACCACGCAACCGTTGGGTAATAATCATGATTTACTAGTATTGTAGTGTAAGCAAGTTCATGTGAGAAGCCTGCATTGTCTCAGTGCCTGACGCTACTTAAAAACAAACAGCTCCCCTCTGACATAATGGGAATGCTGCAGCCCCAGCCTTGCCTCCCAGATAACGCCTGGCGTGTCTTTCAGCATGCTGGAAAAAATACACTAGTGTACTTCCTCGCCATCATGATCTCTCTCATGATATTTTAGATAAATGTGCCTCTTCTCGTAACTTCATGCAGGAAAGTTGCAGTGTTAGAGGAAACAAAGTGCGAGATGACTAATAACGTCCTTGTTATTTCTAACATTACAGCTACGTGGAACAACAGGCCTGTATTTTAGTCAGAAAATGTAATTAAAACCTCTGCATATGGAGCGCAATCAAAGAGTTCAACTGTAGGTATCGCTGCTAAAGATAAGGAATTTGTTAAAGCAGAGCTAATTAAAAGCCTGAACAGCCCAAGCTATAGCCACGGAATATTGTTCAAGTACCTGCCATTCCTGTTGGCTGGGGACATGCCTGGGTAGGTCTGACCACACATGAGCACAGACCTCGTCTGTGCCGCTGCTCCTCCCATGGGGGCACGGCCCCCCCAGGAGCCTCCATGCAGGCAGTGGGCAAGGTGCAGGCTGCAGCAGGACCAGGCAGGATGGCTGTGGCTGCCCTACCACAGCATCAGGGGCTTGCTCGAGCCCCTTGGCACAGCCACATGTTGCTCCTGCTGGGAAAGAGGCACCCATGAACTCCTGCTACTTGTCTCACAGCAGCAACACAAATACACAGCATCCTTCTCTAACAGCTCTTTCTGCAGGAAAAAAGCATATCACATTGCTCCTCTCATTGGGATTTCTTCCCCTTACTACTTATTTTATGAATTGTCAGTTCTGAGGCTGAATGGAACACTCTGAGAATCTCTGCACTCTGGAAGCTTTGGTCCATGACTTGCACAGCTTTCTGAGCACAGCAGCCCCTGGCTCTTCATGCCTGACTGACCAACGAACTGTGCATATCTGTTTTAGTTAGCAATGTTAAAAAAATGTACCTAATTGCTTGTTAACTGCTTCAGACACCATCTCTGCAGTGACTGATATGACACCAGCATCGTCACTAGTCTCATGTTAGCACCTTAAATTACAGTCTCTCAAAGCGTTCAGACTAAAGCGACATGTAAACATACACACAGGATTAATATGCAACATTTGCTCAAATATTTCCTAGCTACCATAATAAGGAAGGAAAATTCCCATGTATTGCCCTGTACAAGAGAAATCAAATACAAGGAGGCTTAGGCTGAGCAAATGTATCTGCATGCCTGCTGCCCACCTGTGGCCACAGCCTCCATCACTGCTCAATGGAAACGTAAATTTTACCAGGCTAGACCTGGCAATTTGGTTTTGCAGAAGCCCCTGGCACAGGTCTGGGACTGCTCCGATTCAGAGCCAGTGTGTGGTGGCCATCTATGGGCTGTCCACGCTCCCAAATGCAGACAGTACCTGAACACACTTTTACACCTCACGTGTCACCCACGGACTGCAATGGGGTCTATCACCAGGTCCATGGAGAGGCAGTTGGTGCTCAGGTGATGTCCCCTGTGGCTTATGGACACCATCATGACAGCACAGGGTGCCACGATGGGAACCACCGTCCGTACCCTTAAACTACACTGGCATAGATGCTGCAGCTTTTCTTGCCATGCAAGGTGTCATGTGCACTTTGAAGAGTGCCTGTGTGCTCTCTAAAGTATACATTTTAATGAATGAGAAACCGGGACCAAAATAACTCAAAAGCTGAAGGGCAAATGAAACATCCAATCTGTTCTACACAACCCCCGATGCTGGAGAATTACTATTTCTGAAAAGTGAAAGTTGAACTTTAAGTCACTAGATGATTCCAGAAGCTGAAACTTCAAGAGAAATACCAAGTTTTACAAACACGGAATAAATCATTGAAAATATTAAATAACAACAACTCGCCTCTGCTACCTCCTCTACCCAGTCATCTCAAGATAAAACCGATGCAGAATTTCACCCAGGAAATCTGTTTTCTTTCACTAGGCAGAGGAAACTGGCCTGCCCAGGAATTAAAGATGTGCCAAAATAAAATGAAAGCTTCCAGTACTTTTTATTTGTTACCATTTCTCCTCTACTCACATGTGAGTTTGGGCCTGCAGTTGTCCATCCCTCCCTCTGGCTTACGACTGCCTATCTGCACAGAGATTTTCTTTACACGAGGTTTCTGTCACTCCACCCGCTTGAGAACAGGGAGCACCAGGGAGCACCGAGGCTGCTTTAGCCCCTGAATAACTGTTAATTAAATTCTTCTCCTCCGTCTCCTATGGAGGACTAACACAAAGCCACCAAGCAACATGAGCACAACCTCTTCATGATGGGGTCCTGCGTTCCAGCTGCAGCCTCCATCACACTGCAGGGTCCTGGTAGCAGGAAGGGGCTGCCAGGAGGACTGTGCTCCAGCCCCTGGGGTTGGAGAAACTTCCATCCCCCACTGCCACTGCCCCGTCCCCTCCTCACAATGCTCACTTGCTCAGGCTTTGTGAAAGCAGGAGTGAATTTCTAGGGCTTTCAGGGTTTTTTAGATAGGAAAAAAAAATAAAATCAATGCCAAATTCCTTTGAATAGAAGATACTGCATGTTGGCAGAAGCCACTTTTCACAGACTCCAGCCGTTTGAAATCTGAAACACTAAAAAGTGGCTACTGTGGATGTGTTGTATTCTTCTTTTCAAAGCAATCTGGCACACAATTTTGCTCCCCTGTTTCAGGACCCAATCCTGCATTCCTTTCACGCTCAGACTCCCATTGACTTTAAGGAATGCAGGATTGGATCCTAAATGTGTGCTTTACTCACACAATAGCTCCTCATGGTTACGATCTATTGAGAAAGGCACACTTTAAAAACCATTTGGAATTGCAGGCTCATCCACCGGGGCCAGAATGCCTGTAAAGATCTTCCATTATTTAGGAAAAAGGCTCGATGTGTGAATTACACACACACACACTTTCCTGGTTTCAAGCTGCAGGCACAGCCTAGCTTGAGATGCATCAAAATATTTTGAGCACTGCCCTGATAGCTCCTAAAGAAACCACGTGTAATTTTAGGGGTTTTTGGGGAAAGAAAAAAAAAAAACACAAAACCAAACAAAAAAAAACAAAACAAAACTCCCGGGGGAAAAAAGCCACCAAAGCAAACATAAAAGCAGCTGAATCTTTAGGACAGTTTTTCAGAGAACTTCCGTAAAAGCCTCTAATAGACCTGCACCAGCTAAGACAAAACAGAGCCTTGCACTGCTATTTTTGAGGATGCTGTATATTGAGTTACGAGGCTATTACGATGCAAATCTCAAATGTACAAGCTTTTTACTTGGCCATAAACACAAAACAGTATACATTGTCCTTTCAGAAGAAAAGGTTTGCTGCTAAAATAGCAGAAGCCCTACGTAAATAACCAACATTCTTTCTGCCTGAGGTCACTGACTTGGCCTATTCAATTCCGGGCTAGTCTGGGATTTGACAATCTAAGCAGGGGAGAGGCCCTTTCCTTTTTTTTCAAAAGAATGCTGGGATTTTATTTGAAATTTAAACTCTTGCAAACAAAAGGTGGCATCGTATGCTAGAGGCCTATGAAGGTGGAGTACAGGATGTGTATTGTTTTCTCCCTTTACATAGATTCTTTCAGGAAAGAGTATTCAGAGTCTGTGAACAAATTCTAATCAAATATTATCATCAGGTAGGCAGACATAGCAAAATATGAACGAACAGTTTTAAGAGATCAGGCGATTTTCTTTTTTAAAATATCGATGCAGGGAAAGCATAAAAATTGTTTAAAATTATAATTTAAAATAAATTATTTTTAAAATCTTAATTGAAAAGCCCTCCACAGTTTAAGTTCCTATACTAATTCATATTTGTACACTAAAAAAGAGCTTTTCAGTGCAAGTTAACTGTGGCTACAAAGTCAGTATTCATGCTCATTCTCTATCTCAAGTTGATCTGTCCTGGAGAGGCAGATGGCAGTTAACTATTTTTCCTCCTGATTACCATTGCCCAGTTCTTACTTGGAGTCTCACAAAAGTACACTCTTGTATAATACAATTATCATTTCCATTTCTGGGCTCTTATCCAGGCTCTGCACTGCTCTCTGCTCTGTGCCACCTCTCCAGCACGGGAAAGCGTGCCAGCTCCTGCCACATGGACGTGCACACCTCCCACCACAGACAACTATGCGAAGCTGAATTTGCAGCTGGTGTAAATCATGACAGCATCACTGAATTCATCACAATTTATACAAGCTGTAGACCTGCCCCAAGGTACTATCTTCGCCAGAAAAAAGTCTGTCTTTGCTATGCACTCAGAAATGTGTGGTAAAATCCAGATGAAAACAAGGCAGTTTATCATTTTGACATGTTTGTAGCCCAAGGTAAACTCTAGACTCTCCTCTGTAGTTTACCTTAACCTGCCATGATGTCAAAATGAAAAACTTCATTATCTTCTGTGCTGGTTTCAGCTGGGATAGAGTTAATTTTCTTCCAAGTAGTGGCATAGTGCTGTGTTTTGGATTTAGGATGAGAATAATGTTGATAACACACTGATATTTTGGTTGTTGCTAGGCAATGCTTACACCAAGTCAAGGACTTTTTGGCTTCTCATACTACCCCACCAGCAAGTAGGCTGGGGGTGCACAAGAAGCTGGGAGGGAACATGGCCAGGACAGCTGAACCCAACTGACCAAAGGGATATTCCATACCATATGACATCATGCTCAGTATATATAACTTGAGGGAAGCTGGCCAGGGGTTTAGATTGCAGCTGGGCATTGGTGGTCTGTGGGTGATGAGCAATTGTGCTGTGCATCACTTGTTTTGTATATTCTATTATTATTATTGTTATTGTTGTTGTTATAATATTATCTTCCTTTTCTGTCCTATTAAACTGTCTAATTTATCTCAACCCACAAGTTTTACTTTTTTTTTTCCCCCCTGATTCCCTCCCCCATCCCACTGGGGGGAAAGCAAGTGAATGGCTGCGTGATAGTTTTAGCTGCCTGCTGGGTTAAACCACAACATCTTCCCTAGGATTTTGCTTTGTGTCAGCTATTGCACTGAAGGAAACACCTTTCTGTCTAAAAAGCATGCCTTTGCTGCCAAAACCCCTTTCTTTTCTGCACTGAGGCTGGTAATGAGTCTTGCTCTGACCATTTGCCACCACCAAAGCCAGCGAGCCCAGGACTGGGTAGAGAGGATATGGAGGGTACATTTACTGCCCCAACCTAGCTGCATGACTTAAACTGTCAAGTCTCCAGCAGGATTATGCAGATAGATAGATAATGTCTTTTGTTACCTTGCTGGAAAACCCCACCTTTCTTGGCAGGGTATCCATAATCTCCATGCCATGTTTACTCTAGTGTGGAATTCTCTCTTCCTTTCTCTCTCTTCCTACTCTTTGGTCAGGTTATTTAACCAAAAGGTTACTTAATGCTGCAGGGGCAAGAAGATCTCTGACCTCTGGTACTCGGGCAAAGTGTTCCTTTGCAGACCGTATTATAAACTTAGCAGATACTTTCAAGCTTCCATATAATTTGCAAAAGTTAAAATTGGCAGATGTTTCCTTTCTCTCCCACTTACATATTTATTCTATCCCATACCACCCATCAATTTCAGGGTTAAGGCATAAATTATTTCCATGGAGCTCCAACAGAAGAACTTATGTTGAAAAGGAGTTTGTAAAAACTAAATCAAGCATATATTTAGAAACAGAAATACAACAGTCTGCATTGATCTAATAGCTATTTTGGGCCTATATATTAACATATACCTAAAAATATATTTCTTAATAAGCTAGCAAGCAGACACACTAACAGAGAAAAGTAAAATAAAGCTCCAAATGTACTTAAGATTTTTTTTTTTTTTGGGGGATGGGGTTAACAAATGAAAAAAAAGAAAAAGAGAGAGAAAAAAAACCCTACAAGGGTAGAGCAACACAGACCACTGGGTAAAAACCAAGAGATGCTTCGCCACCAGTCAGCAAGCTGGGAGAGAAGGGGGTATGGCTCTTCCCCCAAGGTAGCTTCCACTGTGGGAAGCTTTCATGGTTCATTCCATCACAGGCCCTGCTTGTTTTCAGCAAAGAATTCCACTTTTCCAGCTGCTGCCTATAAGCCAGGACTTAAAAACATACTTGCCTTATCACACTATCCCAGAGTCCCAGTGCCAGCCCCTTCTATGGCAAAATAAATCCATCACCAAACTGCAGCCTATTCCAGCCCAAGTCTTCCTGACTCTGCAGGATGCAACCTTCCCAAGCAGACTTGCTGGCCACTTCCCATGCAACGTGGTGGGTGGCTTTCATTCAAGCTCCAGTAAGAACCACCAAAATGGCAGCAATAAGGATCCATCTAGCACAGTATCCTGTCTCCATCTCTGGCCAAGAGTGGAAGCTCCATTGGAAAGAGCATTAGAAACAGGGCTTGCACAGGCTGATGTGTTCCCAAGAATAACCTCTCAGCTTCCAGCAGCCAGCACTTAAGGCCTTCCTGCACTGCAGGTTGCATCATAACTATTATGTTTATTAGCCTTGCTGGACCAATCCTTCTTTAATTTGTCTAATTCCTCTGTGAGATCATTTATACTTTTGGCCTCTATGCTGTCCCTATGGCAGTGAGTTCCACAATTTCATTATGCATTGTATGAAACGTTCCCTTTTGTTTGTTTTAAGCCTCTGCTGATGTCAAGCTACTGTTGCATCCTAAAGAACAAAACAGCCTCTACAGTCATCACCACTAGACTAGAGAAGAGCTTTGTAAGTCAAAGCCTGAAACTTCAGTCTTCAACTACACCTGGAAATGAATGGCATGCAGATCACAGACACAACTGGGATTTTTATCTAGCAGCTTTTTGAGACCTCAGGTCCTCTTTGTACAACACAGAAGTGGACATGTATAAGTGGAACTGATAGTCCCTGACTCAAAAAGTTCACACTTTGTGAGCTCCCTGCAGGAAACACGACCAAGCCACCAAGTTCTGCACTGCCTGAACTTAATGAGCAGCCTTGACAAGAAGTGAACTGTTATAATACACACGGGAGGTAATTTCTGTGGGAATACATCCAAAAGAAGCTGCCACTGTATTCCAGTAAGATGAAAGGAAGAAAAGAAAAAAGAAAAAAACTCCCAACAAAAACAAGAAAAAAATTATGTTTGGTCCCTACTGCCATCTGGACATTCACAGCAGGGCAAGAACCCACCAGAGACTCCACCTGACAAACTTAACTAGCAAAAGTTAGGTAAACTTGTTGAACTGAGGACACTGCAGACCCCTCACCATTGCTGCCAGGTTCTTTCTTGCAAGTCATCATTCTGTTCTTCATTCAAGTTCAGCCTCAACTAAAAATCATAGCTTAGCCTGGCTCTGAAGCAGATGATCAGAAATCTGATTAGCAAGTCAGATTGCTGAATGTCATCTCTGCATAGAGTGAGCTGCAGCATCACCTTCTCTCCTAATACTTTATACATAAAACTATGCTGAAGAAAAGCAGTGGACACAGCCCAATCCTGTAGCAACATGCAAGAGAGCCTCAAGGGAGATGAGCAATTTCCCTAAACTATCTTCTGCATTGCCTCAGAAAAACAAGAATGGATTTGCACAGGAACAGTTTACTTTCCTCCTCCCAGTAGCATCGTATGTGTCAGCACCTCAGTGTGAACAGCATCAAAGGGCACCGCTGATGAACCTAAACACACCAGCGATGCTCAGTTTGAGTCACCTCCAGAAAGTGTTCAGCAGCCGAGATCAATGGCACCCATATTTGTGAAATCAAGCTCACAGTGCTCAGTTCTCATTCCCTTGATGTAAATCTTCACAAAAAAGTGATATTGTTGAGATACACAGTGCCTAAAGACAGCATCTTGAGCAACAGCAGTAACTTTATGTGATAATGGAAGAATGTATTGAGGAATGGTCCTCAGGACCAGAAGTACTAAGAAAGCTTAGAAAGGTTAGTATGCAGTGGAAAAAAATCTAAAATTCTGAGAATGGCAACGTATTAAAACATTCTGCTGATTCTGAAGCACATTCTTTGGGTTTATTTAGCAGTAAATTTGAAAGAACTGCACAGAGAGACAACTCTTCTCTTGTTCACACTGGTGAACAATTACACTGACATTAAGAACATTACTTCAGATTTATCCTGCGTAACTTTGAACAAAACCTTGATAGTACCTTAGATATGCGTTTTAGACAATATTCCCGTATACTCTGCTATAAATAAAACTGAAAATTATAGTTGTACTGAATTACTGAAATGAACTGGAGTTTGCTCAGCCAATTCGAAATATAATCAGAAATCAGCCCTCCAAAACAGCCTGTCCTTGATGTTTTGTGGTGGACTTGCCACAGCTTCCTGCACCAGGTCACGTTAGAACTAAAACCACAAGCAGCTTTCAAGACAGAGCGCTGAATAGGTAGGACTCCTGATAGTACACTCACTTCTTTTGGCACTCAGGTACAATAAGGATATTGTTCCTTTAATGCTTAGCTTTCAAGAAGTATGTGAGATTTCAGCCAATTCTCCCCAACGATTAGTTCAGGATGAATGTACTTAACTCAGGATTCAGCTGGAAAGAGCCCAAGTAGATGCAATCAATTTTCCACTAAATCCACTTCCTTCCTCTCTTCCCTACCCAGCATGAGACATCAGCTCACCACGACAGCCAGTGGTGACTAAGACAATGAAAACCTCTGCCTTCAACCATGGTCATATCAAACTTGGCTATTCCTTCTTTTAATTTTCCCTGGTTTTCTGTTTTCGCATATCCTGCTCACTAGCCCAACATTTGGGCTAGGTGGAAAAGCAGCTATACAGCAAATATGAAAAAGCAGCTACACAGCAAACCACAAACACCAAATGCATTGGCTGCTGTAAACCCCAAAGTTAATCACTCAAAACCATACAGAATCAGCTGCAGAACTTCTCTGATAAAGGATGGATTTCCCCTTTACACATATTTAACTGGAACCTCCCTGAGGTTTCAATGTGCAGGTACCACGTGTCTGTGTCTGCCAGCATCTGTGCTGTGCCATCTCTCTGTGTAACAGCAAATTATCTTCTCCATCATCATCTAAACGCCACAGTACTGAGATACTAGCCACTGGCCACTTTACTTGAACTAACCTCATGCAGCACTGCCTGAAAAAGAACAGTTGGAACAACAGGGATGATTTGCTACTAGAATTTAACCAGGGTAATAAAAAATAACATCTGTTCAAAAACAAGGCTTAGAAAACATGATCTCTGGCTCTCACCTACATGCCTCCTTAAGAGTTTAAGTAGATGATTTCCACCCTCATTTCCCCAAGCATATACATTCTCCTTTGTTAAATAACTTGTGGAAACAGCAAAACAAGTCCTAGTGGCTGTGTATTCTTCAGGCTTTCTTCTTCTAAAACGGTAGAGTCCAAACTTTTTTGATTGTGCTCTCCTACAAGTAAAAAGTGTTTGAGCATGCACCCCCAATACATGTTTGTTTATAAATTCTATACACCTACTACTGAAGTATTTTCTTCCTGCTCCCCAATGGATCGTCTTGAGCACTCTCTGGGGTGCATTCACCCCACTTTGGAGACTGCTGCTCCAGAGACCAGCAGATTGTTCATACTGGTTCAGCAAATTGTTTCCATAGGTCTGAATTTACACTGCTGTGGTTCCTAGGGCCGGTAATCCACTGACTCACTCAAATAAGTTATTTGCATTGTTTCCAGGAAAAATTTTGCAGGGAATGCAGTTGGTAGAGTGACAACGTACAGTACTCAGGCAGACAGCTAAGTGACTGAGGTTCTATGACTATATCCATTTTAATGTTAGAACCTACCACACTTGTGTTCTGAAACACATTGATAGAGAACCATTGAGACACAGCAGTCAGTAATCAAAAATGATTGCAAAATCCATTCCTACTTTTAAATATGCATTAAATCAGACACCTTTCACTCTGCACAGGTGCAATTAAGAGTGGCAGGTATTAGCAGCTGTATTCTGCATGTGTGTTGGCACTGTGAGTCACCTACACCAGCAGAGTCAGCAGTGCTGGCAGGAGCCAGCAGCCACTGCTCATTTTATTTTTTTCTTACAGGAGATACTTTAAAGTTTTCTCTCCTCCACTTCTTTGCCTATTTCTTGCCTAGCTCATCATTCACTTTTATTACTACTATTCTAAACACAGTGCAAGTTCACAGGAGCATAGCAAACAAAGCGTCAGGGCTTGATAGTTTTAGGCAAGAAAAATCAGCTTGGGGGCTGGGGGAAAGGAGGAGAAAGAAGCAAGCCTAAGGAGGCATCCAGAGCAGGGAGCACTGATGGAAGTGGAGTCCGTGCCAGTAGAAGGCAGGGCAGCTGGGCAGACAGGAGGTGGGAGCCCCTTCCCGAACACAGGTAAGCTGCCTGCCCACACCAACTCTGGGCTGCAGGAGCAGGATAGAAGGAGCAGGCAGGGGATGGCAGTACTAGGGACTGACCAGCTTAGTCACAGGGAGAAGCAGTAACAGCAGATACAGAGATAAGGATGAGGTTACCCAGGGCCCTGAAGAGGAATTGGAAGGAATATTGTATTTTTCTGCATCTATAAAGGGAGCTTGTGAAGACAGAAGGGAGTGGGACGGTGCACAAAGCAGCGAGGGAACCCCTCACCCTATGCCTCTGTGCCACCTACACTCCATGGGATGAACAAATGGGGAAAGGGAAGGTATGCATGAGACCTGAAACCTGTTTTTGCAAGCCTGCCCCTAACACCACAAGGCTGCAAGACTTTGTGAATGACTTTGCAAGGCCCCAGTAACCTCACAAACAACTGAATTTACCATGGCGTTTGAACCTCATCTCAGAGGCTATGACTCTGTCAACAGCCTCCCCTACACCTTCCTATCCTGTAGCACTCCTCCCAAATTGCACGAGGCAATAGAGGCGCTTGCAAAATCATGTGGCAGAAGATACTTTGAGAGCGTGAGCAACTCTTACTGCCTCCAGTAGGCTTCCTCATCTCTCTAGTTACATCACGCAGAAACTAAAACTTAAATGCAAACATACTGAGCTACATCTTCACCTGTTGCTCTGCTTTGTGGGACCTGGCACAGAGACTGGAACACTCTTTGCCATTTCACCTTGCAGGGTGGTCATTTCATCACCCAGGAACAGCAATGTTGTGAGTTAAATGCTGAAGCACCTGAACCCCCACTACCCCAAAGTGATGGTAGGAGGTTATTCTGGCCCAGGACCACAGTACACTGGCCTGTTCCTCAAGTACTAAAAGTCCATGAGAAGAGGAGCGAGAGGACCAAGTATCCAGCAAACACTCAACAGTGTTTCCCGAGAAACCCCTCCTTACTCTTTGCGTGCCCTGAGCCTGGGGCAGGTAAAGAACACAGAACTACACCCAAAGTTATCACACTTCTGCTTTCTCCACCACTTTAAGGAAATAATTCTCATTAATTTATTTGAATATTGAGCCAGGAGAGCTGGTGAGCTGTCATGAAAGGGTGAGTCATCAAGAGAAGTCAACTGTTTAAAGGAAAGAGCATCTGCATATCAGGTACCAGCCCCAGCCAGACTGCTTTCAACCTCTGCAGCCCAGCACTGATTTCCAGACACACATGGACACTACAGCATATCGCATTATCTCTGCTGGCTGCCAAAGCGTGCTGCCTGCACTCAATCAGATACTGGTCCTGCAAACTGCCAAATGGCATCAATAATCCTATAAATGGAGGAGTACTGAATACAGACTGGACGTTGGCCATCAGGGAGGCCGTGGCAGGGTTTTGCTTCAGGTTTGTTTTTAGAAAGTATTTACTGTACCTAAATTCAAGACTGTGGGATTGAGTTTGCAAGCATGAATACTTCCTATTTTTATTTGCATCAGTTCAATACAGGGCACCCACATATAGGTTTCAAGCTGGTAAAATACTAGAAGTTTCTCAGTGAAACCATAAAATAATTCCTTACTACTTCTGGCATGGTGTTCATAATCAAAGCTATATTGCAAAATTACTTGCTTTTTATACAAGACACAGAACAGGCTCACTTAAGGCAAACCACACCATTAATGTTGGTGTGATGGGCTCATGCCGCTCTCCACAACATCAAGAATACTTTGACACTAACTGAAACTGGATTTGGCCGTGACTGATGATAAATCTAAAAAGTCCCAGTAGAAGTCAAAGGCAGGATTTTCAGGAAATGAGATATTTATTGGACGGGAAAAAAATGCTTTCTGGCTAAGATCCTGTGCTGTGTTTTGAGGGAGAGAGGCAGAAAAGAGTGGTTGGGAACAAAAGCTCTTCCCTACCTGGGTTAAAACCAAGCTAAAATTTCCTGTTAAGTCCAAAGGATAGGAGAAAATATCCACTGTTGGTAAATAATTCTGGAAAGTGACCTGTAGAAGTCAATTTACCAGAACTAAGCTGGTCATTCTATAACAGTAAGTTTATAAGCAAGCAAAACATTCAGCTCATGTCAAATACCAGAGGTCACCAAAGCACTTTCCTTGGTGCCCAAGGACAGCCCACTGCAACTATAATCAACCAATCCTCCCGAGTCCTGTCATTTAAATGAGAAAAAATTTATGGTTGTTTATGTAGGCTTTGCGCCAAGTCTGTTTCTCCGATAAGCTTCTCTGGTGCATTTGTGTCTCACATCCGATTTAGAGTCCTCTGAATACTGGAGACGGCATTCCTTGGATACTTAAAATAAATTAAAAACACAACGTTGGGCTTGGACAGAGGAATGGGAACATTATTCACGTGGCCCAGGCACTAAGGGCTCTGGGGAGTGGCGCTGGGAAAGTAGTCTTTTTAAAATCTTACATTAGTCTATGTATTTAATGATATATAATACTCAAAATGGTCCTCCATAAACTGTAAAAATGCATTATTTGAGCAAGTAATTATTTTCAGTAGCATGCTGCAGCAGCTGTATGGCTTGGCTGCCAGACACTCCAAGTATTTCCTCCAGCAAATGCATCTATTTGTGATATAACAATAATTATTTAATAATTTAAAAAACTTCTCACTTCTCCAGTACTTTGACTTCAATATCTCTAAATAATTTGAAAATATTAATGAAATCAGCACAATATCACCCATATGAGGCAGGTGAAAAGAATTATCTCCACATGGGTAAAGCCAGACAGGCTAAGTGATCTGTCCAAGAATGACAAGGAAGCCCATAGCAAGTGGAGTTAAACCCTGGCCTCTGACTGGCAGGGCCAATTTACCCCTTTGTGACCACCAACCTATCAATCCTCCATTTTTTGATCTGTCATTTGCCAATACCCTCTAGCAGAAGAAAGCCTGAAACACAGAACGCTAAAGTTTGCTGCCACTGTTTATTTTATAAATGTGAAGATAAACTTTACAAAAAAAAAAATCTTTTATTTGGTTTTGCACATGGAAAGATTCTTACGGGAAACAGCTTTTCTAGACCCGCAAGAAGTAAAAGCATCCTTAAGGTGAAGAGTGGCAGTAGAAACCTTTGATCTGTAAGATTAATTTGTAAGATAAAACCCAGGCTGCTTTCTGGCGTGGAACATCAATGAGTTTTCAGGCTATACAGACATCTCTCCCTTGAAATAAGCAGTAAGCAAGAATTATTTAAAGATGAGTTAGTAACCTAGCCTGGACAGGAGGCGTGGATGAGGAGCAAAGCAAGAGAGTTTTTGTTAGCACATGAGGATGAAGATAGAAGCAGCAAAAACAGAGTTCCACTTTACACCATGTCCTTTGCTAAGAGCTCCTGTCTTCGTTAGTGAGGATTTGCAGGGCAGGAGAGGCGGGTGCACAGCCTGGCAAGAGGGGAGGGGAGAGGTCCTGCCACTGCACTGCAGTGTGTCACCAGAGGAAGGGACAGCAAGAAGTCCAAGACTGGAGACAGCAGGAAAACAGGTAACAGGAATAAGAACAGAAAAATATTCACTTGTAGAAGTATACAAGAAGCTTGGTAAAGGAGCTTTGCTGGTGAGGAAGGACAGACTTAAGTTTCCACGGCTGCAAAGTGGCATAATCTTGCCTCCTTGGTAAGGGGATGATGAGGTCCCAGCAGTCTGGAGTCTTTAGACCCTGGGAACTTGGGGATCCAGGAAAAGCCAAAGATATGTATAACAAGTCAAAACAGGAATGACCAGGGTACAATAAGATTTCAAACAGTGCCAATGGTAAGGGTGTAAGGTCACTATTTTCTGGAGAAAAAAGGTACTGACATGCAGTTAAGACCTTTACTGAAGAAATCCATTGTGCTTGTTTGAAATGAAGAATAAAAAGTGCCCACACAGAAACAACAATGAAATCTGAATTCTTCAGTAGTAGAGCAGGCATGTGCAAGGGCAAATGTAGGAAGAAAGAAGGAGAAAAAAAAAAAGTCAAGGGAGATGGAAAGGTGGCCTTCCCCTCTTCACAGAAGATGCAGAGACAAAAACTGAAGGCTCAATCCTTCCAACACACTAGGAAAACAATCAGGTGATGGTGGCCCACAGACCATACTTTGGGTAAGTCCAGAGCAGCAATGGTGAGATCCACACATCCAAAGGGTAGGACAAAGGAAAGACAGAGATTCAGCCAAATGATAGGAGATATCCAGGTGATACATATTTAGAGGGGAGACTAAACACATGAGCATGGACATGTTTGTGTACATGGGACAGGTTTGTGTGTGAGGACCAAATTTACTGAGACAAGCACCGGAAAAGAAATCATCAGTTGCTTGTGGGAGGAAGAACTGATTTATTGAGTGTTGAAGGACAAAACTGATTAAGTGGCATGTGGAGACAGAGTTGATCTATTGCTGAAGAAGTGATGATAATCTATATTAAATTAGAAATTATCTCAGAGAGCTATGGCAGTCTGGGGTCTAGTTTTCAGATGAGTAAAGGATCAAGGACATCACTAAATCATTGGCTAGGCACTTTGCAAAATATATAAGGACAACATATAGCAGAAACTTAGAGCATGAAAATTACAGGAAGCCAACCGTGTGTATCTCCTTTCGTTCGTTTTCTTCTTCACTTTTTTCCTTCCACCTGTTTTTCCCTTTGTTTTTAGGTAATACTTAAAGATTACAGAACCTGGAAATAGGAAATAGAAACATCTGTTGATAATGTCAGTGACTTGCCTGCACTCTGTTCTGGATTATCTGGATTTCTTCCCCTTTGAGAGATGAACTCAACAGCAGCCCAAGGGAATCTTTTCTTTTGGAGAAACTGAGTTGTGTTCCAAGAAAACATTTTAAATTGGTGGAGGGAAAGGCAAGAAAGAGGAGGAAAAAAAGAGTAAAAGGGAAAGATGAAAAAAATACAAAAGAGATGTGGGTTTAAGACTAAGACAATCAAGACCTGCAGATAATAGATGCTGATAAGAACAGGGAAATTTTAGCAAATCTTGTTACACTAAACAATAGGTGGCATTCCAAACACAAAATTATGCAAGGAAGTGATTATGCTCACTGTGGTTTTTACAGAGAAATAAAAAACAGAGGCAGAAACCGTGTTAATTAGAGTATATTTTTTGTACTTTGTGTTTTCCAACCCCTGAAATGATCACAAGTGCTGTCAATGATTGATTCCACATTATGAATACAAAAATATTGTGGGAGAAATACATCTATGGTCAGTCAATCAACACAGAGAAAAGTTTCCATCATTAGATGCCAGGCAACCGTCACCAATTAAAATAACCATCAAAAGCCACACATTTCATGCTGGAATAATTAATAGCAGAACACAGTTACTACCTTTCAAGGAAACAAGGAGACAAAGACAAACCACCAGCTAACTACTCATCACATGCCCTCTGATAAACAGAAATAGGGAATGGAAATGTTTTCTGTTTCTCTGTCGGCTAGCTACCTACACCACCACCTTTCCCTGGGTGTCAACCTCCAGATTTACCAATGCTAGCTGCTAAAGCAGCCCTCAGAGAAGAGTGATACTCTGTATTAAGACCCCCTCCAACCAAAAAACCACCCCAATTTCTAAGCACATGCACCTTCAAGCATCTGAGATGTCCCCATGGAAGTAAGGCCCAAGACTGGACCAATCAGATGAGCCGCTCTTAAGAACAGATTCTCTCCTAGAGTTGAACTAACTTAAAGTAGTCACAGAATTGAAAACCTTTCATGACAAAATCTGGTAGTATTGTCTGTAAAAGGGACACAGTGAATGGACTGGTCTATTTCTCTGAGGTCAAGCAAACAGACCAGTGCCCTGCTGGATCAGAGCTAGCTGGGACAACAGAGAGCAATGCAGAGAAACTACTAAATATCTCCTATAAAAACCAACTACATTCTAAAAAAGGGGGAAGTTTCCTCTGTCAGTCCCATGTCAAACATTTCTGATTATCCTTTTCCCATCCCATCTTTTTTTTTGTTTTTCTAAAGCCTGGAATATTATCAGACTAACCACGGATCAAGATAAAGGAAACATTTTTCTACTAATCGGTACCTGAAGGTACTTGGGCTCTTACGTGGGCTGGTAGCCAAGTTTGACTTTGAATTACCAGAAGACAAGATTACATTCCTTTGCTGAGACTCATTCATGGTTCAGAGTCTTGCACAAGGTGAACTCAAACTGTCTGAAGCCAGCTGTCATCTCTACCATCCAACTGCTTCTTTTTAAAGCAAGCACCACCCTTTCCGTGAGTTTTGCATTAATGGGTTCGTCTGGGACTGCAGTTGCAGACATACCTGAAATAGCTTTTAACTATCTGTCTTGATAGGCGTTAAAATGGAAAGCACGGGGCTAAGCACAGGCTGTAACTTATCCCAAGGACACAGAATGACTCAGGCAAAATTCTGCACTCCTGCAGCAGCACTACAAATTACCTCAATTACACTCTACACAAACCGCAGTCTTAGCAGCACATACACCAAATCCTTTGGTCCTTTTTCCTAACTAAACTCACACTTCTCCAAAGTGCTTAGCTTTTCCTGTGAATCACACCTCAAAGTAACTGCCCCAGATGCAGTGCATCAGGACCTACTGCCAGCTCCAGTTATGGCCTGGAAACCACCAAACATTCAGGTGGTGGTGAATTCAATGTGAACGCAGGGTCTGAATGGGGCATGAGTAACAATCACAGTTATGCAAGTTGAGGGCATCCAGCTCTCATGCTCCAGGCCACGAGGGTCAGGGAGGAATGTTCCCACATGCACAGCGCTGAATCACCCATTGGCTTGTCTTCCCCTGAGCACCAGGTATTAGCCAATGGCTCTGGCAGGATTACAGACCAAAAATCCCAAAATTCCAGTCTGCTGTGGTCCAACAGTATGTGGTTAGAAGACAGCAGGGAAAAGTGTGCAAGGACATTTGCTACCCAGCAGACTTTCACTGTACAGCAATGTACCCCTTGCAGCAATATTCATTAGCTCCTCTCCCTTATGTGTTCTCACTGTCTCCTTGGTGCTCAGAATAGCTGCATGAAGTGGTGGCAGTCAGATAAACATACTGAACCTGCAACTGAGTCACCAAGAAGTCAGCCATGGGGCACTGAAGAGTTAAAAGCCACTGACACACATGCACATATTTGTACCACTGTGATTACCAACTCTAACATTGGTGGACACACAGTGTAGAGCTCAGATTTTACACTGAATTTTTTTTTATTCTATATGAAAATCACATTCACAGAGAATTTAATTTTACGCTACAAAGTTAAGTACTGGCAGTGTGCAATTTGGATGCAGTGACTCATGCCAAACTTACATGTTGTGGGGACAGAACAAATCAGAATTGAAAATGAACCTTCCACTGGGAATTTGGGTATTTTAAAAACTCACCAACTGCTGATAAATATACACTAAAGGAACACAGCTCCCTTACGATGTTCTGTGCCTTACTACCACCAAGAGCAAACAAAGGTTCAACTCGGGGCAGCAAATATGCAAAAGACCATTTCCAGTGTCACAAGGAACTTCTCCCTACAAGCCGGGACATGAGAAACCTATTAATAGACACGTACATACAGTAGCACTGAGTGGCCTCAGTCAGGAGGGAGCTGTCTCTAAGACTTAATATGAGCGAAAAGGCAGGTTGCATCCACAAACATGAACGAATTCCCCTTTTGCATCAGTTGGAGGCACAGGCTAATTCAGAACTGCTCTTTATACCATCAGGGTAACAATACCTACTGCTACAGTTGTCCCCCTTGGGCCTTTTAAAATGGTAGCTGTGATCCTTCTCTTAGAGGCTAGTAGCAATGAGATCGTGAAGTCTGGACAAAGGCTGGTGCTGAGGCAGCAGCAACAGTGCCAGTAATCAACTGAACTGCGATACCTTTACGAGCTGTCCCTTAAAATTAAACTGCTGTATGAAACCCCTGTGAGTGCTCCAGTTTGATCAATAGCTACCAGCTAAGAAATGAGCTGCATACCTTTGGGATTATACAGTTTGCTTTAGGCTTCTGATTGATCTTGTGGTGATTTCCTGTGCCTTAAAACCAGTGGCAAAAGTGCAAATTAAAGACGAATGGCATGCTCAAACATTTGCCTTCATGTAAGAAAGCAGAACGTGTTCCTGGTTTTTATGGTAAAATACATCTCAGCTTTGAGAGTACAGAGACTTCAAATCCTTAGCTCTGCAAAGTTCATTCCCTGCCCATCTCCTAACTCTCAGAGTAACAAATAACAAACCAATATTCCTCCTTGTAAAGATTTATCTTACTGCAGCTTCTACAATCATTTCCACTGGATTAAAATTTTCAGCCTGAAAAGATGCTGTGGATGGCATTATGTTCTCCAAACTGGAGACACCTGATGAGTTATCTTCTGTAATAAGTATCAAATATAGCCCATTAATTCCTGCAACTGATCAAACTGCACTTAGAGCACACAAACAATCTGGCATTATTGCAATTATTCTTCAAGAAATCCTGTCACGCGCTGAAATACTACCAAGAGGAATTAGATGATGAGCTTTTCAGGCAGACATTTTTCAGCTCTTGTCTTCCACAAGCAAAATCTGCAACTGAACTCCTGCCAAAACTAAAATTTTACACTTAACAGAAGGAACAGTGTATGTAGTTGCCTGAATTAATCTCTGTTACTTAAGATTCAGCAAAGCAGGCTTACACATGGGTAATATATTTAAGCACATGTCTAAGTGTTTTGGTAAATCAAGGTCTAAAAGAGGTTCCAGTGATGTTAGGGCTGAGAGGATTTGAATCTACATTTAAAAACCATCCTAACAAGCTTCAGTTGTTTTCTCTAAGAGATTTTTGGATAAAGATCTACATTGAACTACTTGATCCCGGGGAAACCAGATCACTTTGGTTTTTATATTACCTGAAGAGAATTATCTGACCTCTGGAAAAAAGCTATCTGAGGAGCATGGCTTTTTGCAGAAGGCAATAGGTGTTTACACAGACACATAACAAAAATTAACTGACAAGAGCAAAGTTCTGAGATGCTGAACTTGCTCAGTTATGACAGCAAGGCTCAACTATCCAAAGACTAGTGAACACATTGAAGAGGCAGAAATGCAGCATATAAAATATGCCTGCTAGGTCATTTACTTTTCCTTTCCATTCTGGCCTCAGCTCACTGGCAAGATTTCCTTTTTTTGAAGAGATCCTGTACAACTCTGAATCAGAGTTTTACCCCAAAGTTGCCAAAACCTAGGAAGAGAATTAAGAGATTGACCATCTGAGCATTTTACCAAAAAGTCTAAAGGGGACAGAAGCGTCCTGTTTATTTATGGTATCTCTGAAATAGTTCCTCATCTTTCTGTGTTCATGTTCTCCAGAGCTAACCACCATCACTGCAGAAGACCCCTGAGAATCCATCCTTGCATCCTCACACTTCTACACTAGCAAGGCTGGAGTCCTCACAGAGGTGTTGGCATCTGTGAGCATTATTTTAGGTTTTCCTCTTAATTACAAGCAACACATACCCTCCAGCAATGGTGTGATATACAATGGTGGGAGTCAAAAAGGACAGCACTAAGCCAAGCACTCTACACTGCCCTGGCAGGCACAGGATGGCCCATTCTGCCACACGCTGCCTTTTTCAACCAGGGCACCCTGACAGATAGCACTTGGCACTGAAACCAAACTTAGACTCAAAGAAGTGCCTAAGAAAGGACTCTGACTCAGGCAGTATTTCCTGCTGAGGGTGCCTTCCTACTTCTCTGCTGAGCTGAAAATACTGCCAAGTGCTAAAACAAGGCTCTTGGAGGCTCCATCACTCGTTATCACATTTCAGCCTAAGTGGTCTCCAAACCACAACTTTTCCCAAGGGTCAGAAATATTTTTTCTTTATTTTTTAATTGTAGCTGGTTAAATATTGGGCCCTTATCTAAATCGAATTACTTCAGGCACAGAATTTGTCTTCTCCAGTTACTGCCTTTTATTTTCTAGATCCATTATATTGCAAGTAAGACTGATAACTGCTGGAGGAGAGTTTGGATCATTCTTGTTATTTAGGAAAAAAAAAAGAGGGGAAAAAGAAAGGCAAGCTTGTGCTCTTACTCTGTCTCAGATTTCTAAGTATACACAGGAACTACTGCATATGAACTGTTTTAGGCAGAGAGTACTAATGTACTTCTCTACTCTCCTGACAAAGGCTTAGAAAGAGCATTAGTCTGTGTGCTGTGACCTCTTACCTAACAAAGGTCATTAATGATCACCCAGTTACCTATGTATTGAATCTAAAAGCTTGGCTAATAATGCTTTCCAAAGGGACATTTGGTCTTACTTTGAAAACAAAGAATAGAGAATCTGCTACTTCTCTTGCTATTTCATTCCAGCAGTTAATCATCCTCATTGTATAAAAACTGTCTTTGATTTCCTATTTGAATTGTGTAATTTCAGCCTCCAGAAAAAATCTCACTTGTGTTTGTCTCTAGTATGTATGAGACCACTTTCTAATGCTGTTTTATGGTTAAAGTATTTATGAGCTCCAGTCATATGTCCCTCCCATCATTTCTGATACCCAAAATACATTGGGATCTCATGATTAGCTTTTCTCCAGCCTTTAATCATCTATCCTTTTGAACCCTCTTCAGTTTTCTCTCATCTCTTTAAAGGTGGGCACCAAAACTAGAGTGCAGAATTCTCGCCTGGGTCCCACTAATGTCACACTGAAGGTAAAATGAACTCCCTGTTCACAAACTGCAGTACTATGAGAAGTTTGCATTTGTTGCTTGTACGAGATATTCTGTAAAGCCTTTTCAGCAGCACACTCCAGGATGCAATTCCCATAGGTGGGATCTGCAAGCCTCATTACCAAGGTCTAAATCTACTGGCACTGTCCTGCATCACTCTGTTTTTCCCAAGGACTGCACAGCCCCAAATAAAGTGGGAAACCCAAGGATTCATGTGACATCCCCTTTCCAGCTATGCTCATTTTGATACTATTTCGGAGCTGAGTTGAGGGGAAAAAGCTCTGCTTTTGACTCACAGCTGCATGTAGCTGAACCTAAACTTTGATCAAGTTTTTTTACCTGCACTCAGGCACTACTGCCACATTGGCAGCACATCCACCTTTTCAGTGCCTAACATAAGGAAGTCCCCACACATTCCCCCTTTGATGGGATTATATCAGAGGTTGCAGACAGAAGAAGATCCAAGCCCTTCTTGCTGGCAGATGATAGCTGGTCCCTCCAGCCCATGAGCAGTACAGCAAGAAGCTCAGAAGACAACCTGGAGCACTGTTTCCTTGTGCATGTGCGTGACTCACGGAAAGCCGCGTCAATCACGAAATTCCACCAGCACTGTGGGGTGAGGCAAAACTACGCTCCCAACAGACATGTCTCAAGTCGCCCTGTGGTAGATGTACACTGGCCCCACACACCTCGCCAGGACAGTCAGAAAAGCTTGTTGTGCTTTTGAATAATTAAGTTGGGTTTGTATTTTGCTGTTAAAATACATTCCTTGGCCCTTATACATTCTTCTGAGGAACAGAGTGACCTGTGTACAGACCTCTGTGGTAACAAACACAAATCCTGACTACTTTAAAAAACCTCCACAGTTGCCCCAGAGAGGAAGCTGGAATTCACCCATGCAATTAGGTTAATGTTGGCGATGAGTGGATAGATATTATCCGATATCAAATTTTGTAATCCTCTGCTAAGCAGGATGCTGTTCACTTTGGGAGCCAACAAAATAGCTACTCATTCATTGTCAGACTTGAGCAAAGTCAAAAGTAATCCCTGAAGGTTTGAGATTAGTTTATTCTAGAACCTGGTAATGGCCCAGAGTCATTAATAAAGGTCACTAAATTCTACATTCAGGTTATAGGTTTCTTTAAGCCAATATTTATCTGTACAAATCTCAGGAGAAAATACAACACTTCTCCTTTCACAAGTGAACTTTACAACGGTCTTTTCCGTATCAACTTCTTTGGTTCTATGCCAATAATCTTTTATTCTTTTTCTAATCCTTAATTAATCCTTTTTATAAACAATTTACGCTCAGCATACTCTGCTCGGAGTAAGTCTTTTGCTGTGTATATGCATCGCAACAAGATCTTCAACATCCAGGCAAATATTTTCATATATTAGGAACATAAATAAAAGTGCAGGTGTATCAAGAAAAATTACCTGACTCCTGAAAATTGAGCTGTCATACTTCCCTTGAACTTGGTGGGAATTTGTGAGCTCTCAGCAGTTACAAGACAGCAAGAAAGTTTCCAACTTAAGTTCACAATGCTTGACTTCAGGCAAACACTTCTGAAAGTGCTGCCCTGAATTTTCCAAGTCTTGTTTCCCCTGGGAAAGCCATGACTTCCCCAAATCACATACAGAATGCATCACTTCCAATAAGTTCAGATTAACAGAGAAACCTAAAAAGGTCCTGAGAACAGCAAGGAGGCAGCAGTGATTTACCTGCAAGTTTTCCTCTACAAAAATAAAACATTGTAATAGCTTAAGGTGTTTCAACATGCAATTTCTATTTGTTCTTATCACATTCAAACATAGGAGAACAATTTTTGAATATTATGTATATACAAAAATGACAAATATACATGCTTGACTAGAGTTGCATTTTCAAATAGAAACTGAGGGAAAATATGGTTTTGGCTGCACAACTTTTACTGTTTTTCTGTAAAAATGATAAGCACGCATTACAGTTCCATAAACTCAAGTGGTTTAAAGTATGTAGTACTTTTAACAGCCAGGTTGAAGCTGTTTTGTAAATGCAGCCCTTAAAACAACCAAATGCTACTTTTCTGGGCTGTTGCTTAAGAAAACACTATTGAACACTTACAGATGGCAAATAAAAAACAACTTTTGAAGCTGCAGTCTTGCATGGGAATTTTGCCTCAGGAAGCAGGCAAGATTAGGTCTCACTCTGTACACTGGTTGATAAAGGAACACATATTACAAAAGGAAGCCACTTAATAAGGCTATGGTAGATCTGACTTACCACAAGAGCAGCACGTGAAGCAGTTGGTATGATAGAGGTTACCCATTGCTTGGCAAGCCTGGCTTGCTCCATACACACCTTTTCCACATTTTATACAAATGCCTACAAAGCAGAAAGAGAATGAAAGTTAGAATCCTCTGCAGCTCCTAAAAACAGCTCCAGGCTGTTGATTCATAACATTCACGATATCCCCATCAGGCCCTGAATCAATGAGCTCCTCACTATGAATAGATTCAAGTACCCAAAACAGCAACAGGAAACTTGAGTGAAACAAATGCATGGAAATTAACACAAAATAAAAGAGGATGGGGATACAGGGGGACACAGCAGGGAAGCCTCTGCTGGTGTTTCAATGCATGGACACTGAGGCTGGCTAAAGACAGAAATCCAAAGGAGGCAGATGCAGCGAGAGGGGACAGAAAATCTGCAGGTTCCCTGGAAATAACTCTGTTTGCCCAATAAATAATTTCACCTTCACAGCTGTGTGCTCCACCACATTACATTCAATAATCACTAATAAAACAACAGGAAGTCCAAACCCAAGAGACTTCTCTTTGCCCCTCTCCAGCAATGCAACGTCAACAGCATTGGTCCATGGTGGAAGCCATGCAGTACTGGGAAAATGGATCTGTCAGTCACATTTAATAATAGTTTAACTTCCCATGGACAGCAGCATGTAACCTCATAAACATAACTTGGCATCTTAAAAAACAGAAGAGCAAGGCTTCTACCTTCCTTATGGTCTAAGGGCAAAAAATCTGGCTGGTAGTTTTGCTTCAGTGGGGTCAGAAATTCACCTTCGCTGCCCAAGCCTGCTCTCAGTGATGCCAGGGATGACTCCCATGAATTCCACGAGACCAAAATACAAAGAGCCAGTGTAGCACTGGCAAAGTCAGCGGTTAGCTCCACACACAGCACGCTCACAGAAAAGGTCATGATTGCAGTAAGCTCTACAAAGAGGGTGTTGGGTTTTTTTAAAGATTTTTTTTTTCCTCATAGTTATAGCTTTAAGAGTCTTTTGCCTATGCATTTATTTCTATCTATGCATAACCTCTCTAAATTCAAACCAAGGCAGGGAGATAATTCAAGAATCATGTTGCTTCTGTAACCCCATGAAAAGGAAAAGAAATGCTGCAGAATCCATGCCCTTCTGTTGCACACTCAGGACCACTGATTCTCAGTTTTTCTGAGATGTCTATTGGTCTCTATTCAATTGTAGGAGGACAGGACATCTCAAGACCAGGCTGTGTGATTTTTAAAACACTACAGTAGAAAACATATATACAATTCTGTAACGAAGCTGTTGTGCTCCATGTGCTGTTTGAGGCCCTATTTCTACAAATGCACAAACAAGCTTAGCATTAATCAGTAGCATCAACAAAACCGCTAATATACTTAAGAGTCTAGGAACTCGATAACTACAAAATTAGGGTTTAATCATCCAGAATTCTCCCCTGCTGTGCTGTAAACATTTTATACACACAAACACACAGAAAATACAAATGCAAGCTGCTCAGGAGAAAATTACGAACTGGTAGAAACTTTAATGGCAGAAAGAACAAAAGTTAAGCCACCAAAGCGTTTGGTGTCTCAGTTCAGTTTCCATAGGTTTCACTTTTATTCACTCCCAGTCTATGAACTGGCCTAAGAATCTTCTTATGCTACTAATTCAAATACTAAAGTGGAAAGACTTTTCATTAAATCATGGGCTTCTTGGTGTTTATACCTTTAACTCCCTCAAAGCATGAAGAGAGATTAGTCTTTTGTTCAACTAGCTCAACATCCTGGCATATTTTGGACGATGAGCACATTTGTCAAATGAAACAGTTTTAAAAAACAATACATTAATAATAGATTATATTTTTTAAAAAAAGCTTAAACCTTATTTCAGTGTTTCAGTGAAGCAGGAACTGTAACTTTAGTATTATCAAATACCAATGTCCCAAAGCTAAACCTGCAATACAAACTAGCTGCGAGCTAGATCCATCAGTTCATTGCAAACAAAGTGTTAAGAAAATGCTGGTCCTTAGACTAGCTCAGCTCCAATATAGGAAATGGGAATTTCAGAATATTTATTGCCTTATCCAAGGCTGTTATGTCTATTTATTTGTAACCAAAGGTTATGAAAAAGGTCTGCTATTTGCCAGGAGTTAATGGTTAACTGCTGATGAAAGATGGTTATTGATTACTGTCAACAGCACGATCCGAAAAGGCATCCCATCAGCCAGCAGCTGCAGGAATTACTCCCAGCAGCAGCACAGCATCCACAAACCTGCTCTCTGTCTCATCACATTCCATGACCTCTGCAATAACCCTGCCCCAAGGCCAGGAGGGGTTGCATGCACAGCAGAGAACACGGGGATCACACCAGAAATAAGCAATCTGTTACTTCAGCGTCAGGTCTTGGTATGACGTTTCAATTTGCTCTTGGCAGTGGAGCCAGAAGAAAGCCTGTTCAGAGCTCCCCAGCTATCTGTACCTTTCTTGCCCATCTTCTCATGCCAACCATATACCCGGGACTGGCAGCTATTGATAGTCTGTCTATACACTGAGAGATCTACCTTTTCCTATTTACATTTAATATTACTCAAAGAAGAGCACAAATCCAATCTGCAATTCTCTGGCATTTCTGTCTATGAGCTCTCATGCACAAATCTACTACAGCCATGAATGCTTTGATAAATGAAGTTATTGCCTCATTTCTTTGCCATTGCTCCACTGAACCATCAGAAGCAAAAGAAGGATTTATTGCGGATGTTAAACTTACATTGGCCTCTCCAGCAAGTGATTTGTTATGAGCAGTTGTCAGTTTGTTAACTTGTTTTCTCTAAGAGACTAGTCATTAACTCCAGGAATGAATGACCACAGAGACGATTAGCATACTAAAAAAATGCATGTATAATTCCAAAAGTGTATTTTGGAAAATACATATGCAGCTGTGGTGCGAGTATAGTGTGAGCTCATAACTGCCTAGGAAAAGCACTGATTACATGGCTGTTTTCCACCAGTCACAGCCCAGACTTTATACTGCAAGCTCGTGAAAGCCTTGACCTAACAGCTACATCGCTTTTTTTCCAGATTTAATTCCAAAGCTTGTTAAACCGCCTATGAAGAATGTTCTGTTAGAGAGCAAGCATGTCTCGTTTCTGACGCTTCACTTGAAAAGACTTCAGATCAACTGCTTCAACCTTTATACCATTCCTTACCCCTCCCAACACCTCTATTCTAAGCAGGCAACTGTGCCTCCAGTTCTTTAACACATCAACTGTTGCGTTTCCACCCAGGTCATCAGCTCTCCTACAGATCTGGTGTCTCTTTAGCTAGAAAAAGATGTTAAAAGATGTTGCATTTACCCAAAGTTTGCATAAAGGTTGGCTGAGTGGGAGCACAACATTCCTTTGCTGTGGTGAAGAGATGTTTGCATCCTCACGTAGCGTTTAACCAAACACGAGAGACTGAAGAAATGCACTCTGTGGACCACAGCAAAAGACCACCAACAAAAATGACGCTAGAAAGAGAAGGAGCTCCCAGAGGCTCCCTGCTGGAGTTAGCTACAGCACATCACCAGTGCTCTCCGCACCTTTAATAAATTCACTTCACTGAGCTTGACCCTGTCAGTCAGAAGAACATCTCTGGACACAACCAGGCAAGCCTCCAGCACTGTACGGCAACACAGCCGTCAGAAGCATGATGTTCTCTGGCTAACTCACACATTAGTGAAATGCTAATATCAGCACCAGGAGAAAATAAGACAGGTATTTTCTGATATGAGTGAATTCTTTCACTCCAGACTCAAGAGACCAAATGCAACACATTTCAACAAGCAAAGATATCAGCAACAACCTAAAGAAGACATTAAAGCTATAGGATTTTTGTTCAGTCTGCTATAATCTACTTGTAAAGAGTTCCCTGTCATAGCCTAGGCATTAGAAGAAGTTAAGTTTGGGACCTGTACATCAAATCCTGGGATGTTATTTTGACCATGCCAGTATGGACTGGGACTCCACACAGACTTCACCAGGCACTCAAGAATTGGGAAAAAGGCAATAGGCAAAGGTTAAATGGAATATGTATAATGGCAGATATATAATCACCTTTTGGCCAAGCTTTGTCCTCAGACATGGGGAGCTCAGCCTGTACCCAATGCCATTCTCACTTAACCTCAAGTCAAGGGTTTAGTGCAAATGCAAGAAAAATGGTACCATATGGCCTCCCAACTTCAGTACGCAGCAGCTGTGTGAGAGAATCTGGCTATTGCACTCCTTGACAGCACGCCACGGCTCAGGGATGAGCTGCAGCTTTACAATCTTACAGCCACACCGTATCTCCATGATAACCGCTACATGCTGCCTACAGTAGGAAACAACCAAGCCCTGTCGTCAAGAGTTATGGTAAAGCTAAAATTAACAACTAACACATGGCACAGATGACTGACTCCCTCCCTGCCTCTGCAGTTCTGTTCATGCTGCAGTGCTAGGAAAAGGGTGGGTGAACAACACACTGGACTACTGCAAAATCCCCTTTTCTTCTCTCGGACAGGAAAAGACCACCTCTACGTAAGTCTGCAACAAGCTTTTCCACAGCTGGGGCCTAGGCAAGGTGCAGGGGCAGGGAAATGAAAACCTACAGCCATGAAGCAGGAAGAACAAAGGAGGGGGGAAGACTTAGCTCAAGAAATCAAATTGTGGCAATAGGGGCCAGCTGCAAGAGCAGGGGGGCTGTGGAGGGACTGCACCAGACACCCATAGGTGTCACTGGCCACAGGAGGTGTTCCCACATGGGCTGCAGTGCCTGCAGCCAGTGATCTCACACCTGAGCAGGTTTTACACAGCGTGTTGCTACTACCTTTAAAAAAATATTCTGCTAAGAAGGTAGGTAAACAGTGAAATATCAGAGCTGCCCCAAGCGTGGGCAGCTGTGCCACTTCTGCAGCGGTACCTGCCTGAGCTGACGGTAGCTACTGTGCAGATGTCCTGGACTGCTGCAGCTCGGATAAGAGGTGACCTCAGGCGAAAAAAATGCTCCCTTTCCTTCCAACAAACACAGGAGGAGGGATCTTCAACACACACGTCATCTCCCAGTCAGACGCAGGCAGAAGAAACAAGGCACCTGCACAGGGGCAGAGCCTCTTCCCAGCAGCTGGGCAGGAGCAAGGGGGGGCAGCCTGGGAAACCCTCCCAGCCCTCGCCACCATGGGGCTCTTGCTGGAGGACTTTGTCACTTGGCAGATGCCTGGCAAACGTACCAAGGCTGAATACCCAACATAAAATAAAATCTGGTATGTACAAGTTGTAAATAAATAAATACTTCCTGGGCATGCTCAGCAGCAACATAACAATCGCATGAAGACCTGGCCTAGTTTATCTTATGGTAGGAACGATGGAGGGACTGCCTGGGTAAGCTATCAGAACTGCCCTGTGCCCCAGGGGAAGATCAGAAGACACCACAACTTGAATTAAGGTTGAAAATGACAGACTAAAGTGGGAAATGCTCAGGTAAACATTTTAAGCTCCCCTTCACAGCCCATCCACACCTGGCACCGCAACATCCCACAGCCAGGAGGGACCTGACACCATCCAGTAACACAACTCTGGCTTGCAAGTACCCACATGCTCCCTGCAGCAACTGTGCTGAAGGTTGGAGTAGGTTAAACTGGAGGAAGATGTGCCACAACACCCAACAAAAATCACAGCTTAAGCAAAGCAGGACAAAGCAGGCTGTGGACCAGGAAACCTTTTGCTGTCACTGTTAAACCTCATCAAGATTGCCCCCAACCTTGCTTTCCTCCTCAAGGAAAGAAGTTAAAAACCCCACCAATAAATTACTTAGGTCCTTGAGATATACATCTGCTGACTTTAAAAGATCTCCATCACTTCAGCATCTGCCTCCTACAGGAGGCTTTACTCAATTAATATACAGGCTTGGAGCAGGAAAGATGCATGTGTAGAACTTAGAAAAAAACAAAGTCTGAGATTAATTTCTGTTTGGTTACAAATACAGTGAAATTCACATTCACTGGAAGTTCTGTAGAAGCAAGCTCTGAGTTCTATCTCCAGCTCCTAGAATAACTTTCATTACCTCCACTGTGCCTATTGCTTAATGAGGCTGTGGCTCATGTAGGACAAAGTTACTGGGAGAGATCATGGCCAGGAAGGGAGGTGCTGGGACCAGTTCCAGGAATGACAGTGCTGATCAGGACATGGGTGCTGAGCTTTACCTGCCTGAGGGATTAGCCCTGCCAGCAGGTCAGCAGGGCTCGGCCTCAGCCTATTCCTACTTGCTTCAGTAAATACATCGGCTGTTCTTTGTCAGAAACTTTTCAGAGTTTCACATGTAGGGTGAGGTGATGGGCAAGAGTTTGGGAACATCGAAGGCTGTAGAAACAACTCTCAAACACCATCCTTCTCAACTTTGTATTTTAGCAGCTATGAGCCCAGGGCATGTCTGTGCTGGTGACTTAAATCACGGCAGCTCTAGGTCAGCACTGCAGAGTGGGAGATGTCATGGGAGCCGGTATCAGCCCTGATTAGCAGCTGTTGGAAACTGGAAGGCTTTTGTTACTGTTAAAGTAGAACCATCCAGTCGCACAGTGAAAGCCTGAAGCTAGCACAGCAAATGCTTATTGCTTCATACAGCATGTGAAATTACTGCTCTGAACCATGAAATTACTGACACTATCTGCACAGAGTTCATCTGCCTCAGCCACAGCCGGCATGCCTCTGCCTAACTTCCCTTTGTGTGGATCTCCAACTCTGCCACGGAGCCTCCCGACGGCACAAGGCATATCACAGGCCTATTGTTCTGCAGCGTTTTAGTTACACTGACACTTGGTTTACAAATATTCATTCATTTCTCTGCTTCTTGATTTAGTGCATGGCAGTTCCAGGATGATTTATACTTCTCACTTGGCATTTATAGAAAGATCTTTTGCTACTGAGGCAATGAACTGGAAGACCAAGTAGTTTTCGTGGCTGCTCTATCCTCTGTGCCACTTTAGGTTGCTTTGTCCGTGATTCAGAGCTCAGCTGACTGCTCAAACTTCATGCTCAAGTTGACAACCACAGCACAAAGGGACCTGCAAATAACTCTAGTAATTTAATTATTCACAAAAAAAAAAAAAAAAGAAGAAAATCCTGCTTCTATAAGTACCTTGTGATTACTGGGATTAGCAAAGCAAGGGGACACATACAGCTGGGGGGAGGTAAAGGAGAACACCACTGGGAATGAATGACTCAGAGGGAAAAGTGTCTGTCAAGTCCCTTCCCTGTCCTACTGCCCCTCCACTGCTGAACATCTGAGTGTCTCACTGTGGACATGCATCCTCTTACAGCTCAAAGGGACCACATCAACAAAGCCTTTCAGCTCAAACCATGCTTGTTTTGCCTGCAACATAATGAGTGCAATCACACACATAATTCAGCTTATTTGAGGTGTGCAAAGTTTCCAGCACAGTGGCAGAAGCAATCAGGTAAAGACAGGCTAGGGCCAGCAAAAACTTGAGCTTGTACAACTGCTGGCAGAGGAGGACACACCACAACATCCAGAGTTGCCATGCAAGCCCAACAGACACACACATAGGTCACACAGCAGAAGTGAGTGGTGCTCCTGCAGGTTGTAGTTTCAGTCCAGAAAAATCCAATACCAATATCCAAAGCTCCCCAGTGCTCCTGGGCAAATTTCTTGTTAGGAAGCTGGTGTAGAGCAAAAGAGGCATTCAGCCCAGCTGTGTATTCACACTGATTTAAGAGGGCAGACCTTCACACTACATACCCCTATATAATGGGCAACAGAAGTGGCAATCCACACATGGTGATAGAGGAGATTTCTCAAAAATAATATTCAGGTTGCAAATGCATTCACACAAACATTTGGGTTTTAATTAACATGGATACTGCAGTTTCTATCCATGCTTTAATTTCTACAAGTTCATTTAGCTGGTTGCACCAGCTAGAGATCATCTGAGCTCCAGGATGAGATGTTTGTCCACGCCATTACTTTAGATTTACTCTGGCATAATGCAGGTCAGAATGTGGACCTGCTAAGTTTTATTTAAGTTGTTTGCAGTAGCAGGTTTACAGATATCGAGACAGTTTCATTACAGTAAATAAACAATTAACAAAATACTTAAAGTTCGTATTTTCATCACCTTTCCTTTGTGCTTACTGATACCACACATTAATAACAACATATCTATCTACACATTGTAGTTTTTCCTATATATATGACAGTCATCACAGTACAGAACCAGCCAGCAACTCTACTATACCAGTCCCCTTTCCCAGTTTTTACTTCCTTAGTTGTCTTTAGCAAACCATTTAGTTTCTGTGTCTTGGCTCTTTTCTATATGAAATGGAAGCCACCAACTACTGTGTGGTCTTCAGAGAAAAGACAGTTAAACTTTCTGAGGTAACATGGAAAAGACAGAATCCATTTAAATCCTTCAGCTTAGAAAAATCTGCGCAGCCAGGTAACAACAGTGATACTGAAAGCACCAACAATGCAGATCAAATACGCTGAACTCCACAACATGTCAGACCTGAAAACATCAGCTGCACAGACGTCAAGTTGGAGAGACTTTTCATTATATTCTCCTGATATTGCACATATGATTCATCACTTTAATATATGGCAGAAATAGGTCATATATTACAGCTGCCTTCCTTGACATATTTAAAGTGGGTTCATGATTAAACAAGGAGACTAGCCTAAAAGTTTCCAGGTGCACTTTTCTATTTTCTTAGATAACAGTCTATTTCCAGAATGAGCATGACAGTCTGGAAAAGGCATGGCATTACATAAACACATTTGGTTATAAATTCAGCAATTCCTTCCACAAGCAGTACCCAAGCACTGCATGTCCACCACCTACCCCGCAAAGGTGCCACCAGCGCTGCCTCACTAGTTCTCACCTGCCACATGGAGGTTCTTTATCATTTCCAGAAGTATAACTAGGTTTGCTTAAACAAAAGCATTCAAACTCATTTGCCACTTTCTCCCACCTTCAGCTCATGAAAGATTTTAGTTCTAAAATACCTATCCTGGCAAGCCTCACTTTCCCTGCCTCGCCTACAGTGAAAAACCCAGTCTCCTCTGCAGCTGTAAGGCCCAATCAATAGAGGTGCTCAGTGCTAGTGCAAACAGCCACACTCCCCTACTCCAGCAAGACAGGAAGACTCTCAGACCCTAAGAAAAGCCTGTCCTGATGTAGCAAGCTGAAAACCCTTGGAACAGCTGGTCAAATACACCACTAATGACATGTAAACAGGATATTCTAATTTTGCCTCCTCCACCTCCGGGAAATGGTAACACCACATGCTATATATATATAGGCTCATTTCCTTCCTATGGATCCAACCAGAGGGGAAAAAAAAAAAAAAGTAAAAATCAGAAAGTCAATACACTGCCAACTTCCACAGCAAAATGAGGCTTCTACAGACCTGGGCAGTGTTTGGCTGCTCTCCACTGCAGATCTAAGGCAGACAAGTGGTGGCTGTTCCATGCTTTAGACAGATTCCTGCCTGCAATGACTCTTACAAGAGGATAACTCTGAGCTTCGCAGAACCACGAAAGGACCTGAGCTCCATTTTCACCTTCAGCAACTCGCACTCTAAGGCAGCTGTAGCCAGCCAGCACCACTCAGACCTGTAGGAACAGGCAGATCTCACTTTGCTCAATAGCAGTCCTTCCACTGAGATGGGCAGTAGCACTGCAGTAGATGAGGTCATGTTCCAGTGACTGAATAAATCCAGCTTCACAGCTCTTAGTCCCATATAAAAAGATGCCACATATTGTGAAGTACTATGGTTAACTTTGTATTGGCAGGATTTCTGCTGGGTCAGGTATCGTCTGCCTGGATTGCTTTGACTTTTTGCCAGATCAGGTATTGTCAGTTCTGGATCAGGTGACAGTCTGCACTCCAGCAGCTGGCGTGAACTCCGGGGTACATGGTCTGTCTGGCTAACTCAACAGAAATGTGAACATGCACTTCATCCACATCCAATTAGTATCGATGAATGATTCAGAAATGCACAAATATCACACTCAGGACTATCCCTCTCCCCTGGTTTGTCCCTGTCTCACTCATCTTGACACAAAATGAGAGCAAAGTAGGTATAAAAGGCCAGAAAACTAGGAAAAAATAAAAAGAGCTAATTTTCTCAGATGAAAACAAGCATGATCATAGCATTCAACTATGCATTGACTATGTACTCAGTTATGCACTGTTTCCTAGCTAGCGATAAACCATCATCCAGAGTTAGCAGATAGCGTGCCTAGAAACACACTTGGATTTTTGTAACCCACCTTTCATATTCTCACAGACAGACCAATGGTAGAAGTGCCTGGTTCCTCTGCAAAAGATAGGTACAGAGGAAAAAACATGAAAGACTCTGATCAGTGAGTTATCTCAGAAAGGACTTGGCAAAGGTGACAACCCCCAACTATAATTGGGTTTTGGCATCACCTGCTCTTTTCACAACCTGCCCACTGCACCTGCAGCCAAACCCTTGGCCCATAACCTCTACAGAGAGACCTGCAACCACTTAACCAAAGTGCTAAGCTGCTCCTATTAAAGAACGTGTCCTGCAATAGCACTTGGCACTAAGATACAAACAGTGAAATATACTTTGGCCTCAATAGCTAACGTCAAAGGCTATTTGCTTGAGAGGAGAAAGGATTTATCTTTTGAAATTATCACTGTGTGTAGCCCTGGCACTGGAAGTCCAGTGTCTAACAAATCTTGTCTTCATACAAGAGATGCCAGCAGCTGCCAATCAGCCCTCAGCGCTGCAGGACCCAACCATGCATCACAGCAGGCCTGTTCCCAGAACTAGGACTGGGTGCCTTTTCCACACCCACCCTGCTCACCGTCTCCATGCCAAGACAGAAAAGTGTCCTCTTTTTAAACTGAATTTTGGAAGATGGACTCCATTTCTTGTGGAGCTGGATGCCAGACTCAAGTCAAAGTGATGAACAAGAGGCAAAATGCTCTCCTCTCCCACTTGTGACACCCCACCACCCAGTCAAGTGTCCTACCACCCAGACATCAATCATTTAGTGAGAACTGATCAGCTCCACCACCCAGAGTCATCAGCCAGAAAAGGAGCTGCGACTAAATTTTTAGCAACACTTACAAAAATACAACTAAAGCACAGTTTAGAAAGAAAACTCAAGAACTGCAAAATCAGTGGAAGAGTGAGCAGATAGAAAAGACTGATGGGTTAGGAAGGTAATTTTCCACTTTGTTAGTTACATTAAACATCTCCAAGTAAATGTGATCTTATGCAATTTATTAGCCAAAGCTCCCTTCTCCATTTTGAAAGGTTACATGAAGTGGTGAAACACTAGTTAATTTATGTCTTAAAGGACCAGCTAAAAAAAATAACAGAAACATGTAATCTTATCATAATTATAAAGTCAACACTTAATTGATGAGAAGCCTCTATTCACAGCAGCTAAAAGGAGCATTCATTCCTCTTTACATCATCCCTTTAGTGTTATGCCTTGATGCAATTTTCAACAGCAGGTGAAATCACTAAAAATTGGAAACAGTGTGAAAATTTTTCCTCTATCTGGTTTTAATTAAAATACTCAGCAAAACACAGAGGCACAATAAAGGGAGGTAAGCCTTTTCCCAATTGTGCTGTCTGTTCATCCATCATTACAGAGACTGGTGGAAAACCCATGTGCAATGGCAGTGGTAAATATTTCCCTACTACTAAAGCAGTGGTTCAGATTAGGATCATGACAAAAGCAATAAAAGACAATTCGCATCTGATCATGATCTATGTGGTAGGTGTTTTGCAGCCATTTAAATTTCAGAAGGTCCACCTGAGAAGTGGGCACCAGAGGGTCTGCTATTTAGAAGACCAGATGAGATCTGAGGGGCCCCACCTAAGACCTACCCACCCCAGAAGCTGACACAACCCACTCCCAACTCTCCAAGCCCTGAAGCTGCCTGTCTAGACACAGCTCTTGTGAGCAAATTGCCCAGACAGTGGGGATATACAGTGTATGGACAGAGCACACAAGTTCCCAGCTCCCACCCAGGGCATGCATTCAGCTTGGGTATTCCCATGATCCAAGACAGTCAGGTCTGAGCACCAGCTCAAGAGGCTGTTGGCTTTTCATTGCCACAAGGGCACACTGCTGGCTCAAGTCCAGTAGGACCTCAGAGGGCCTTTCTACAGATCTGCTTTCCAGCCAGTGGGCCCCCAGCTCATACCATTATACAAGGTTGTTGCTCCCCAGGTGCAGAATTTTTCATTTCCCATGGTTGAACTTAATGAGGTTCCTGTTAGCCTATTTCTCCAGCCTCTCAAGGTCCTGCTGAATGACAATACATCCACCTAGTCTATCAACCATTCTTGCCAGCGTAGTACAATCTGCAAACTCACTAAAAGTGTACCCTGTCCCAGGTCATCTGTCCCTGCTTCCACCTCTTTTACATTTCATTTCTTTCTTAGGAGCTCCTTGCTCGTCCATGCAGGCCTCCTGCATGTCAGGATGGACCATTCCTGAGCTTGAAGACAGCAATACTTGGAAAAAAAAATCAGCAAGCCACCCTGGACACCTTTTTTCTTCTTCCTAACTACTTTATAACTCCTTTAAGTTAGTAAGGTACAGAATTTATATATGCAATATCCTAAGTCAGGGCAGTCTACAGGAACGCTCTCTCCTACTGTAGGTACTAGTAGAGACCAGACTTCAGTTTTCAAGTAAAGCTTTCCCTAACTAAATTCACAACAAAATGACACAGGTATGTAAAGAGCTACCTGTGAATATTTACACATTCAAGTCCTACTTAGAGATTTAACTCCCCAGTGGATTCTCTTTAGACTTCCAAATAAGCATAAATGCATTTCTGAGTCTGACCTTTAATCAAAACATTCAGGATCAGTGTGTAAATCACTCAGGATTTTCATTCTCATGCAATAAATCACAGCAGCACAACCTAATGCAACCATTCACTTAATTGCAGCAAAGCTCTTTTGAAATCTCTCCTTTCACTGTATTCACTAAGAAATATGTTTGTAAGTGTTCCCTTAAAAAGAATAAACCACCACACAAAAAAACCCCACACAACCCACAAAACTTGTCTTTTGAAAACTGGCTAAAAGAATTGTTCTATTGGGGGGGTATTATTTATTTTTGCCTTTTTTTTAATTACTAGAGCCTTTGTTTCCAGATGAATCCAGCCTCTTCTGTAGTTATATCCATGGAAATAAGAGTGGCTTTTATTAAATAAATGAAAAATCTCTCTACTGTGATGTCTTTGTGAGGTTAAGAGTGAAGTACAGAGTTGGTGCCTACACAGCCCTTGCTTCTCCCACTGATGCCTTTGAGAGATGAACAATTTTATCATTTCTGTAGAGGAGCTGTTTGTCCATTTCAGAGAAGGAATCATTGTTTATCCCCAGTTAAAACAGATTCTGTTTCAATCATGTACCAGTCACAAAAATGTCTTCTCTGGTTCTCTTCCACCCATGGCCAGAAAGAGAGATGTCCCTTCAAGCAAAGCAAGAAAAACTAAGTAATTGGTACAAACAGTTGCTCCCCATTGTTTTTCACCTGATGGGAGCTACAGCTTTTATCTTGCAGTGGTGTCAATGACTCAGGCTGACAGGAATGGCTCATGCAAGTCTCTGGCAGGGAGAATACAGGATGAACATGTATCCTTTTCCTTATCTTTCCTTGAACCAACAGACATGCTGTAAAGATCTGTGATTAACACATAAGAGTTAGCCAAGCAACTTACATCTTACCTGCCAGGATTTAAACTTAGTACTGAGAGGAACACAGCTTTTTTTCTATGTATCTCAGTCCTTTACCTGCTGAAGTCAGTAATATCTAAGCATCTGTTGACAGCAGAAGGACCTTCAGCTCAGACCTGAAATACTGGGTGTCCCCCAGCCTCTTCTTCCCCTGTACAATATTGCCCTGTTGCACTACTTGTTACTATTTCTCAATGACCTGATCCTGGAGTTCTTTGACAGAAGAAAACTTGAAAGATTTAATTCCTATTTAAGATCAGGCATATGGACTGTTCTCTGTTCAAATTTATACTCCAGCCTGCACAGAAAAAACCTTATCTCACCTTTTTCCCCACCCCAGGCTTAAAAGTTAGTGCCTTGTCCCTGAGCTGCAGGATAAGAACAAACATGCAACTATTTGTAACAAAATGGTCACACTTGACATTGGAGTCAGTCTTACTCTAATTTAGACCAAGACAACACTTACTCTGTTCCCTTAAGTCAACTATCAGTGAGAAACTGCAAGCTGCATAGTTCAAGAAATTCAAACAATTTGTTTGCAGGTTTATTGAATACTTTTTCTGGCTGGTAACTAGGGTTTTCTTCCAGAATAGCAGTGTTACAGGAGGAAATGATGTGTGCAGAACTGAGCCTGCACCAGCAGCATACCTAGGTCCCAGCTGCTGATCTTCCTTCAAAACAGGAATGTCTACTGTTTAGGGAGCACAAATACAAATGATTGCCACCTGAGTGTGTAGTTCTTGTCCTTTGAGGAGGGACAACTCCCATTGATCTCACTGCAGTTTGTTTGTAGTTCTAATTCAATTTAAAACATATATAAGCAAAATAAAACTTACAACCTAACATTCTCTCATAGTGCCACTAAATTTGGTTCTGCACTTAAAATGAAAACAGCTCAAAATAAAAACAAAGTTGTTTTATAGCCACTTTCAGCTCAGCCCCAGTGCTGGCAGTTCCAGACCAATGAACAAAGCCTTGATACAGCAAAAGCCTAGAAAACAGTAGCAGAGGCGAAACGCACAGGCATAAGCTTCATAATCAGAGAATCACAGAATGGTTTGGAAGCGACCTTAAAGATCATTTGATCATAAATGATCTTTGAGGTCCCTTCCAACCCTAACCATTCTATGATTCTGTGACCATCTAGTTCCAACCCCTCTGCCATGGGCAGGGACACCCTCCACTAGACCACGTTGCCCAAAGCCCCATAATAATAAAGGTGAAATATTTCTCAAAAAATTAAGCAAATATTGCCACATATTTGCCAAAGCTCTCAGCAGCCCCCCTCTCCTTTTTTGACTCAAAATTTTGTCTTGCATTTTACACATTAGTTATGAACGCTAATTTAAAAGCTCCCCAAATGCTGGTGAGGCACCCAGTCGCAGTGGGCACTCCCAGAGTGACTCACCCTCTGAAGAGCCATTCCCCCCCCCCCCCCCCCCCACCGCTGCACACCTCTTCCTCTCTGCTTTTATATATCACAGTAAAATTTGTAGCAACTTTGAGGGACCAGAGCAGCTACCTCCTTGCAGAAGTCATGGTCTTTGTACAAGCCCGCACAGGCCCTGTATTTGTGGGTTGAGAGGGGACAGGCATTAAGGCAGGGACAACCCCCACCCAAAAGATCACAAGCCAGAAGAGAGGAACTCTGACTACTGGGGTCAGCTGGTGCACAACATCCTCACCCATCCATGCAGGCTGGAAGAGTTGGAGGAAGAAACACCTGGATGTAAAAGGGAAAAAGGGAAAAAAATTTTATTATCACTCTTTACCTGACATCTGTGGCTTCGAGCCCAGCTAATGTTTGTGCATGGCTGCGTGCTCTCAGCAGCAGCCCAGAGCCTACCCTTGCCCCACTAGTGCTTCTGCTGCTGACCTCTAGTTCCCATGGGTGGGATTCAGCTCCATACTGAAAGTCCCGTCACACACAACAGACAGCACTGTTGGTAGGCAGGGCAGGGCAGGCCCACAAGGCCCCTGATGTGCTCTAACCCAGGTGCTGTGGCCTTTGGCAGCCCCTCAGCTCATCCTCCCACCTGCAGAGCAGGGTTCAAAATTCCCCATGTGGGCACACTATGTGGACTGACCTATTTGGAAATGAAAAAGGTCTAAGCCAATACTCATTATTCATGGAGTACTTTGTCAGAAAAACCAAAGAAAGTATTTCCCCCAGACTTTGCAATGCACACTTTTCTCTGACCTTGCAACAATCTAACACTGGGTTTCCCGATTCTACCAGTCTTTAACCAAGCAAAACACCCAGTAATTTCAAAGGAAGTTCTGCCCACAAAAGAGTCAAAGATTTGGCCTTAGAGTTTGGGAGCTAGGGTGTTTTGTTTTGTGGTTTGGGTTGGGTTTTTGTTTTTTTTCCCTTTTCATGAGCTACAGAAATATATTAGATGGACACAAGCAAGACAGGATGCCCAGCCAGAGCCAAGTCACCACTGCGGCCAGATGGATCCAAGCTGCTCCTTGCTCCTGCCCATTGTCACTCCTACCAGCCCCACAGAGAAGCCAGGCAAAGCCCCTGCAAGGTGGGGAGCAGAGGCAGCAGCAGGGAAGGGCAGAGCTTCACACATTTGGCACACCAGGAAGCTGATTTGCAAGTCTGCACTTGGAGCATCTTCAAAGTATTTTCTTTGTGAATAAAAGTAAATCAGCCTCTGGGGATCACCTCTTTCTGGGCTGGTTCTTCACCATCCTGAATTCCTCCCAGGTGTGGAACACAGGCTGAGAAAGCCTCTTCCCCAATGAGTACTATCAGTTTGCTCTTACACAGCATGCAAGGCTGTTTCAGCCTAACCCAAGCCACCTCTTCTCTTTTCCCCTTTTCCTAATAGGTCAGGAAGGTTTTTTGGTTTTGTTTTTTAAAACAGCATGGTCTGGCACTCCTGAGTCCTTCCACCCCACGGCACAAGGCCTCTCTGGAGCTCTAGGGCAATATGGGATTTGGCAAGTGAACTGCCATGCCTCCACTCTGCCAGAAACTACAGCAAGGGGCAAACCTGTGCTGCGTTCAAAGCTCCAAGCCCAAACCTGCCATGGATTTGATTTTTTTTCCTCTCTGAATTGGGCAGTAACCTAATTTGCAGGTGTTGCTTGTGCAACTGCCAGGAAGCCCTGCACCACTCTCCAAGACCAGGCAACACCTCCCAGCACAGTCACTCTCGCCACCCTCACACAGGAATGGTTCCCTCAAAACTAACATACAGAAATAAGACTGGGAGATTCTCCTTCCAGGCCAAGCAAAGTGGCAAGCTTTTTTCTAATTGTTTGTAAAACAGCATCTGAGACAACACCTGATGGCCACCAAAATTTCAGGAAAAAACATTAAGTATCAATGAGCAGGACCTATTATTTTATTGCAAAAAAGGCAACCAAAGGAAGCAAGTGGCAACAGTACCCAGAGCCCCCAGCACTTCACCCACAGCACACATAGCATCAGGGTGCTCTCTATAGCCACCTGCAGATCAGAGGCAACGGGTGTCACATGCATCACTCATGTCCGAACCTGTTCCTCTGCTCTGTACATCCTCTCCAGGTTTAGGCCTTGATACCCTTTAAGTGACTGCTGTTTGGGGGAGAGGACAACAAAGAGAGCAAAAGCAGAGGATGCAGAACTTCACCTCTGGACACCACCTCTACCCTACTCTGCTGAAATCATATGCACAGAAAAGTCAGGTTCAGCCTCTGGATCTTGTCTGTTCATACTGACAGTTCAGTGCCCTGAGATGGTGGGATCTCGGCTTCTGCAGCAAGGAGCTTTCCTAGGATTCACATACATCTTCCATAAACCCATCTCCTGTGAGCAAGAAGAGCAACTTGGGAACTCTGTGCCAATAGCTGGCTTTGTACAAGCTGAAAGGGGTCAGCAGGACTTACCAGAGCATTCTAGCCCTCTTTCACACCATTAAGTCCACCTGCTCGTGGTTATTTGCATCATAATTTGCAGGAAATTGGTGTCTATCTGTCAAGATACCAAATTCCCAGGCAAACCACACATCACTTACAGTCAAAGCACAAAGCAGCCATACACCCAACAGCTCCACAGTGGATATGTCCTGGGAGATGCAGAGGCAGCTGGGCAAGCAGAGAAACACAGCAAGGGTAAAACACAGATGTGAATTTACTTATTCCCTGATCTCTGTGGTGTAAAAAACCCCAATCAACCAAAAAAACCTCCAAAACCAAAACAACTAGAGATGACTCCAAGGTGTCAGAAACAAGTCAAACATCCCTCCATGACCTAAACAGGACTGTCATGAATGAGGGAGGTCTGGATTGATCACATAAGCATTCAATTTTCTAAATAAAAGTGTAATTAGTTAATACCTTACATGGATTTTGAGATGTCTTGAGAGTTTTTTCCCCCCCCGAGTTAAGCCACTAAGGTCTGCACCTGAGCTGCAGGGGTTTTCCACCAGAGCAAGTGCATCACTTGCTGTGCACCACAGAGGCTCAGCCCTGGTCTAGCCAGGAGCAGGTACAACAAGCCAACACATTTTCAAAGATGACCAGCTACTGCTCTACACTTCAGAAAATTACATGCTTAGTTCTCAAACCAGCTCAAAATCTGGACTCTAACACACTTGATTGTTGTGCAGCTCTGTTTTCTATTGAGTGTTTAGATCTGGGAAACATGGCTTTGATTAAAAATGGGCAACCCACCAATTGCAGAGAATTTTCACATAACTGCTTGGCAAAAAAAAAAAAAGCTGCAACAGTTATTAGCCATTCATCAAAGCTTCTGTGTTGTCCCCTGAGGAATTACCTGTTTCTCCCATCTACACCTGATAACTGGGATGCTCGAGGTTAACAGCACAGCAACTGCCACAACACAGAAACATTGAGAGATCTGACATTTTACCAATTATGTTTCCTTCCCCTGTCTGGCTGGTATAAACAGTTGTTTTGTCTCAGCTGATGTTGGGCTCCACTATCTTTTGCTGCTTCTACCTTTTTCTTTTCTTTTTTAAAAAAACAAACAACAAACCACACCAAAACAAAAAATCAACATTCTCTTTGAACTTAGTTATGGAGAGATGGAAAGAAGAGTGACAGGTGAGACAGTGCCCAGAGACCATGGGTTTAATCCTGCTGCATTTCATGTTGATGACAAGAACTGGCAGGGCAGCAGACAGCAGCACACAGTCAGGTTAGCACACTTTTTTTTGAGCTGAGGAAACCATGGATAAGTGACAAAGTCTATCCACCATCCCCTTGCTCAGAACCATTCCCCCAGTGATTATTTTCCAATCATTCAACATCTGGACCAAACAAATTGATTTAGTAGGAATTTCACACCACGAACAAAGACAGAACACAAACCTAAGTTCCTACTCTAACACTACTGAATGCAATGTCATATCTGCAAGGCCAGGAAAACAGATTCAAGCCACAACAGCAGAGACCTTAGCTGTCTCAATTCAGTCAGGTCAGCACTTGATTTATTACAGTAAAAAACAATCATACTTCTCTCCACCTTGCTAAAAATCCCTTTTTAACAAAGGTTTCCAATCAACTACGCCACACACACACGCTCCAGTCTTGCACATGCAAAGCCCACACACAAAACGAACGTCAAATTACTCACATTTAAATTTGCAACACTTGCCGGCCCTGTGCTTCGAGTCCAACAACACACCACATTGACCCAACCAGGAACCTACATTCAGGACTGGCCTTACCTGATGCTCCCCAAAACCCTGCAGATTGGGACTACCAGTACAGAGGTAACATTCAAGGGGATTGAGAAAGTGCAGCAGAACTACCCAACGTCCAGCCCAGGAACTCTACTCATGAGATCCCAGTTCCTGGCACTGCACACACTTGGGGACGAGCTTGCAGCACAGGAGAAAGGTTTATGCAGTGACCGCCAAAACAAAAGGGTATTTCCCCATGCCTGGGAGAGGCCACAGGGTCTCCATGGACCACAGGAAATATGATTCAAGTGAGCTGGAGCATCTAAATACACACAAATGTCAAACTACATTTAGGAATGGGTTTTCACTTCTCTAACTTTGAAATTTTCTAATTTTCTCAAGTGGCCACATTAAAAGGGAAAAACCATCTTGTTTTCACTTTCTAGAAATTCTGCGGTGTCACAAGTGAAACAGTTCACCAATTAAACAAACATTTGGATGGCCAGGAAAGCATCTGAGTCCCCAGCAGTTCTTCCACAATAGCTATCTACTTTTCACAAAAACTATGAACATGTTCTGAACTGAAATGAGTCTTGTTCAGCCAAATTCTTAACAGAGCAATGGTATACAGCCAGACATGACCTTTTGTAACCTATTAAATGCCTCTTCAGCATCCATTTGATCCACTCCCTGGCTATTTCATGACAACATGGTATTAATATTCTTTATGTTTGCACACTGCCTTCCCTGGACTTCTCCCAATATTCACAAATGCACACATCAACCCTCACAGCAAGCTAGATGCATTTCAGTGCTGCATTAAAGACTTTAGAATTAACTCTCTCTCTCAAATCTAGCATTAAGTAACTGTGTAGTCATTCCAACCCAATCACATCCCTCTTCAAAGTCATTTGACTTCTCATCTCTGGCACTTGGAGGAACTCAATCCTCTGTTAGGTACCTCAGCTCCCAAACACTCACCACAGAGAAAACTCTAGGCACACCTGCAGTGCACAGACAGTGTGTGGCACCCATTGGCAGACCCCACACCCGCCCAACCCTGATGGGCGGCACCAACCAACTCACCCCAATATACCCCTTCTTCCAAGTCATGCAGTAGCTGCCACTGTTGCCCCTTCTCTCAGCAGCAGGGAGGGTCAGGGCTCACAGCCACACTGGGCGAGATGACAGCTGAGCTGCACTTGTCAGCACACGTGCACCACCGCAACCCCAGCAACATAGGAACACAGATGTTTAAACCCAACTGCCTACAGGTTTTTCTGCAAAACCTGCTGAGAGGAACTTTTCCAGCATCTCAAATTTGGAAATAGGTGTCACTAGCAATAAATCCTTACCCCCAGCTGAGTCCCCCTGTGTAAGCTCTTACATGTTTTATACACACAGCAGTTCTCAGCTGAGCATTAAATGAGTGTTTGTGCTTTAGGGGTTTTTTTCCTTAATGAGTCATAGGCCTTTTCTTAAAAGTTTGCTGGAACACACAAATGTGACATGAGAGATTTAGTAAAACTGCTCCAAAACCCAAGGAATGAAGTTTCAGATGACATGAAATACTCCAGCTGGAAGAGATATATTACTTGCTTGGCTGTTTTCTTGTGCTCCTCTGTCTCACCGCACAGTAACAAACAAGGCTACGGTGACAGGGAGTTAACACAGTGAGGTTAATAGAAAGAGGTAACACATACCACACAACAAAAATATCTGCTCCAAAGTAGAGAAAAGGGACAAAATCCACTTCCAGAGACAGCATCTACACAGGCACAGTGAAAAATCACATAAAAATCCAGCCAAACACTGACATTTATTGGTTGATCATTAGCACTTCTGCTAATTTTGTTAAGAGCTCAAGGCTGTTCCTGCTCCCAAAGAAGCCAACAGGAATCCTGCTGCCAGCCTCAGGAGCTGTCACGCCCCTGGAGCATCTCCAAGCAATGCCACATCACAGCGCCAGGTACCTCCATCCTGTCAGGACTTGAACCTTTCAGGCAGTTGAACACAGCCCTCCAAAACAAGCCTTTTTAAGCTCGCAATAAAACTTACAGGCACCATGCACATTCCTGCATTTCTTCCTTTTTGCTGCTTCAATTTTGCTTTATATCATCCATTCCCAGACCTGTCAGAGAGAAGGCACTTAGTCCAGGATGGGCATTTAAACAAAAAATCAAACACCACATCATACTCTGAGACACCTAGTTTCTCCAGCCACAGAATAAAAAATTATTTTGGATGCAACTAGTGCCAACGGCAGAACTGCTGCACGGCAAAGCACAGACTTTGAGACACCATAGGAACAGCTGCACCTCCTCTACCACAGCAAGTCAGGGCATCTGGGGAGCAGGGTCCCACAGGGTCCCAACACCTTCACCCGAAAGACAGCTGCCCAAGCACCCAGCTGGCAGGCAGTCATCACTGAGCAGCACTGCAGAATTGCATCCTCTGCCAATGCCCAAGCTGGGTCCAGGACAAAGGAGACTCCCCTCCAACACTGTGGGGCTCTAGGCACTGCTGAGGAAAATCCTAGACTGTAACTCTGCCAAGGTACTGTGAAGCACTGTCCTGTGATAGTTTTTAGGACATATGATGTAGGTAGGAGGCCAAACCCAGCGCTTACTAAATTTCTGCAAATTTTTTTTGTTTGTTTTAGTAAAACTGTTTGGCTTATTGCTGCTGTTTTATTTTCTTTCCACTGATGAACAACCCTTTCAAACATCCGAAAATTACTTTGCCAGATTTTTTTTTCTTTGTAATTAATCATGTTAGTATTTGGCAATTTCTCTTGCTTTGAGAAGGCTTTCTCAACATCCAATATCCACAGCTGTAACAGAGACATTTATATCCTAATTTATTAACCGTGGATATTAAGGATTTCAGCCTAGACAGGTAGCTTGGTGGCAGCAGCAAAGATATTAGTGAGAGCAACAAAACTGTATCATTTACACATTTTAAATGTGAAAGTGGTACAACTTCACGGAAATTTCCCACTAAGAAGCATCAACTGCAATCACATTGTAACTACAGCTACTTTGACAGTTATCTGTTCCTTCACAACGGGGTCACATTTCTACTCTACAAAATACAGAGGCCACAGAATCTATTAAACTATTTACTCCCAATTCGACACCATCGCGTACAAGTTTCCAGTGCATGATTTAACATCAAACTGGGACATTTACACACACAAATCTTTGTGGAGGATCAGGTACAGAGGCTAGGTGAACAGCTGCCAATACAAGTTAAACTCCACTAGAGAACAATTTTTAACTTTGAATCTTGCTTAGGATGTCTCCCTGACCCTACTAAGAGGGCATATCTGACTGGGTTTTTTTTTTTTTGGGGGGGGGGGGGCCCAGGGGGACGGGTGTATTTAAAAGCCTGATATTACTTCTGGGAATTTGAGAACCTTTTACTTGCGAAATGCAATACAGACCTGACTTGGAGCTTGTGACAGAGCCCTAAAAAATAAGCAGATCTAATGAATTGCTCAGTGTTTCACACAGCAGCCCCATGGCTCTGCAAACACCAGGGGCACAGCATGCTCCAAACCAAAGTGCAACACCAGCTCCACTCAACCCTTGCAAACCAATATCCTTTCCACAAGGATGCAGACTCTTTGAAACAGGCAAAACCAAACTTCCTTCTCCAAACACATTTTGCATGTAAATGATCCCCTTTACTTTAGGCCCATATTGCTGGGTGGCTCATCCCTTCCCTCTGCCTTGGCACACTGCTGCACCACCCTGTCGCTCAAAAGCATTCAGGTAAGTATGACATTCACAGGGGTACTCACACAGATACATTCCCCAAACTGTAAAGTGGTAGGAAAAGGTAACAATTAAACCAGGTGTTACTATACCACAGCAGTGCATATGCCTATGCCCATTCTGTATTATATATCCAAACCTCTGTATCAGTAATCTCACCTGTGGCAGACTTCTTTTTTTCAGGCTCTGTTAAATTTATGTTATCATGCTTATTTTTTTTATTCTTTTCATTATCTTGAATTCTTTCTACATTGTCTCTCCCCCACCTTCCTACTTCTTCCCCCCTTTTAGACAACTCTGCAGCTCCAGGCTTTCCCTATCACTATTTACCATTATTTTCTCCACTCATTCAGTCCATGATTCACTCTCTTCCCCTCTCCTCTATGCTCACGCACCCAGGCACACACAGCAGCACCATTCACTCCTCTTCACACACACACAGTCTGCACTGCCTGTTGTCTCAGTGTAGGATCAGTGACAGGGGAGCAGGCTCCTGGTAGCTGTGAGCCATGAGGATGCTGTTAATTCCCATGTACCCCTGCATCTCCCACTGCTGCTCTTCTTGCACCTTGCCCAGTGAACAATCTCCCTTCTCTGACCTCATTTTTGAGGGCTTTCTTGCATTTCAGCTAAAAAAGCCTGACCACTCAACTCAGTTTCAGCAATATATTTTCCAGCTATAATTGGGAGATTAGCAAAACCAAACTCTGAAGTACATGACCTGTTTGAATGCTTCAGGAGACCACACCATGTAAGTTTATTTCTATTTACATGTTTGCCTATTAAGGGCTCAGATCTGGTGGAAAAAAAATCCTTTTTCACAGGATAGCCTCAACTGTAAAAGCTGAAGGATCTCAGCTGCTTATCAAAGCTGAGTGGATTTCTACGCTCAGATAAAGAGAAATACAAAGTAATTCCCAGACAATAAATCTTCGCTTATTTCTAAAAACAATATGATATATCAATCATTACTTCTATTTTGATGGAAATACAAAGGATCTAATATTTCACAAAGAAAGCTTCAGGAAATCATAAGACAAAAAGCAACACTTCAGCGAAACTCGAGTCTTCTGGTCACCAACTGCAATCTCACTCAGATTTTCCAAATTTCATCTTTAAGCAATGCAGCTTCTAGGGATTTACCACTGTCATCTGTCTTAAATTTGATCTCATTTGTACATACACTCTTCCATCAAAGGGTGAGGTGGCAGCAAGGGGTAGGGAAGACACTCGATGTGCAGAGATCGGGAAAACTTTCATAAATGGCACTGCACAGGGGTATTGAAGGACAGCAGCAAGATTGCAAACTTGCTTGTGTCTCTCTAGACTTTGCACGAGCAGGAAACAATCCATGCTCCCCCTACCTCTCTAGTCTCGTAGAGCCTTTTTCATCTCCTTTTTAGTTCAAGAAGGTGAGACAATTAAGTAATTTCTTGCACTGGATCCTACCACCCTGACCAAGATGAGCAGACAGCCCTTGTTGGGTGACAGCTGCAGCACAGTAGGGGTTGCTGGGACTACACGATTGCTGCCTGCACTCCTCCATCGACTCTCCTTCCGTATCTGACAACACACCAGTGGAGCTGCAGGATATACAGAGAGATGTGGTTCAAAACCAGCCAGATCAGCATGACTGTTCAACACAATGATATTTCCCTGACTGGCAGATAACAAGCCTTAGGTGTGCAGCCAGTCCCACAAGGATTGCTTTGACTTGGATGGGCATGCCAAAGTCCAATTTTTGCCTTAAACGGTCTTTTTCAACACCAAGACAGACTGAAAAATTCCGCAAAGTAAATAGAATTTAAGCCAGTGCCTGAGCTGATGACTTTCTAACACCCACAAATGTCCTGTTGACACCTCAAGATGCACAAGCATCCCTGAAACACAACTTTGACAATTTACCTCATCACATGTGAATGCTCAGCTGAGAACAGCTATGAAGGTGAGTGGAAGTACTTTTCTATTACCTCTCTTCTCAGCATCAGCCACTAAGTTGAGCACGTTTACTAAACCATCAGTACATTGACAGAGGGTCTCAGAGGGTTGAGAATGAAGCAGTTTGGGCAGGGGTTGCATAGGAAGCAGCTACAAGGGAATGAAGTCTCACAGCTTTACCAAATCCAGCTGCAGACTGCTGCCAAAGGAATGGTCTCAGCCTCTCGGAGCTCTGTCTGCACCCTCTCCCTTGGGTCAGCTTCAGCCACCTCATCAACAGTGATAAACTGAGGCAGCTCACCAATCCAGTCCAAAACAACCCTTCCTCTTCCCTTCCTTCTCTGCAGGCTTCATTTTCTGTAAGATCAATGAGCACATGTGGCTGCAACATGCTGGTGGGAACACTTGGAAGTGGCAGGGTGCTACCTCTCAGCTGTGCAACTGGGGGTAGGGCAGATGCAGAATGCTCCTTTTGCAGCACTACATCTTCAGTCAGATGAAACCAACTGCGGAAGGGCGTTCTCTCTACAGATGCACTGAAGCCTGCCGGAAGAAAGTGGAGGATGGAGAGGGTGATGCAGTAAAGCAAAGCTCCCAGCACAGTGTTGCTCAGAGCTGTTCATACCAGCATGGGCAGAGACAGCTGTCAGTCCCCTGGACCTGCTGGGTTGCACACTGCTTGGCTCCCCTGGAACCTCTCCAGCACAAATCCAAAACATAGCCCCATACTAGCTACTATGAAGAAAATTAACTGTATCGCAGGTGAAACCAGGACACACTGCTCAATATTTTTTTTTTGGGGGGGGGAAGGAGGGCAGGCACACAGAACACAGTAAAATTACCACTGTCCTCATATAAACATCTATTCACTAGACAGTTTAATGTTCCTTAATTAGATGAACTCAATTATCTCCTCTGTTCCTTCTACCTTGTTAGACTATTGGCTCAACACTTCTGTTCTCCATGGGCATCACAGAACACACCATAACTGCCTCTGGAGCATGCCAGATGCCAGCGCTAAAGGAGCGAATGTGTAAGCAAAGACTTCAGCTATAGTACATGCAAGCTGCTATGCAAACCAATGTGTTTCTCCTTGCTTCCCTTTATTAACATTGTTTAAGACCCTTTCAGGTGAGTTGAACTAAATAGCAGACTTCTCCCCATTCTGTTCTTGCTTTCCTTGTCTGTGACCCATCAGCCTGTGGTCTTTCCTGCCAACTGCTCATGCGCTTGCTCAGCCAAAGCTCAGCATTTGCCTCCATGGCTGATCTGAACCAGACATGTGGGATCACATGTATCAAAACCTCAACAACTCAGAAATCAACTTTTTCTTTTAAAGCATCCCAGTTTTCTGGACTTCATCTGCTTCCAGGGTGCAAGTCATAGCAGCACTACTTTGTGCTGCTACAATACCTACAAAGCTGCTGGTATGTACGCTCTCTAGGCATAGAGGCGCAAGCTTATTGCTGATCCTACGATGCATCCTCCGAGGTTTAGGACATGCTACAACACATCGCTACAGAATATACCTGCAAGTAGTGACACTCACAATAGGCAAATTCTTATAAATAAGAAAAACCCACTCACAACGCAGATTCCCCAGGCCTGGAGCCCCTGATCGCACATCCAGCTTCCCTGGCCACTGGAAACCCCTCTCAGAGGCTCAGGATAGCTATAACTTGTTTCTTACTCCAAATACATCTTAATTCTCAATCTCTGACTGTGTATCACAGAAATTCTGAACGCAACATTTCTTGCAGTTAGCTTCTGCAGATGCTCAGAAGTGAACCGTTATTGTCCTCAGCTGCAGTCATTCAGCTGGTGAGGAGTACCACACCAGGTGCCACACCCTGCAAAAAATGCAGTGGATGACCATCAGCTTTCTTATCAGCCCCACACAGGATGAGGGGAGACAGTAAGCCCTGTGTTCAGCTTCCTTTGTCTGCGCACAAGAGCTTGTAGAAACTACGCCACTGCAGTTCACAGAAAGGTTTTCCCTGTAGGAGTGGGTACTGCTCACTTAGCTGCCTCTGCTAATTGCAAGAGTCTGCAAAATGCTCGTAGTCAGACAGACCTGGGCCAAGGAGCCCTGCAACTCCCTTTCATGCAGAGCACACTAATGCTGTGCCAAAAGCAGTCTGAATCCTCATGTTTAAATCAGCAACCAAGGTAATGCATGTTTCCATCCTCAGCAACACTCGTGTCAGTCAGAAATCACACGCTGCCAGGGAGCCTTTTCCTCTATACCCGGGCGGCACACAAAGGCACAGAGATAACTGTCCCCTCAAAGGCCAGGGATGGGGGCTGGCTCATCCATAGCCCCTTATCTTCCTAGGTTCATCCTTCCCCTCATCTTCCTCCTCAGCCGGGAGCTCCTACACAAGAGCCCTCACTCCTCATTCAAGCAGGAAACAAACTGCTCCTGAGGGCTGCCCAGGTCCAACAGTCACCCAGCTCACCCGTAGTCCCTGCTGCAGGAGAAACAGAGCAGTATTTGCACACTCCAGGATCATCTTTCAAAGGCATTTTGGCCTTTCTACCCAGTACAAAGTAAGAAAGACAGGTGAGCTTAATCCTAATTAGTGTGACTGCAAACTGCACTTACTCATTTCAGTGTTACTTTTGTTCTATAAATCAGCAACAGAAATTCAGGAGATGATCAGATTTAGCCTCAGCAAGGACAGAGGGCTCTCCTCTCCCCCAAACTCCCCTCCCAGGTATGACACTGACTCCTGCCAGCCTTGCATGCTGAGCCGACCCTGCAAAGCCCGGTGGGGCAGAAACAATGCCAAGCTCCCACAGGCACTCTGAACAAGCACGAAGATTTTATTGAACGAGGCACTAAAAATTGCTTCACCAGCTACGTTTGTCGCCTATAAAAGTTATCACAGACGGCCCGAGAGCATGATCACAAATGCCACAGCCTCAGGGATGCCGGATATTATTGGTGAAGCTTCAGCAGCCCAAGAGGAAGGGAAGCAGACCAGAGTCACGGTAAGCCCCAAGAGCACAAGCACCTTCTGTAACACCTCAGACAAGTCTCCCATTTACACGTGGAAGGGGAAGCATCACACAACCTGGCAAACCGTGTAAGGAATAGACCGGAGAGAGATCAAACACCAGAAACGAGCTATGGTGCAAGCACTTCTGACACCAGACAGCATTTGTGGCGATATGGGACTTCAGCAAGCAGCTGGGTCCAGAGCAGCCCTGGGCATCACACGCTCGCCTTCTCCACCGCCAAACCCACCCGGCTCCAGGCAGGCCCCACACACCGTCACCCTTCAGCCGCCCGCACCCCACCTCGGCGGGTCACTCACCAAAGTATTCCTTCTTCATGTGCATCTCCAGCTCCTTCTCCAGCTCCAGCGTCAGCGCCTCCAGCCGCCTCTCTGCCTGGCTGGGGCCGCTCTCCCGGCACGGCGTCACCTGGTAGGGGAGCTTGAATTTGGGAGCTGAAGCAGAGCCTTTGGTCGGGCTGTAGGCGTAGGGGGACGCCGCCTCGGGGGCGGCGGCCGGGTGCTGCTGGTCGTGCCGCGGCGGGGACTGGGCATGGATCTTGTGGTAGACGTCCCCCAGCTCGGGCACGGCGCCGTCCTCCTGCAGGCCGGGCCCCAGCAGGGAGGAGCGTGGTGAGGGCAGCTGCAGCTCGGGGTAGGCGCTCATGGAGCCGCGGGAGCTCCGCGAGCTTTGGCTGGAGATGCTGGAGCGGGGGCTGACCACAGCGGCGCCCGCCCCACCGCGGCCCTCGGGGCCGCAGAGGCTGGAGCGGGGGCTGGCCAGAGCGAGCCCGGCGCCGCCTGCTCCCTCCGGCTCGGCGCTACCCGGCGGGCCGTACCTGGAGTCCGAGTAGCTGGAGCGGGGGCTGGTGGTACAGGAGTACTGGCTGGCGGTGCTGGAGCGGGGGCTGGCGTGGCGCTGGTCGTAGCCCATGCTGATGCCGCTGGTGCGGTTGCTGCTGGGCTTGCTGCCGCCGCCGTCGTAGCTGGTGAGGCTAGCGCGGGGGCTGGAGTGCTTGCTAGTGTCGCTGGCCGTGCTGGCGTAGCTGGAGCGGGGGCTGAGGGCGGCGCCGTCGTACTGCACCAGGCTGGCGCGGGGGCTGCCGTACTTCTCCTGGCCGGGCACCACCAGGCTGGAGCGGGGGCTGGAAAACTTCTCGTAGGGCACCGGGGCCGCGCCGCCCAGGCTGGAGCGGGGACTGGAGAACTTGCCGTGCTCGGCGACGGGACCCGGCGAGGAAGCGGCCAGGCTGGCCCGCGGGCTGGTGGCGCCGTACTTGCCGTCCGGGCCGCCGGGCACCCGCCCGCCGCCCTTGGCCACGTAGCTGCCCTCGTAGGCGCTGCCCGCGGCGTAGCGGTAGCCCTCGGCCGAGTAGCGCTTCCCCTTGTCGGCGAAGCCGCTGTAGCAGGGCAGCGCCACCTCGGAGCGGGTGCACACCCCTTCCTCGCAGCACGGCGGCCCCGCGGCCGCCGGCGGCGGCTCGGCGGCGGCGCGGCCGTTGGCGGCGCGGAGCGGGGCGGCCGGCGCCGCGGGCGAGTAGGCTTTGCCGCAGGGGGCGGCGGCGGGGAAGGCTTCGGCGGGCGGCGGCGCGGAGGTGCCGTTCATCTTCCGGCCCCGCTGCTCCGCCGTCATGTGGGCGGCGATGACCCGCTTGGTCTCCTCCAGGTCGGGGTGCAGCACCAGGTCCCGACGGCCGCCCCGGCCGTACGGGCCCTCCAGGCTGGGCTCGTAGAGGGACAGATCCTCCATGAACTTGGTAGCCTTCAGTGCCATGTCCTCCTCGTACTTCTCCATGCTCGGCCGGAGCCCCGCGGGGCGGGGGAGGGATTGAGAACTCTCTGCGAAAGCACAGTCCGGAGCAGAGAAAGAAAAAAAAAAAATCAACCCCCCCAAAAAAACACCCTAAAAGAAAGCCCAGTCCTGGCAGGGCAGCGGCGGGACGCGGCTCTTTCTCCGGCAGGCGGCAAGACGGCAGTCACCTCAGCGGCATCCCCACGCTGCAGCGCTCGGTTCGGTGCGGCCGGGCTCCCCGGCGGAGCACGGCGAGCGGAGACGAGGAGCACCAGTGTCACTTTCCAGCCTTAAATAAGTTGCTCGGTCCAGTCAATGGCGCGCTGCGCGGAGGAATTTGCGCTCGGCGGCTCCCTGCCCCCGTCGCCCCCGGCCGGCCGCCCCGCGGCGGGGCCGCGGCCCGGCCCGCACCCCCGGGCGGGGGGCGAAGGCGGCGGCCGACCCAGAGGGGCTTTGCGGCGCGGCGAGCAGAGCGCGGGGCGCGGCGAGGCTGGGACTCCTTTGTGTGGGGCAGGAATGCGAGGAAGGAGACTGGGCGCTGCGTCCCGCTGGAATGTAGTTAATGCCGGAGCCAAACAATGATTTTCACCGAGTCAGTCAGGGAGAGGGCGGCTGCGGTACTGCTCAGTGGCGGGGCCGGCAGCTTCCTTCCGCGCCGCCTGCTCCCCTCCTTGGCCGGCGCTCACCGAGCCCTGCCCGGGGCTGGCGAGCGGTGCTGCTGCTCGCCGCGAACCGGGAGGCGGTGGGGCTGTCACCGCGCTGCGGGCCGCCGCCGGGCGGGAAGCTGGGGGGCTGAGTGGGAGAGTTCCCCCGCCCGGGGGCTCGGCGGAGCGCCCTGAGGGAAGCCGCGCGCCGCGGGGTCTGTCAGGGAGGCGCTGAACAACCGCCCCGGGGTTCCCGCCTTCCCGGGGGCTGCGGCGCGCGCCCCGCTTCCCTGCGCCGCTCTCGCCCCTGGCTGGAACTTTCCGGCGGGACCCGCGGCCTCGCCCCGCCGGGGGAAGGGGCAGCTCTGAGTAAAATAACCGGCACCTCGGTGGGGTCTGCAGTGGCCAAGGGTTACGGGGCCAGTCCCGCTGCTGCAAATGACTCACACCTGTGCAAAATCCCCAAAACCGGCCAGGTGACTCTGCTGAGAGGACCTATGCTTTAGCATGGCAGCTGATAATTATTTGCAGTTATTTATTTAGCCTTTAAAAAAAGGCAGTACTAAGACATATGATAAACATATTGTGGCCAAAAGCAATCTGTGTATTGACGCGAGTTTAAGAAAGCATGCTACTGTTCGTGTAACTTTGCAAGAGCTTCATCTGCAGATTCAGTAACAAGACGCAGCACTGCTTGCCATTTATATCTGTATACACAGGAAAAAGGCTGTCAGAAAACACCACCTCCGAAATGGCTACTGAGCTGAGGCCTCCAGTACAAAACTGTAACCTACAGTTAATTTTTTTGCAACTAAACTGCAAATCCCTGACGTCTGTGTTGATGGCAGAAATGCTAACAAAGCCCTAACAATAGGCACCTGAGCGGTGTCCTTACACTGCTGGGCACTGAGCACCCTGTGAGGAGAGAAGTATGTTGCAAGTTTGAGCTGTAGGCACTCTGCCGTGCCAAAAACATTTCATACCTAATTAAACATTAAAAGCAACTGTGTACCCAAAAATGTCCCCAGCTGTGGAGGGCAATTGATTGGCAATCTGTTTGTTCGTGTGTGCAGAGGTGGCAAGCAAAAAAAAAAAAAAAAAAAAAAAATTAAAATCCAATAAACCATGTAAATGTGCAGAGCAAGACCTGAAAAGCAAAACTATTAGATGTGGGAGAGGTAGTCCACTGTCAGTGTGAACATATGTGCGCAAATACAACCAATCTGGGGAGTCAAGTGCTCTTTTCTATCATGTGTTCATATCTCTCCTTACACTTTTTGCCAATCTCCTAAGCAAGCTGTTACCATGTGCTTCTGCAGCTTACTGCTTGTGGAACAGTAGTGTCCAGTACAAGTGTACTGGTGCAGAGCTTCTTCTTCAGTCACTCCTGGGCTCTGTACTAGGATTATCTGTCCTGTTACTGACTTTGAACTACTTACTGCCAATTTTTATAAGGTTGTCTTCCTGAGAAACTAGGAAAGGCTCATGGACAACCTGGGAACTTGATCCATCAGAGCACATGTAAAGAGAAATTAATTTACTGTATTTTAAGATTTGTTTTGTTTTGCTTTAGACTTTACAACATTAGATAACTTTACTCGTAGTCTAACAGAGGGAGTAGGACATATTTGGGGGGCCCTGCCTGTGTGCTCATGCAAGGAAGCATTTTGAGCAGCTGTCTTTACTGTAAGAACTGTAGAGCTGATGCTGTGTGAAGTCAGAAGTGTAAGCTACAGCAGGAGCTTGTCCTTCTGTAGCTCTGTCCTTCTGAGCCACAAACCTGCCCTTTTTCCACCTTTTGAGGCAGCACAGTTCTATGCTGCTTCTGCTGCGAGCAGGTAGCAAGTTTCCACGGTATGCCTCTTGGTACGTAAGTTGTTACAGCACGTGCTTTGTTGAGTATGAACTCATGGAAAAACATACCAGGAACCGGGAGAATTTGGTGAATCTAAGGAAACAGCCCGTTTTAGTAAGCAATGTGGATCAAATGATAAAAATCACTTACTTTCACTGCTGAAAGCTTATGCTCAGTAAGTAAAACCTCAATGCCAGGCCCAGCTGAGGCTGGTGCAGCCCTGGGCCAGAGTATCCCTGCACAGTGTTCCCGCTCAGCCCTGCTGCAGGGGCAATACTACAGACCCACTCTTCACCAGTAAATTGTACTTCTGTCATACACATAATGAATATAACGTTTATCCACGCTATAGCCACAGATGCAGCCCACATGGGTGAAATAAATATGTTTGCAGTGGTACATAGCACACTTGAGCACTGCTGTATTCCTCATAGAGGACCGTGTGCGCCGAGCTGTGCAAACAAAGTGTAGAGTTAAAGCTGCTGTTGCTGTAATAAGTATCCCCATCATTCTCCTTGCTGTTATATAAAACAAAACCCAAAGTACTGGGTACAGCTTGACAATCCTGACATGTTTTTCTCCCCACTTTATTTTCAATATATTTGCTTAATTTTAACAACAAGCAGTAAAATGTATATATTGCAAAAAGACTCAAACTTAGGCAACTAAGAGCACAAGAGCTGTCATAGGGTATTATAAAATCTGAACTTCATTTCTTAATTTGATGTGGTAATCTTTATGCCTGATTTTAAGTTTTATCAGTAAATCAGATATTAAGGAAGGCCAGCTGCTTCTGTTAAATAAACTCCTTTGTCTAAGACTTAAAGGGAGCAAAAAAGCCAGGTGGAGTTATTGATCTGTGAATATCAGCTGGCTGGGCCTCACAGGCAGTGCACTCCTGTTTCTTCTAATTGCCAGTACCTTCAAGGAAACCCTGCCCAAGCCAACAGGCAGGGAGACCTGATGGTCTGCTGGGGATTTTGTCTTTCCTGAGTTGCAAACAGTTTATTGCCTACAAAGCAGAGAATCTCTAAACATAAGAATTCACTGGTGAAGCTTTAGCCCTATTGAAGACAATGGCAAAAATACCACTGACTTGTGTTGCGGTCTATGTTCTATCAGATGTGGGTTTACTGACATAATGCAGGAGAGAGTTCTTTGTCTTGCTTCATCAATTTAACAATTTGAAGCTGCTCAACAGATTTGCTTATTGCATTGGATGCTACCTGATTTTTTGCAATTTACCTCCTTGTCTCATCCTTAAGAAAACAATGAAATTATACCTTGAAGTCCACAAGGTAAATAAGACTTATTATTACTCAGGGATTTACTGTTCTGATTTTGTTTTAAAATTGATCAGTTTCTTGGTGAGGAATGTAATGATTATTCTTTTCCCTTGCTCTGATCTGTTTTAAGCCTGATTTAAAAAAAAAAAAACAAATGACAAAACCCCCTAAAAACCTTGTGAAGATCATACAGAAATTATGCTGAGAAATGTTTTTATTTTGGGAGAGGGGACTGAAGTTTTTATTTTCTTTAAAGTGGTAGCTGTATTGTGTTTTATATTGCTTTGTTTTGCTTGTTTGGGTCCTATATGTAAATTTGTATTGTGATAACTTTAAGTATAAGCAAGCTTTTTGGAATATGAAGTTTGGAAATTAATATGTATTTGGACTTGGGTGATTTGTTTGCAAATCACCTTGCTGTGACATGTTTTTAAAAATACTCATTTGCAGTTGATCACAGCTTTTAAAAATTGAAATTATTGAATGTGTTTTAGGGCACCATCTTCTGGTAGACAGAACGCATTGTACTTGGCTACCTTTGCTAGGCACAACTATTTAAAATATTTTTGACTAACTACTCCACAGGCTTACAGGTCATTTCTCATTCTAAATCTGCAATAAAACACTATTTAACATTTTTTACATTCTTCTTATTCATTGCAAATGCAGCTATTCACCGTGCTGCACAAATATAACTTGGGACTGACCTCGTAAAATTCCAGTCACAACAGGCACTTTGCGAACGTGCAATGTTAGACAGACAACATACATCCAAGCACTTAGGATTAATACACCATTTATGTATCTTATTTCTTTTATAGTTTCATCTTCCACTTCTCTTATATATTTCAGATAATAACACTTCTGGCCAAAGTAGTTTATTGGCTCATACTTTGGAGACTGCACATGGCCTTAGTCATGCTTCCTTGCGTTCACAGGACATAATCACTGTATAATCAAACACAATCAGTTAGCTTAATAGCAGCCACTACGTTTGCCCAAATACATAATTTAGTTGACCAGCTCAGTTAGCAGTGTTCCTACTTAGTACTTTTAAGGTGATCTTAGGTTATATAGCTTCTTATTTTGCAGACTTGAAAATATAAAAACAAAGTTGGGACTCTACAGAGCTAAAATTTATCTTCATGTGATAAAAAGAAAGTCCTGATTACAAAACTGCAAACCATCACTTGGCAAAGAAATCAGATAGCATTAGTGCATTTAATAAAAAATAGAAACACTGCATGGGAGCCAGACTGCTATACACATGGCCCCCTATTCGCTGCTGGTGAAAAGTACCAGACTAACTGTGTGTGCCTCTTTATATCCGTTCAAGAAATGAGGCAGACTACGAGCACTGACCTCCTGACCTGACAATACAACGCACTTTAGCTGTGATGAGAAGGATCATTTCAGAAGAAAGAGGACATTGGTTTGTTGAGAACACCAATTACATTTACATTTCATGGTATTTTCCATATAAAATGGTATTACAGGGATAACACTTGTTCACTGAAAATAATGAACAAATTTCCAAGAAGAGCTGTTCCACAAGCAGTGGAACTAATGAAAGCAGGTCTCCTACAGGTCTGTATTCTGCATCCTTTGCATTCTCCAGCTTGTAACTTCCTCTCCAAATCCTCAATAATGCTGTAGTCCTGTCACCCCCTTCATCTCATAGAGCTCTCCTGCTGCAACAGGACTTACCGTAGTCCTCAGTCAGTATATGCAGTACCTCCAGGTTCCTCCCACCATATGCACCTACATCCCTCAACAGACTCATCAGTGCTCTTCTGTCTCTGCCACTCCTCCTCTACAACATCTTTAATTCTCTCCCAGGTCCACCTACATACCATCTGCTCTCCGACCCCTTTGTAATATCCACACCTCCTAGCGGTTTCCTAAGCTTCTAGTTAGGTATCTTAGCCACCTTCTTTTCCCCAGCACGCTTCTGCGACCTCCAGTTATCACTGGTGAGATGCGCAAAATACAGCAAACTCCCAAGTGGACTTGTATACAGATCCACCAGCAGGTAGGTGTGCAAGTACCACAGGTAAAAAGGCTAAGTGCTACTGCAGAAGCACTTCTGTGGCTCTGCTTCTCCTTATCTACAGCCACTTACTTGTAGAATTGCAGTAGCTTTGAAGATCACTGATGTAACTGCTTAATGTTTGCAAGTAGCTTCAAATGTTGCTGGAGAGGGCTGGCAGAACAATTCCATAAGGCTCTTTTCTTTAGGAAGTCATACTGAAAATTTCTCACTTTTTCTCATGTGAGTGAAGAAGTACGCTGATGAGAAAGATAATGACATGTATCTGAACAGCAATTTTCTTAATATAAACAGATATCAAACTATATCTAGGAGTACATTTATTTATTTCATCCTATTCCTTCCTTAAAGAAGAATCAAGGCCTCCAAATCAAAGCATTAAATTGCCTCCCCCACCCATTCCTTTGTCTGTAGGTGTATGTTCTCTGTAATCATTCTGCTTAGACACTAGCCCAGAAATCATTTCAGGCAAGCAAAAAACAGATGACTGACTTGCATAAGATTTGTTATATTACTTTGATCCTAGTTTCTGCTTTCTTGCACATTCAGTATTTTAGATGCACAAAACTGAAGTTGTCTTGTCCTTATAGCTGCAAAGAGAAGAAAGAAAATATCTCTGCCTATAGGCCCAGAAACAGAACATGGGGAAAAAAACCATTTATTTTCCTTTATTCTGTGCTTATTCAGTTTTCTAATCCAAATTAAAAATTTTGGGGCAGTAGAGATAAAGCTTGAAGCAGATATCAATGGTATATATGAACTGAACACTAGCCTATTTTATCTCCTGGGATCTAATAAATGATTAGCAAGAGGTCTTTGTTGTAAAGGTCAGAACTTGAAATGGCACATCAATCTCCTTGCCAGCTGTCAGAGTCAACAGGCCAGTAAAGCATGCATCTCTCTGTGGTTCAACAATGACTTGGTTTCATAAAGTAAAATTAAAATGTCACACAGAACTATTACAAACATCAAGTGGTTATCTATAGGTTAAAGCTGTTCAGTAGGAAATGGGCTGGTACAAGGCTAGCTGGCTGCATGGCACCAAAAGTTCTCCTGAGTGGTTATTAGCTGCCCCTTAAGGGTGAGTCTCTAGATGCTCTGAGAATCAGACAGGTTGTGTTTCTGCCTTATTTTTTTTTTCAATAAGATTGTGGGAAAGTCATTATAATATTTCTTCCCTGTTAAGTCAGAGCAGTTTAATGAATCTCTAGTTATGCAGAAAACTAATAGCATACAAAGACAGATACTAGTTACGCTCTCAACTGCATTCAACTGCGCTAAAATATTCCACTATTTTTCTTGCCTTTCTCATACATAGCACTCAAATTCACTGAGTAAATAAAAAATACAAGCATCAAGAATGAAAAGCAGCCAGAAAAGCTTATCTGTTACAGAAATGTGCATCAGTATTACCAAACTACTAGGGAAGTTGTGTGAGAGAAAGGGCAATTTGTATCACTGCAAACAGCAATTTGTAGACTGATTTCATGAGCCTGGCTCAAAAATTGTTAGTGAAGACACAGCCTACACCAGGGTTACCAAGCTAAAGCACTAGGAAGAATTTCTCCTCCATTTTAACATTTAAATCTTGTATCTTCCAACTACACTTCCCTCCATATTGGTATTACTGCTATTAAGAGCTGAACAAATTGTCAGTTGAAAAGTGGCTTTTTTTTTTTTTTTTTAATTACTTGAAAGCTTAATAAATGCTTTGATTTATAATTTGCTTTCAAGGGCAAGAGAAAGCTTAAGTTGGAAAATTCTACATTAATACTGTGTTGGTGACTAGTAGCCAAGTAAGGAGATTCATACTCCATCAGTTCTGAAAAGCAGTTTTTCATTTAGCACAAAAGCAGTTTGCATTTTTAGTGGTTCATTTGGTATTGCCAACCTTAACAAGAACTGAACAGCTGACGCTGTATGAACAGCCTGTTGTATGTTCTATAGAACCCTGTGTAAATATATTAAAAATCATTCACTTTATTTTACAGGAAGGATCTAGGACCATTTTTTGCCATCTAACTACTTACTACCCAGACAAAAGCAGCACAATTACATCTCCTAAATACATCAAGATGTAATTGCTTATGTAGTTAAATTCTAGATTACCTTTCACACTGCAAACTAAATGATGATGCATTGTTAAAATTACCTAATGCTTCTCTAAAACTTAACCTCATCAGTGTCCTGCAGCAGTTAAACCCCCTCCCCCCCACCCAAGATACAATGCCCAATTAATTCTGAACATTTTTGCAATCTGGCCTTATTGACAGAGTTGTCTACTGCCCTGAGAAACTATTATGAGTATCTTCTCAGACAGCAGCCTCCCAAATACTTTAAAAAAACCCCACTGGAGTACTGTCATCATATGCTGTTAACACTAATAACTTAAGTAGAAGCCAGTGAGACTCTTTCTCTTTGACCCCAAATCTGTTGGTATTACATGTTATTTCAATGCAGTTCCTATACTACTCAACTTCCAAGTCATGAATACTCTCAACTTCAGTAAAACTGATGCAATAAAGTTATCAGAATTATAACCTCTATTGTTAAAATAATCGGAGTTAGAAAGCTAAATTCCTGTATACCAACCACAGGAAAATTCTCAGGTAGTGAGACAGGATCACACTACCTTAAATGAGAAGCACATCTTACTACACAGATAAGCTATTTGAAAACTATTGATTTTTTTTTAAGTAAAGCTTAAAAAAGAAAATCTGGGCCTTAATTTTTGGAAGATGTAATCATATGTATTAAATTCTAGTGCTTCAACTGTTTATGGCAAGAAATATAAAAGCTTCCCATGGTAGCACTGAAAATCCTTTCAGTAACACCTCTTATTTACATCTTTACCTTTCAGTCTTCACTCAGGCTGGCCAAGAAGGAACTGACTCAAAAGGATTTAATTTCACAGTGGAATATTATGCCTCCAATCAAGCCATTGCATATGACTATTACTACCTAAAAGAAGAGATAAAACATTAATTGCATAGTAGAATCATAGTTTTGCACTGCATTGGCAATTTATCAATTATGACAAGCTAGCCTTTGTACTAGACAGAACCAGATGGAGGAACCAAAACCTAAAAAGGTGCTGGTTTTCGGTTTTTTTTACATTCTCCTTCTATACACTTAACAACTTGTTTAAAATTCAGTCAGTTTGCAAACTATAACAGAATAAATCTCATCTGCTCAATTTCTCTGCTCTGTAAGGCTAACTACATACTTAGCTATGAATAGAAGCAGTTTTGGTTTGCTAACACAAAGCTGGAAAGTAATTTCAGTACAGTGACAGAAACGGCTGATTAGTGTGTTGTAAGAATCAGTGCTGATAGTTTTGAGAGCTACCAGAAGAGTTAAATGAATGCAGTAGGCTTTAAAATACTGATTCTAAACATTGCACTTTTGTCCTATGCACAAAGTGTAATGTATAAAAGACCAGTGCGGTGTTCTTCTTTCTGAAGGCATGAGGTGGCAAGAGCGTGTGTGGTGGTGCAAATGATCCAGTCGAAGAGGCCAATAATTGATTGTCCAAGAAAAAAAACATTCACAAAAGTTTTATTAAAAAAATTCCCCTTTCACCTCAAACAAGTGAAGCTTAAGTTCTGTACTACTAGGTTATGTTTAGAAAAATGAAAATAATACAGTAATTTTTGAAGGCTATACATTGTAAAATCCCATAAGTCAGCATAAACTTGGACTGTGCAAGCAAATATAGCAAGTATTTCAGATGTCATTTATTTGGTCCATCAGATGTACAGTATAGTAGTAGTATCTGAGTTTACAAAACATCAAATATAAATAACCTGAAACTGTAACAATACACAAAAATTTGCTTCTTACATTGACATACCAGGCAGTACGAGCTGAAAAACTTGAGTAAATTAACAGTTTTACAGTAATGTACATAGTGCCAGTTGAAGTTTAAGAACACTGTTAAAACATGGCACTAATTTGCTTTATTAAATTTTCTTTACTCGTTCAGGGTGTGAAAAATGTTTAGGACTAGACTAAAAATATTTTTCTTCAAGCAAAAAATAAAAATGTAGTTACTTAAAATCTGGGCATCAGATGATGACCCTTTACTAAACAAGAGTAGGTTTTTTTTGTCTTATTGAATTATACCTAAAAGGTATTTACACAAAAATAACATGCTTTTTTCATGACTGTTTAAGCAAATACTTATCTGTAAGTATGTATAAACTATGTTTCTACTACATTTAATATATGGAATTAATAAGGAAAAACTTCTGAAAGAGTCTATTGATGCGAGAGCTTTACCATCAAGAGAAACAGACACAAATTATTTAAGCCAGTGGTTTGGTATTCATTTGGAACAAAGGCCTTAAAATTAGTCTAGTTCTGGACATTTTTCACATCCCAACATAATATGCTGTAACTGTGTCACATTATCTGAATCATTTTGTCAAGGGGCATTTGCACATTCAGTCTAATGCTATAATTTCATCTTGCTCTTCTGTCTGCTCAGTACGCACTCTCTTTGTGCTGACGCACTCTTTATCTTCTAGTTTTCTCTTGCGGCTTTTGTTTTCCATATCATCATCAACGTTGCTTGAAGTACCTTCATCGTCAGAATCAACAATCAATAGATCATCTTGATCTGGAGCTGCAAAATATATGGTTTTAATTCAAATGGATACTGTAAAGGTAGTCTACTCTCAAACCAGATTTCATACATGAGAATGTTTCTAATACAAGAAATACATCTTGGAGCATTCTTTATCCACATTCTTTGTCATTCAGCTGCAAAGAGTATTTTAAATTTCTCTGAAATAGGTATAAAATAAGCTTTTCACATGGTTATTCCCTCTTCATTAAAATGTATGAAAAATATTGCAATAACCCAAAAATACGAGAAACACATTAGTTAGCATTTTTGCCTGTACAAAATAGAAGAATTGTATGCTATCTGCAGCAGTCCTTGAGAAAAGAACTTTTACGGACACTGAGCTGTAGTCCAGCCTCTCCTTTCACTACAACTCCCACTAAAAGCCATGCTCCTTGAGAGAGAACATGCAACGAGAGGGAGGAGTAGAAGGGTGAGCAGACTTAAAAAGCTAAAGGATAACAACAGATAGTATAAAGAAGGGAAAATAGAACCAAACGTGAACTTTCAAGACATCTAGTTGATTTTTTTGAAGTACAAAATTCACTATACAACCTAATTTTATGCTAGGCTTTTTTATATAATTTGAAATAAATTGTAGCAATACCCTTAACATTTAATCTCCCCTGAAACAAGAGGCAAGTGGACGTGACTACATACTTGCACACATATCTTAAGTTGGACCATCTGACAGGCAAAGAAACATGATCCAAAAGTGTAAGACAGATCTAACTTACATCTGTCACAACAAGTATTCAGATTCGTACCCTACCCCTATAAAACAGTATGATGTTTCCAGTGCATTAGCTTTCAGTGCTTAAGCATCCCATATTTATTTAAGTTAAACTATTTGGAGTATGGTGAAAGAAACACTCTACATTAGGAAGGTGCTGGTACTTCCTCCTGGATAGCAAATACTATTTTCTTGCCATGCTTTGCTTGACAGTTGAAAAATAATTATTTGGTAAGCAGATAATAAAGACATCTTCTTAAATTAACAACATGAAACATGGTCAAAGACATCCACAAAGTAAATTTTAATCTGTGGGGAGAAAGTGACAAATTCGGTCCTTTTTTGTCAAGCAATTACATCACCCCATCAGACAGAATGGGTCTAACTTTATTTAAATTAGTGCAAATGAGGCACTTAGGCTGACACCCCACCAAGCCCTTGCAAGTTAAATAATATAATTTCAAGGTGTATTTACTATAAGCCTTTATAACAATCTTAAATGTGCATTTTGTAACAACTGTAAATGTGCATTTTTCTATTTAATATTATATTTATACACAGAGGCAACTTAAATGCTTTTTATTTCATGTTGGCAAAGTTAAGTCATAAAACTGAAGACAACTATTTTAATTGGACTGCACTATTTAAAGACTATTTTGTTTTATTTAATATTGATTACTGTTATTTACCTGTTGATGTTGAGGGTTGCGCTCCATCATCACTACCATTGGTAATGTTCTTGGATGCTGGTTCTGATGGTTTAGGACCAACTTTTTCAGGGGTATCACCAACAACTTCAAATTCTACATCTTTTTCTAGGTCTTCACTGCAGAAAAATACATATAACTTTTAAACAATCAGGTGAAAATAAAAAAACTGTCTTTTTTCACAAGGAAAGTATGCCATTCAGGTAATTAGAGCACCCTGCAACTATGACAAAATTAGAAGAATATATTAAAAAAGAAAAAACGTTCAGCCCTCCCTCCTTTGTAATTTATGCTTTGTCTATTCATAAACACTGTTCCATGCAGTGCCATGACTTAAAATACTTCAGAATGAGAAAAATCATTACCTGAGCTTACCTTTCTTCCTCAACATCACATTCCTATTCTCACTGAAAGTGCAGTATGTTAATTTACTGTATACAATATATGTATTATTTATCCAGGGTTAAATACAAACACCAATTATTTCAAAGTGACTTGTATTTGCATTGCTCTATCTGAACACAGGTAGTCAAAGCAGAGGATGTACTACCCCAGCAGGCTGGGGGTTTTTCTTGTTTTTTTAAATTTTGCGGGGTTGTTTTTTTTTTAAAAAACGGTAGTTTCCTCACCTCTTGGCTGCCCCAAAAGTAAATTTGGTTTTGCACTGTATTTTTATGTTGTGTAATGACAAATTATTCAAATAAACTTTTTCCAATTACTGTTGAAAAAAACCCACAACACAACCCCATTGAAAAGCAATCACAAACCAAACAACAACCCCCCCTAAACTCTATGAATTAATTAAAAAAATAACAGTTCCTCTTTTAGCTCTATATTTTCTTTCTGCAGTTTAATCTTTGAGCTTTATTCATGAATTTAAAATTCTAAGTCGGAAATTCCCAGTGGAACTGTTCTACGTATATACACAAAAATAGTTATTCAGAATCCTTACCTATGAAGCACATTGATAAGCAGTGTATAGTCCTGGAGGAAATCATCCGCTTGTAGTCGAGTGCCATTTCGAATTCCAAAGTCTGATAATTTCCTGTGGTTATTTGCTACAAAAATAGTGACAAACTGCAGTGTTTACAGCTATTTATGTAAAGATCCTTTACATCTGAGTAAGTATGATGAAATAAGTACTCCAGAAGTTTTACGTAGAAACATAACATTTATTAGCTACATTTAAAGTAAAAGTTGGCATTTAAGGCCATCAGGAGTTAAAACTACATATGTTTGACTACTTTACTCTTCATGAGTCCTGTTCAAGCACTTCATTATTACATTTAGGAACATTCTGGAGATAATATTTGTATTACAACAGTGCCTACAAGCATCATAAAAAGACCACGATCTAAGAACAAGAAAATGAATGGGACTTGCAAAAGAGGAAAGTAACTGGTACACTTTTATAGCTGAATACCTATCCTTGAAAGGAATCCTGACACTCCAGGTGAAAAGTACTTTATATAGGAAAGCTGAACTGGACATGCAGGCTTGTAGACAATACCACTAGCTATTCTCAAGCTACTTAAATACTTGCAAAGCCAGTTCTCTTCAAATATTAGTCTACAGGATGAACACTAGAGTATTTACTATACTTCCACACCGTGTAGCTTGGTTTCTTCCTAGTTTTTATCTACTCTTATCTAAAAAGCTTCAGTATGCATACCTTCTGTTTCTCCTTCTTCTGAAGAGATAAGAATAGTTCCTTTTCCATCATCTATTTGTACATCTGGTGCTACCATAGCAAATTTTTCTTTCACTATCTGAAAAGATGAATATGATTATTTAATCAATATCTGACTTAAAAACAGTTATAAAAGCAAGACCCTTGAATTATGTTCATTTTCTTATCCTGGCTTATTTTCAGGCATCTGCTGAAAGCCTATACTTTTTTTTCTTTTTACTTTCATGAACAAAATAATTATATTTTTGCTGTCTGAAACCTACAGGTTCAGATACGCTCACAAATTTTTAAGAATACTTCATAAAATTACAGAATTAGAAATCAGTTGTGACTACGCAACTGTAATGTGGCTACTGAACTATTCAACTGAAATACAAATTTAGTTACAAAATAAAAACATTCTTTCACAAGATATACAAGCACACATGAGCAAGAAGCATACTGGTTAATCTAGGTCTTCTTGTAGCTGAGAGAAATGTAAACTGTACAGCAAGTATAAACAGCTGATGTTAAGGCAAAAACCTAACTTTAATAATTTACAGTATTAGAACCAAAATGAAAGCTGTAGCTAATATTCAAGATTTACCTTATCCTGGAGTGTTAACACAGTAACTTTGTGTACATTAAGTTTCACAGTCACTTCTGGCTTACTTGCACATACGTAACAGTTAGGATTTGGTGGATCCAAAGCACAAGGGACCAATAGCTTCTTTCTGGGATTTGGCTGCTTGTTCAGAAAAATCTTGAGGAGAGACAAGAATAAAACAAGTTATTCTGTAAGTAACAGCACTCATAAAACCTGTTTTCCTACAGATTTATTCTCTTAGTCTCACAGGTCGTCCTGTTCCCTAATCCTCTTTGACATGCCTGCTGAACAGGAGAAAGCGCGTATTACAGCCAGTCCACAATGACACCTGTGCTGACTGACCAGCTATTGACAAACAGATCTGTAACATGAAACAACCACGTTTCAAGTGATGTCAGTCTGGTTCTCCCTCCTATCCAGCAGCCAATTTTCATTAAATCAGAAGAATTTAATGATCCTTGAGACTTCCATTTCTCTTTTTGTTGTGGCTGAAAATTCCCAGCGCATTCAGAATCTACTGAAGCAACAAGTGAGAGACAGTAAAACCACACAATAGTCAAAGCAGGTTAAACGTGACTTTTAAACAAATAATAAAAAGAAAGTAAAAGTATCTTATTCCCACTTACCGTTCTACACTGATCTATTTTTCCTGATAAAATCTTCAAACCCTCCAGCACTATCAGACCAGCTATTACCGCATTAGTAGTAGCTATAGCTGGGATAATATTTCCTGCCATTGCTGCAAAATAAGCAAGAGTATGCAGATTTTTAAAAGTAAATGAAAATGAGAAGCTTAGATTATTTTAAAAATAAAACAATGTTATGTTTTATCCTTACACTTGATATCAAATCTGCTCTTCATATTCATACTGAAAACGTGCATCCTGAGGTTCGCAGCAGAAGTGACAAAATCCATTGCAGAAGGGTCATCCTGACAAGAAGTTAATACAAGAAGTATTTAAAAATCAGATTATTCACTGGAAAAAGTTTGCAACACAGGGTTCCGAAAACCTTAAAAAAAGACAGTTTTAAAAAAAAGTCTGTACAATATTGCATTTCAAAGTCAATACACTTCCTCTTTCAGATAGTATGTTTGGACAGAGCAGTAATATTTTAAATAGACAAGTTTAGAAATTGTACTTAGTTTTTTCATTATTACTTTTACCCTGAGGGTGACAGAGCACTGGAACAGGCTGCCCAGAGAGGTTGTAGAGCCTCTTTCTCTGGAGATATTCAAAACCCGCCTGGATGCAATCCTGTGCAACCTGCTCTAGGTGATCCTGCTTTAGCCGGGGGTTGGACTAGATGATCTTCAGAGGTACCTTCCCAGCCCTACCAGTCTGTGATTTTAGTAGTGATTTAGCATATTAATATTAATAAAATATGTCCAAAATAATGTCTAAATCCTAAATCTTACAATGTTTTATGCTCAGTTTCAAAAACTGGTGTTTCAGAAAGAAGTATTTTTACTATCTCTTGTAATACTATTTTACTATTTTGTCCCACCTATATTTACAAACCACTTTTTTTTCTTATGCCAAATGACAACTGACTGCAGAAAGACGACACTGTCTCTGGTGCTAAAAGAGAAAATTCTTTTCTTGTTTTTCTTCAGCAACACTCATATCAGATACCTATCATCACAGCTAATTATTATGTACAAGTCAGTAGAACTCTAGCTACAAACCACTGTATAACAGCATGTTTTAGAGAAAGCTAAAAAGGAAAAAATGAAATTGCATTAATAAAATATTTTAAAAAATCAAAATATGACACAATACTTCTGAATTTGTGCTTTTTTAAAGCTGGTGAATTAAGTTATTTTACATCACAATAGTTAATCCTTACACTCAGTGAGTTACAAAATATAGTGTTTAAAGTATATATTTTTTTACATATGGAAAGTGCTTTCAGTGAGGTGCCAGACATTTTTGTTGAAGTAGTATTATTTTGGAATGAAACTGAATGAGTTCAATTAATATTTGTACTAGGCACGTAGAGTACAACTGGTTCTTATGTATTTGGCAAACTAACCTTATCCCATATAAGCTCTGCTCCATCACCCTTCTCAGCCAAGTGAAGTCTCAGGGTTTCAACGCTCTTTGAAAATAAGTGTGCATAGCTCTTGACATCAAGAACCTGCTGATCCTTCAAGACCGCAGAGGATTCATTTTGTTGTTCGGATATGTTTTTCTCTTTGGGGAAAAAAAAATATTAAAAAATCAAGAATACTTATAAATTGCACAGAAGCTCTCTCGAAGAGCTAAGAATTCTCCAATTTCAGGAAATTAGATATTTTCTAAATTGAAGAACATTTTACAACAAATCTGCGCTTAAAACTGCAACTATAGCTATACTTACATCAATCACCTAGACATGCATAAATTACAGCAAATGTAAATTTTCAGCAAAACTCAGTTTTCAGAGATAAATACATCAGTGCTTATGATAAAGTCTACTAGAATAAGCTGACATGTAACTTTTTGAAATGTGAATTTTCTACAGCCAATACTGAATATCTAAAATAACAATTGCAAAACTGTTTTAGAAAAACATTTTCTATATAGAGAAACATTTTAAATCTTCAGGAATTGCAAAGAATTAATTTGTTCATTATCAGTACTCAACTGTGGCAGTGAGAAATGTACATATCACACAGATGCATTAACAAACAGCAGGTATGACTTACAAATATACAGTGGGAGGAGGGACAATTACCTTGATTTTGTACCTCGGCCCAGTCCAGTGGCACTGGAGGCTTTCTTTTCCTCCACAGCTTATCCATTGTCAGCAGATATCTAATGTCATCTTTGAAAAGCTAGGAAACATTAAACAAACAAACAAACAAAAATACATTAAAATGAAAGGGGGGGGGGAAGACATACTTTATTTTTACATCTGCTATGAAATTGAAAAATCAGCATTAGATTTATGAGGTTTTGCTTTTCTCCTTGGAAATATTTTTAACCACAAATAATAATCAAACTCCACAGGAAAAAAACAAACAGACGTGAAAAACTTCTTGTTCCCCATTCTCTAACACTTATTGCATACAACAGACACGGCTCTGATTAATTTGAGGGGGGAGTAAAGTAAAAATCAAGAAACGATAGTCCAAACAGTGGGTTCATGTGCCTACTGAAGCCATCACTAGAGCTCTCTGTATATTCTCCCTGAAATATTCTTACCTACATGCCAATGAATTTCCAGTTATTACTCCTATCAGCATTATATTCTATACTTATTTCCTCTATTTATCCACTTTTACTAACTATTTATAAGGAAAACTCCTAAACCAATTTGTATTTTCTTCTGCTAGAGCCTGATTATACACAGATGACGACTGATAGCTTTTAGGATTATGCCCAGGGAAATCCCTATGGAATTTAAGTTTACCTTTTTAATATGAAAGTAATTCAAATGAAGGGGTTTTGTCTGTAGAATATGGACAAGCCCCTGAAGCCATCTGTACAAACACAGATGGAATGCCATAAAACAAGCAAGTGTTGTAAAAGACCAACACTACAGCAAACCTGGTGGAAGTCATAACATAATTGCATAATTGATGGCTAGCATTAAGCATCCAAACTGGGTTTTGACTTAACTTTAAAGCACCTCATATATTTCACATAAAGACATGTATTGGGGGTAAAGAAGATACCTTAGTAAAAAGTTTAACTGGATCGTATCCAGTTGATTTAGCCCACTCCTTAGTTGAAACACGTTTAATCTCACCATCTTCATTGGATGCTCGTGCTCTGGCTTCTGCTTCTGCTGGCTCCCCTATTAATAAAGTGTTAGCCAATATTTTAATTAAAAAAAAAAAAAAAGAAAAAGGAAAATCACATCCAAATATTTCCCCTAGAGTCAATAACCAAAATTATGCAGGGATCATTAAATGGCTTTACTGCGTCCAGCAAAAGCTGAACAATGCAACTACTCCTGTTTGCTTCTGCAACTCACTAATTTAACTTTATGTCCCCCAATTCCTGTATTGGCAGAAACAGTGAAAATTGTTTCCTATTAATTTTTCACTACATAATGTTGTGATTTCATAAATCTCTAACCTTTTAGTAGTCTCTCTTCCTGGCTGAAGAGTCTTAGTTTGGTTAGAACTTCAACACAAAAAAACCCACAAAAACAAACACACCCACCCCAGCTTCCAACCTCTGGTTATTCCTATACAAAAAAAAAAAAATTCTATGCATACAGATGCCATTAATTTTGTGTTACTTTCCCAGTCCATTCCAGCAATCGCTATCGTGATTCCTAATAAGCAGCAGGTTGATGTTTTCATAGAACTATCTATTAACATCTTGAGTGAATGAGAAAAATCAACTCAGAGACCATCATTTTATATGTAAATTTGTGAATGTTTCCCCCCTTTCACCAATGCATCATTTCATATTTATCTGCACCAAATCTACTTAATGTCTCATTGCCCAGTCATTCTGAATTGTGAAGCTTTTTACTACTTTTTGCAGTTAGTCCTCATTTTTATTATTCTGAGTGACTTTGCTTAATCATGTATGCTGAACAGCACTGGTCCCATCCCCAATCTGAGACACTCCTCTAATCACCAGCTATCCCCATCATTTAAGTAGTTTATCCACTTCAGGATCTTCATCCTTTTTTCTCCCCATGGCTGCTCAGCTCCTTCAGGTTCCTCACAAAAAGTTTTTGAGTGCCCCCTGCAGATTCAAAACAGCGTAAACCAGAGATGCTTGTTCACAGGTTTGCCAATTCCTTCAAAGGACCTGCAGAGCCACGCAAGGCATGACTTCCCTTTACAAAGGTTGCACTGACCCTTCCCTGATACACCATGTATGTCCACTGATTCTAAACAGCATTGTCACCACAGACAGTGTGCTCACTACAGACATGAGGCTACAACTCAGGTCTTGCTATAATCATCCTGATATCTTTAAGTAAGTTGGCTTTGTACCTGCTACCTTCCAAGTACTCCAGCAGCCTTTGTTTTAAGTGAGTTTATACACCACTCTAAGACTCAGCTATTTCATGCTGCCCTTCCAGTAGGAACAATTTGTCGGAAGATCACTATCAGATGTTCAGAGAATCTGAAGAGTTGGAGGATCCTCTAAGCTCCCTCTCCCAAGTCCATTGATCTATCAAAGGATCCAAAAGATCCTTCACAGTAACTATGGTTACTGTCCTTACAGAAAAATACTGAATAGCTAAAAAAACCATAACTCAAAATGAGCATATTTCCTATGTAGATTAACACTGAAGTTTCAGGCTAGAAGAATTCAAACACAAACCCTGTATTTCCATGCAATCCCTCAGCTAGGAGTGGAAAATACAGAGTGACAACAAATATCACTTAGATCTCAATCCTCAGTTCAAAAGACAAGACTCCCAGCTGCAAGGAAGTGCCCCATCAAATCCAAATATATAGGGGAAAAAAGGCCACCCTGTGAAGATCAGTTATATTTGATTTGCATTTCAAACTCACTTTTCACTTCAAGTTTCTCTGCACATGGGGAAGACTATTTGCTGCAGAGGGAACAGGAGTCTCCAAACAGATACAAGCCTATTCATCTAAATCATAGATCTCACACCTGGATGTTTAACTGAACTCTGTGATTAGTGAGTGTATCAGTTGTGTTCCTCACAGCTGTTCTACTCATGCTATCTGAGAACAACCAGTGAATGCCAGTGGCCCATCTTACACTGTATTAAAAAGTTTTCACAACAGCTGAAGTAATCATTTTAGTAATGTTTTAGCTGCCCACAATGGCCACAGTTCTGACAGCTGAAACTATTAAACTGTTGTCATTCTGAAGAGGTTTTTTTTTTGCACATACCATGCAAAAACTTCTGGTATGCGCTATGCATCAAGTTAACTAAAAAGCACTGAAATTGTTTCAAATATCTAATAAGCAGCAGTATGAGGGAACTAAATTATGCATGGTGTACATGAAGGTCTGTAAGGGAAACTGCTGTTAACACACCCCAAACTCTTGTCCAAGAGTACAGTAAATGGAATTCTCTTAAAAGAAAGTGGAGCTGAACTCTTGAACCTTAAGAAACGTACAGAAACAAGTCATAATCTCTGAAATAGAACACTACAGTAACAGGGTAAGCTACCAGCTTGTATTACACTCACAGGCAGCTTCAGGATCAGCTCTGTCAGGAGAGACTTCTTGATCAGCATCTTCTTCTCCAAACAACTGGCTATATAATAATAAAGAACAACAAAACAACTCTAGAATTTCATTGCATCTGGTTAAAGACTGAAATATTTGCTAACAGATACATATCCACTTCAGAATATATATCAGAGTGCCACTTCATACTTTGCTTTTTAAATTGTTGGGATTCATCACACGAGGACTTCACACTGACAACACACAAAGTTCAATACAAAAATGAATTTAGCAAAACAGTTCTGTTTAACTCACTCAATAGTTCACCTAGCCTTATATTTATATTGCAGTATTGAATGCATTGCTTATAAGACTCCAACATCCCAGCAAACTTTACATCTATTAATACATGCATTAACCTGAAAAATGTGTTAACTTCAAACAAAGGTGAAGAATAAAGTAACCTCAACCTACACTGCTGGGCCAAAGTACTTTGCCAGATTTTCTGTGATACTAGAGCAAGACCTAAGTACTAATCAATCTTCCATCTTTATATTTAAAGAAAAAAAACTCCACCCCAAAACCCAGGCCAAAGAACTGGAGGTTTTTGCTATAATCCACATTCAATTAAAAAAAAAAATTAAAAAAAAAAAGTGTGTCCCCACTTAATTTCTCTGTCTGCAGGTTTAGACACCAGAAAAGTGAACCACAGTACCTATTTTCTTTTTTTTAAAAAAATCACTTACTTGAACAAATACTTAGCCCACACAATGCAATGGATAGGTTCTGATGGCGTATTTCGGATTGTGCAGCCGGGAAAAGTCTTCTGAGTTGGTTTAGGATGACATTCATAACATTCTGTCACTCCCTGGTGAAAAGTGAAATATTTACTTGTCAGACTGTGAAGGCTACTGATAGTACATGCTATTACCAGATGAACTGTAACTGTATCTCAAAACACCCAACTCCCTGATGTCTAAAATAGCTAATGATTTAAAGCCACAAGAATAATACACGACCTAACCTTTTTAATAACTGTTACTTGTCCAAGGTAGCCTGCAGTTCCACTCTCTATAAGAGGAACATCAGCAGCAAGACACATCCTGTTCACATGGTTACGGGCAGCTGCAAATCAAGAGGTTTTAAAGAAAAAAATGAATAATTAGGGAAAAAAGTTTTACTTCTCCAAATTCAAACTAGCCTCCTATGCAAACATTTATCCTTAATCTGCCTTATTTCATTATAGAGCACTGTGCCTTTTTCACAAAGTCCATTTTCCAATTAACACAAAATATATCAACACTATTAAACATAGCAAACTCAACTGAATAAAGTTACACGTGTACACACAATATTCATCAGTTCCCATAAAGCAGCAACACAGCAGCTAACATTTACTTTCAAAACACCTACAAAAGCACTAACTACCCTTTCAAGTTACTAGTGAAGCGCACAAGCATTAGTCAAACTACAGATGGGTTAACAGGATACTTGTTATTTAACTGAAATTGCAGAAGTACTAAAAGTAGAACACATTAAAGTTCTGTTTCTATGAACAAGCAACAGTATTTTCATCTCCAATATAAAATCATAGTGAAAACTTCACCTCGGTTATCCAGAGCATTCATAACCAACGTAAACTGGCGGAAGAACTCTACATTATAGTCAGGGCTACAGAAAAGAAAAACAATACTCAAAATGGCATATCACAGTTGTTGGTTATTATGCCACAACAGAAATTATACACATGCAAAGGGTGGACTGGTGTTTGTGTGATAAATTACACATATTATAAATTTACTGCTAGCCTTTAACTGCCCCATTTGTCTTCTGCCCATTTTAAAGCGAGGCGAAAGCATGAATTTTATGCTGCTAGAAGGAAGCTATTGCAATTAGTACTAATTTGACCAATGAAACAGGCAGACAACGGAAAAAGTGATTATACTGCTCTGACCTAATGAGTAAATTGGCTGAGCTGTGGTAACTGACCTTAAAAACCATCAGCTGAGGCTAAAACGTGCACACTGTAATTACCATAGCTCATCAGACTGTTGAGAATTCATTATACTGTGATAGCTCAATTGGTTTTGATTGTGTCTCCATACCCTTAGGAGCCAAGACATGAGATTTTAAAATCGTGACACTTTAGTATCTTTACATCGCATTTTCCTGATTTAAAGGTGGTGGCAAAGAAGAAAGAGTAAAGAGGAAACAGGATTAACAGTTTTACACTTTCAGGAGTAGGGTGCAATGAGTCAGTGTTTCAGTGGCTAACAGCAACATCAGAGTTCAAACCTTAATATTAGAGAATATCAATTTTTTAAGAAACTGGAAAAATATAAATTAAAACATGGCAAACAACTAATGAAAATCTACATAATCTTTTACTCATTGGTTATGGATCATAAAGACTATGTTTTAACAGTTTGGGGCATATATAAATGATACTCAGTTATCTACACATACACAAAGGACTTCATTTTTTTAATCATGGACTCAACATTCACATTTATTTTAATCTAACTATTGCTCAAGACATCAGGGCATCCTTACAGTGTGGAAATTTATATAGTAAATATTGCTAATAAAATGAAAAACAGACACAAGCAAACGACTACAGCTTACTACCAGAGCTTAAGAAAACCCATGCAAAATCCACACTCCCACTCAGGTGTGTGGTAATCTCATATTTACAGTTATTTCTTCTTACTGCGCTAGATTTGTAAAATATCTTAAAGCACACCATTGTAGCATTTAAATAACACAGTACTTGCAAATCAAAACATGTAATTAGAGCTTAAAACCAAACATACTTCATGATGCTATCATGGTAAGCTATAATATTAGCTTCTGGATAAAACTGTAACACGCTTTCCTTGGCAACCTAGAAATAAAACAGAAACAAGCCACTTATTATTTCTTCCTTCCTTCTAAAGATAGACTCAATACTAGTTGAGTATTGAGTAAGTTGATTACCTTAACAGATTAAAATACTTCTATAATGAAATGTCGTGGATAGGCATGATCAACCAATCAACTCTTACCTCTTCACAACAGAAACAAAATTGTGGCATGTTTCTAACACTGTCCATAAAATAATACTGCGTAAGACTCGAGCTTTGGCTTTTTCTCACCTGTGATTTTGATCTTCCAACATGTTTCTTTTGAAACAAAAACTGCCTGTTGAGATTGCTGACATCAATAGTATCCAAATCAATCTATAAACACACAAGAGACAGCCATTTCACTTTTACAGAAATAACAGGAACAAAATCATTAACAGAGTTTGAAGCAAATGCGATTGGCCAAAATGCATAAACTTTACAGACCCCTTTTCAGACGTGCATATAGGTGTTACATCTGCACTACAGCAACTGTGGAGGCACAAGTGATCACCTAATCATCTTCTGGAATCCATACATTTTAAGTAACTATTAACAATGGAACCATATGTCAAAAATTAAGGGCTACATGACAACAAACTTTCTGAAGAAAGAGTCCCTACTAAAAATGCACATGAATTTTGAGATATGCATGCACAATAATTAGTAGAAAGTCAATAACTGATTGTCCTATTTACCACAGGATAAATATTTTAGTGAGAATTCATCAGGAGCACAGCGTACAACCTCAGAGGAGATACTGCAGAAATCAGTCCAGATAGGTCTAGTCAGACTCTACATGGGACTAGCCATGCTGAACGCTGGCTCTGTACCACGCTTCCCCAAAGCCCAAGAAAGGCTACTCAGCAAACTAATTAGTACTTCTACTGTATATTTGAATATGGCTTTGAGCAACTGAATCAGTAAACTGAGGGTATTGTCATCTAATTCATACACTGCAGGGCAAAAGCTTTTACTGTTTGTCACCAGGACTAACTGTTTAAATGCACATTAAAAAAATCATTAAGTCTACTTACACAAAAAAAAAATCCAATCACATAATCAAGATGCCTAAAAATATATACCACCGAACACCTGTGATGTACAACCTCAAAGGATGCCATGGCTGTAATTCCCCTAGCAGCCATGTTTCTATTTATTAATATATGCACATGAACATCATAATTTCAAATATCTTTACCCCCGCCTCAAGAATTAAGAAGGTTTGATTAGAACTTTGAGAAAATTTATTCCTACCTTTGTTGCCACTACTTTTAATTAAACAGTTTCTCTGATCAACCTCTCTTTTTAGAAGTCCTTTCCTGTCCTTAACATTTTTAACTAAGAGGGCAGGGAGGCAATTTTTCTGATCCTCAGAGATATTTCTCCCGAATTCCTGCAGATAATGCTGACATACTCAACATAGTAATGCTTTCAGCTATATGCAGAGAACTATCAGACTGACTGTGCAATGTGTTGTTTAAACATGATCTAAGTGTGTTCTCATACGCTTTTAATTTTATTAACCAAACCTGAATAACAAAAAAAGTATGCCACACACTTCTCACTGAAGATCTTTTGCATGCAAGACCCAAGCTCCAAGATTAAACTTCTTTTTTCTGAAGGGAGTATTTTTAATTGAAGGATTAAGTTTTAATATACTAAGAACTGTAATGGCTAAAGAGTTTTATTTAAACACTAAATAAAAGCATCTGTGGATATAGAGCAAACAGAAAATACACAATGTTTTAGAAATGTATTATAAAGCAGAGACTATTAATCTTTATTGCCCATAGTATCCTAGTAACTACCCATGGTCTTGTAACTTTTCATGAAAATGGTATTTGCCTGAAAACACATTTCTACCTCCTTTCCTTTCTCATAAGACATACTCTGAAAGCTTGCTTAGTCCAAAGCCAAAAAAAAGCCCGAGAACCTCAAGTGAAAATTATTAAGTGCATAATTCTGTTAAAACTTCCACTACCCAGAAAGCTTTTAGTATTTTAACTGGAAATGATAACAAGTGACATAACCTACAACTGAAAACAGTACCACCAAGACCAAAAGAAGCAAAGGAAGTTTTTCTCCAAAGAGAATACTTGAGACCATTAGACCTCAACAGAAGCTTCAAACCAGCTACGCATGATCAGAACTTAAGAGTTCTCTTGTTAAATGAACTTTTACACTGCTCCTATTTTTGCAAGTTAGAAGGAAAGGCCTCAGAACTTCCTAAGAATACATATTCATATTCTTAATTCAGACCTGGATTTTGAGTAATTTGATTTCGCTCCTCATTCATGAGGACAAAGGCACTGCCTTTCAACAAAGTATACTTAATGAAATCACATACCTGTGAGTTGTCTTGTATTCAAAACTACTAGATTTCTTTTTAGTATTAATATTTTGTTTTAAAAAATATTTCACAACTTATAGAAATAAAAAGCACTTTCAGGTGTTCAAGTTTGTTAGTATTTAATAACCAAGGAAAACTCTCAATGATATCACAAACATTGACAAAAGCAATTTATTCTCTTAATAGCAAGTTTCCTCTTTGTGTAATAATTCTCTTTTTGCTCACGCCTTGTCTTTTGCCCACCCACTCCGTATGTTATCAAAATGTTACTGTCTTGCATAAAACACTGCCAGTGATATTTTTAAATGAAGATGGCCATGATCCAACATGTACTTAAGTTAATGGAGTCCAACCAAGTTGGCCTTGAAAGACAATACCAAAAAAAAAAAAAAATCAAACTATAATAAGTGAAACAATAAGCATATCCCAATGAGATTTATGCCTAATGACTAACTGGAAAATCAGGAGATATTAAACTCTATTACAATGGACTGCAGGAATACACAAATGACATAGTAAGGTAGAAAAAGAGGGAAAAAACCCAGTGCAGAAAATGCAGGCTTCCACTCTTCTGCATATGTTTATTTCACCAGTAAAATGCTAAAATTGGATAGGCTCTCAGTGGCAGACTCAAATCAAAGGGACAATTTGGAATTACAATTAAGCACATCCCACAGATTTTAAAAAGTATTTCAGTAGAAAGGCCTGAGTTGTATGAATAAAAAGGCAAACCAGTAGTTGTACTCTTCTACAAGCTGATATTGTTTTAGATAAAAGCCATTTCTAATACACTTTGCTCAACAAGTCTGACCGTAAAAACAAACTTCTTTTTTGTCATACAAAACTCTCAGGTGTGACTCCAGGCCAGGCACACACAGGTAAAAATGTATTCAAGGAAACAGACCTGTGCTCTAGCTGGATTTGTACTCCTGTGACTTCTTAAAACCATGTATTTTTCATAACTACAAAAAGCAATTAATAAAGCTCTGGAAACTTGGTAATCAGCGGTTTGCTAACAGTATTTCTCTCTATACCCTCTCAATTCTGCCCTTCCTATAGACAACCAGAGATTAGTATCAGGAAGCAAAAGTGAAAGCAACAGCCCGCGGGAAGCTATCGCGACCGGACTTCTAAGACTGACAGTTTTACAACTCGGTATCTAAAAATACAGTTCATCTTCCACGTATTTTGTTTTTCGCTGCAACTCGTCACCGGACCATTATCCACAGTATTAGCAAAGGCGGCATTAAGCAAAACTAAGACTTTAACAAGCAATCGCTGGGCAGCAAACATGGCACACCGCTGTTTCCCAGGAGATTTCATCTACGGACTCCCAGAGAGGCGCAGCCGCTCTTCCGCCGAGCGACGGCTGGACCCGCCGCTGTCCCGGGAAGGCGGCCCGACCTCCGGGAGAAGACCGCCCTCTCCGCCTTCCCGGCGCTCGCTCCGGCGGGGAGCCCGGGCACAGCGGCACCGCCGCGCGGGGCGGCCCGCGGGAGGAAGCCCCGTCTGAGGCGGCGGCGCGGATGGCCCCCGCAGGCCGCAGCCCCTTTGTGGCGGAGCCCGTCCCCCGGCAGCAGGGGCGGCGCGGCAGCCTCGCCCGGCAGCTTTGGCGGGCCGGGAGCAGTTTGAAAACACGCAGACAATGCGGCTGGCGGGAGGGGCCGCGCCGCCACAGCGCCCCCGCACCCCCGCCGCCCCTCAGGCCCCCGCCCCAGTCCCTAACACCACCACCCCCTCCCGCCCCAGCCTCGGCTGCGCCGCCGCCCGCCGGCCCCTCATCCGCCCCGGCCCCCGCCCCGGCCGCGGCCCCGGCCCGCACCACGTCGATGTTGCTGAAGCCGGTGAGCACCAGGTCCTTGAGGAGCTCGCAGCCGATGCCGCCGGCTCCCACCACCAAGAGCCGCGCCTGAGCCACGGCCTCCGCCAGCTCGCTGCGCAAGGGGCCCGACACCGGCACGGACATGACGGCGGGCGAACAACGGCGGCGGGCAGAGGGAGCGACTCCGCGCGGCTCTCCTCAGCCGGGCCGCACTCCGGACAGCGAGCCCGGACGAGACCAGAGCGGCGGCCGCCCGCCTCGCCCGCAGCGCCCCCTGCCGCCGGGGAGGGCCTCGGCCCTCTCCCGCGCACCGCCCAGGGAGGCTGCAGCGGGGCCGGAGCTCGGGCGGGACGGGGAGCAGTGAGCCACAGGTTCGAGCCCCGCTCCCGCCGCCGCCGCGGCTGGGGGATGCCTACGGCCCGGCACCGCGGGGCGGGGGGGGCGTGTGGCGGCACTGCCTCCCGTCTGCTGCGGCCGTCGGTGCGGCCAGGGCCTGGCCCACAACCTGCGCACTCTGGGCTCCCTGCCACAGCTGGGGAAAAGAGCAGGGCAAGCACCCCTGGGGAGCACTGGCAGTATTCAAGGCGTAACATAAGATTTTTTTATGTATGTTAGCCTAAGTTAACTGACTCACTTCTACTAAGCCCCAATTCTTCCTTAAAAAAAGTAGTTTTGCAAACACGTTCCACCATTTTAGCTTCCCCTCCCTTTTTTTCTTTTTTAAACCCACACTTTTAGCGCGTTAATTTATGCTGCAGCACTAAACCTGTACAAAAAGCTTTAAGGACACTTACTTAAATTACTCCTCCATTAAGTCAATTAAAATACTGCAATTTAGCCTAAACCAACAGGGAACTCCGCAGAAGAATCTAAACTAAAGCAGCACAATTAGCCTGCGAGCACTAGACTGTGGTGGCAAGGCAGGTGCCGTACCTACCCCGTCATTCTGTACCTGTGAGAACAAAAGCGCTAGCAAAAACCTTCACCTTTTCCCCATCCAAAGCAACGTGACCTTCAGAGGTCATTTAACCATACAGATGTGACTTATCCTTCATCAGAAAAACACATAGAAAAGCTTCATCATAGGAAAACTGTAGTGACAGCAAGGTCCCTTCAGACACTGTCCACTGAATTTCCCATCTGCAGTCAAAACAAAGCAGATTTGTTTTTTAAAACCAAGCATACATTAAGTTCTTCACTGTTAAAAGTTTCTAAAAATTGCATCCTGTTTGGCTGATGAATGGTAACAACATAACCAAGTGCAGTCAGACCTTTCTCCTTTACTTTCCTCCCCAAATGTTAAGTGTAACTAGAATCATGAAACAATCTATGCTAAAATTTCCATGTGTAACCAAATTGTGCAAGTTTTCTGTCACATTTTAGATGAATACTAATATATACTTCAATCAGTTCTTCTTGAAAATAAGCACATCATCAAATGAATCTCATTTTTCACCACATCTGAGGAAAATTCTGTTGCATAATTACACACTTTCACCTGTATTAAAAAAAAAAACAACAGACTTTCCATCTATGCGGAGAAATAAAATTTATTTAAATAACTTCTGATCTGGGTCTTCTTGTACAAAAATAAATTCTTCAAGAGGGGTTTGATGATTTGTTGGCCAACAGCTTCTCTCACATGTGTAAACTATAACAGTTCCAAATTCCACTGACAGATCTAAAAACAGAGCAATAAAGGTATGAAAAATTACATAATCGGGGCTATTGCTTATTGCTATACTTCAGTCTTTCCCAATTCATGAAGTATTTTTCATATTCAGTCTCTTACATACACAGCATTTTCTAATTTCAAAGATTTTAAAGCAAGCTGACTCAGAATTTTCAAAGAGCTTCTTAAGTGTCTGCAATCTTATCTGACAATATTTACTATTTTCCAAGGCCTTAAGAGGCAATAAAGACAAATTACTTCCAAGGTCATGGAATTATCTATATTGCTGTTATTAAAGTTCACTAATGAGCAAATGAAGTTGCAATCATAGTCTGTTACATCTTTCGCTTAGTGAAATCTGTAACGGAAACAGAGTGGATTCTACATAAGATGATCACTGTGGTTAAGCACATCAGTGTGTGTGGTTAGCAAGAAGCAATCCAAATTGCAGTTCACTAAACTTTACCAAGAAGGTGAATGTTTCTAGTATTCATTCAGTTAAGTCAGAGGTCAACACCTGAATCACTCTGGAGCATGCTGACCAGCGCTGGCATAAGTTGGAATTCAAATATTCTGCTGCTTCCACAGTTACCGCAGGCTGGAATACCTTTGTTAATGTTGGCTGGAGGACACGTTATGAATAAAGGTTGGCCACCCCAAGAGTATCTAACAGAAGAAAGGAAAAAAAGTAATTTATTTTTTTTAAATCTAAATTTCATATGAAAACTTACATGTTGGCAACAGTGTTCAGGGTTCTCTGAAACCTCTGAACTTGCTTGAAGTAAAAAGCATTGCTACGAGCCAGAATCCTTGCCTAAGCCTCAGATGCATCATTAAACAAAGAATAAAGATGGGAAGGGGGAAATACTTGGAAGGTCAATACTTAGAAAGACTTAAGGAAAGAGCTGGACTTAAAGGAGACAAATCGTTTGTACTGACACCTTCAAACTATGCTGTACCTGACTCGTTTAATTAAACAAACTACACTTTCCTGAAAAATGAAATCCTAACCAGTGGCAGTTAAAGATCTCGAACATAGAATAGGTCTCAAAACCTATTGAGTTATGCCACAGAAGTAATGTTTTATTTATAAGAGCTATTATAGCTCCACAACCAAGACTGAAGATGGTTTCCACTGAATGCCAAGCAGAGGATTCTGTGCTGTGCTGAAAGCTCAACAGAGATCTGGCAGGCCAGGAGAAATGTGGGTCTGTCAGGTAGACTCGCAATACCCATGAAGGGGAAAGGGAGTACTATGTAAAGATTGTAACTAGTGATAGTCATAGGGATCACCAGAGGTGGTGTTTTAGAAGAATGGACAATTCCAAGAGCACAGTAGCACAAAGTGATAGATCTAGTGAAAAAAAGTTGCCTGAAAATATTGCTTGCACTCTGAATGAGTACATTTTCTGTATCATCTTTGACAGATAATTACTGGAAGTTTCTAATCTGTGTAACTAGCCCCTCAGCCTTTACCTCCTCATCAAAAAGGTACCAGTTAGTTCCACCTGGGTCTCGAAACTCAATAAACAAAGGTCCTGTCACTACACTGAGACAGCTTGACCAGATAGGCTGCTTTGGATTTTCTGGAACAAAGAAGTTAAAAACTAACACTTAGTACGATCCATGAAAACTATCTGTATCATCTGGTACTATGAATAATTTATGATTTTAACTCTTTGTTATACTTTCACAAAAGAGGAGTTAATTCTGAATGAAAGTAGCTGCTCTGAGGTGAAATCTGCTTTTGTTTTAGGAAAAGCAACAGATTTACAAGAACTGAAGACTGCAGGGTCCCGAGGGTAATCACAAGAAGCTGCACAAGAACTCAGGCTTTAAAATGACTAATTTCTTACATCAGTAACATCTCAAGGACTGAGACATTACAATAAGGTTACAAAATTTCAGAGGAGTAGATAGCCTTGGTAAACTATCACAACAGCATACAACTGCGTATTATACTTCCACCTCAAAACTGTCTCTTGAAAACCTCTCTGCCTGAATTTCATCAAATCTTCACAGACAGTCTGGGTCTGCTCTCATCAAGTCTTACATTGAAGAAAGTCTCCCATAGCCAGATCTGGGGGCTCTGATACTGCTTTGCTTCTCATCTACTTATACTTTGCATAAGAAAACCCAACCAGGGACTTAAGTCTGATCACACAGGCATGGTAACAGCCCTCTTAGCAACGGGTTTTTTATTGAGAAACAAAATTATGCATCTATTTCCAATGAAATGGTTTACTTTGATGTACTAACAATCCATGTCTATGCTCTGTATCTCCCTGTTACAACCAGATGATCAACATACCTTAGAATCTGTTCATGACACACAGATATTCTTTTCATAAATTTATGGAATGTGTGGTCCCTGCTTTTGACTTCACTCTTCTCATATTTTTCATTATCACCTTCACCTGCGAAACTATAAGAAAACAAAAAAAGAAACAAAATTCTCAATTAGGTTTTCAGTATGATATGCATACTTTAAATAAGGAATGGTTACTATACATTCACGTTAAATTATACTAAGCACGCTGAAAAAACTATACACGTTAAATTAAGGGGCAATTCCTGCTAGAGGTTGCAATTGACCATTTCGCTTCTAGTTCTTTTGTTTCTGGTGGTTTACAATTACTAACAGTGTTTCAAAGTACCACATGAGATTCAAATCCATCAGATACTTGCTTATTCCTTAAAAAAAAAATCATCCCTTTAGTAACTTCTCTGAAGTTGTTAAATTATGATGTTATCTTTTTAAATTTTGAATTAAGTGTAACTAAATTCTATGATTCTATAAAGGTCAACCAAACTCAACACCACTACTAAAAAAGCATTCTATGCAGATTCTGCAATTGACAGTAGCTTTAGTTATCAAAAAATTCAATGCTGTCCACAATTCGGGAAAACGGTCTGGATATAAGTGCCCACTGTGATCATCTAAGTTAATACTGAAAACATTTTCAGTAACTATGTTCAAAAATTGTTTTTCAGACAACCTTTACAAAAATCTTCAGGAGTCCTACCATCATCCCAGTCTCTAGTCAAAATCCCTAAGTAATTACTCTCTTAAAAATGCAACTGGAATATAAGAAAAGCTTTAGCCTCGTAAAGAAAAAAAAAAGTCACAACATAAACTCATGCCATTTAGCATAAGATATTGTTTAAACCACACTAGTTTAGTTTCAGAGATTGACAGTTCACTGCTCTACCTGGAGCCCAAGGACATTTCAACATCTCTGTCATTCAGAAACAGATGCATCTCTGAATAACTCAGAATTTGACAGAACTGGGTGCATTGTTAAGCTCTTCCAGCAAAGTACTACACACCAATGATTCCTGAAGGGCCCAGTTACAAACAAAAAACATTCAGATTTAGTGAGAGTCAGATTTATATTATCGGTCAGCATACAGGAAACTCTTTAATTCCTTCAGTTGCAGCTCTAAATCCAGACTTGTTCTCACCTTTCTGACATCAACTGTTCCAAATCAACACCCTCCCTCTGCTGATATTCCTTCAATAGCTTATTTGCATGATCTGTATCAAGGAAACCAATGTAGTCTTCCTCATCCACAACACTAATGTAAAAGGGCTGGAACACAGGAGCTGAACTAGACGTTGCCGTTACCACTCCCTCACTGACCGGAGGATGTGTATTTGGGGAACCTGACTCATTTGTAGCTTCAGACAAGTGAAGCTGCTGGAACTGGAATGCACACTCCATCTCTCTGGACAAGGAACTGCTCACTGCTTCATTTAAGCCAAGCAGCTGAAGGGAGGCACATGCAGGAGATTCTGCTCCATCACAGACTCCCCAGTCATCTGCTTCATCACACCAATCCTTTGCAGCAAAGTTTGACTCTTGTTTCTGAGAAGAAAAAAAAAAAAAGAAAGAAAAAAAGGAAAAAGAACATTGTCAAGATCAGCCACCCTAATGCACTTCAAATACAGTTTCATAACAGATAAGAAAACTAAAACCTTAACCTAATGCTCATTTTGACTATTTTCCTCACAGTGGTAGTTACCAGCATACCCACGTTTACTATTCACAGCAGCACAGTTATGGCCAAAAAAAACCCCTCATTGGTGAAATGGAACAAGAATCCATTGGCTTTTTGAACGGCCTTTGTACATCCTGTTGCCATACCTTGGCTGCTGGCATGACCACTGACAGCTAGTTTGGGTACGTTTACCTGAAGCACAGTTACAGCACCACAGGTAAGCTCAAAGGGCAGAATACGGAGAAAAACAACAATAACAACAATACTGCCATCATTTTATCAGAGTATGAGATCATTTACCACAGACCAAAATTTCATATTGCAAATGCACCAGCTGAATAAACACTTTCTGCATGTCATCACTAGTTTGTAGCCATCCTCTTCTTGCAATCTTTTTAAGCCAACATGCAGGTTTGCTTCACAAGCAAAAATACCAGAAGTACACTAACAATAATTAAGTCAGATTAAATAAAAACAAGTATAAAAATAAGTTTTAAAAAAACCCTATTTAAATTAGAAAATAAAGAAAACACCTTAAAGATCCAAACCTAAGCAGTATAGCCCAATCATTTAAAGATGAAAAATAACGTTTAGGTCACTCAAGCAATTAAAATATTAAAGATCAGTTTTAACCATATAGTTGGACTGCAATCTCCACTTTAAAACAAGCCTAACATAGATCACAAATAAGAAATTAATCTTCTAGTAAATAATGTGTAGTACTTACGGTGTCCAAAATTCCACAACCACGACTTCTCCACGTGACCACACGTATTACTCAAAAGTAACACATAGCACAGCTCCTTGAGAAAGGTTATGGCTACTTAAACAAGTATATACAAGTGCAAAACTCATCCAACTCAACATCCAACACTTTTATTTTAAACCTTCCTCAGTACCACACTTCATACGGGACCCTGAAGCAAAGGGCAGAACCCAAGGAGGCAGTTTGCTGGTTATACCTGTTTTACGGTGTGATCTCGTGTTTCCTTTTCTCGTGTCTGCAAATACTGGGAGCGCAGCACCTTCCAGCTTTAACGTGCCGTGTAAAAAACCGAAAGGACAGTAAGGAACGGGTGACCAGAGCCGAAGCGGCACCGACGAGCCGCGGCGGAGCCGTGCCCGCTTCGGAACGACGCCCAAACCGCGCCTCACCTGCGGGGCGCTCCCCAGCAGCCCCTCCCGGCGCACGCGAAGACGTTGGCGACGCGGTGGGCGGGGGACCCCTCCAGCGGGCAGTACACCTGCACCAGGTGCGCCAGCGCCCTCCCGCACACCCCGCAGCAGGGAGAGCCCGGGCGCACGGAGGGCACCCAGTCCTGAAAGACGAACAGCACGGGCGCCGCTGGAGACGCCGCGAGGCGCCTCGACCGGCCTCTGGGCTGCGAGCCCCCTCGGGCCGGGGCCCCTCCGCCGCCATCCTCCTCTCCCCCCCCCCCCCACCCCCGCCGCCCCGCACGGTCCCGGCCCTACCGCGGAGCCGCCCAGCTTGTTGGTGGCCCAGGCGGGGGCCTGCCCGCCTCCTCGGCACGGCCCCACCATGGCGGCGTCTCGGAGCCCCAGCAGCACGGGAGGACCCGCCGCCATAGCAGCACCGCCCCGTCCGCTACGGCAGCCGCCAGCGGCCACGCGCCGCCGGATCGCTCGTCCCCTCCGGCGGCCGCGACGCCCCGGCACCGCCCGCTGGCGGGGACGCGCCTGTGCGCGGGGTCAGGCGGGGCTCGGGCGGGCCCGGCCCGCAGCGGCGCTGGCCGCGCTCCGGAGCCTGAGCTGGAGCCTGAGCTGGAACCTGATGTTTCTCCCCGCCCGTCTGGCGTTTCCTTCAAGGACATCACAGTACCTGGGGCAATTCTGCTGCGGAGGGGGAAACGAAGCAGGGACTAGTGCAGGGCTGAGGTACCAACCCTCACTAGGTAAAAGTCAATTAGCACATTAAAATTGCCTCTCACTGTGAAAGACGGTGCTCTTCAATGCTTGAATGCTACGGTTTTGTCCAAAAGCAGGGTGTTTCAGCACCTGCAGAGTAAAAAGAATTTTTTTGTGAGCTCCTATGCTCTGAATAGTTAATAAATAAACATATAAGTAAAAGACATTATATGCATCTTAGAGTTGGAAGCAAAAATCCAAATTCATGGTTTGTTACTCCTGTTACGTACAGGACTGCATTGATCTTTTTTTCAGCTAGTAGCAGTGATGGGCTTTAAGGGAAAAATACCTCATCCACAACTGCATCAATAAAGAGAGAAGGCTGGAGAAAAAAGTGCCTCTTTGTTATTTACATACTGGTTTTGCTTGGAAAGATAATTCAGCTTTCTTAGTATTGACCTAAAGAAATCACCCAAGTGACCTATTTTTAGTTATATGATGTTAAAGGTAACTAAGTTTCAGGTGTTGTTCTGAGTTTCTCTTACATAATATTATATAAAAACATAATTTTAGTACCACACAAAAATTTAATACTGAATGCTCAAGACAGAGAGTGACTTGTTAACCAGTTTCTGACTCCAGCTTCTTAGGGTTGGATGAGTAACAGGGCCAAAATAAGCTTACGTGGTAAGATTGCAAAAGAACTGATGAGCCAGCACAGTGATACAGAAAAACTGGTTATGACAACAGATAAAATAGCTACTAACAAAAGGTCAGGTTTGCAAAAAGAAGACCTTTCTCAATGACTGCACTTCCTAGAAAGGGTGCTGCATTACTTCCTCCGATGTGCAGTCCTTCCTTCTTGCACACTGTATTCAAATTCAACCAGCTGCTAGGAAGCGCCTCGCTGATGACACAAAGAACTGCGCAAAGCTGGCTGGTTCCATTTTTGCAATTTTAACTCTCCTATCTGGTATTTGTGAGCCTGCCTGGTTCACAACCTTTCCCTGGGGAAAAAAAAACCCTCAATGTTTACATTCCTGTGATGAATGCATTTCTACCCTGAAATGCATAAGAACAGACCGCAAGGAGGGCAGGGAATGTTCCTGTTCAGATTCTTCAGGTGCAGTGTTATTGTCCAAGTGCACTGCTGTGAAGTCCTGCAAAAGCCAAGGAATGGCTTTACATACAATGCTTTTGCTTCAAGTTATGTCAGTCTTAGAGAAGAATTTATTCTGTCTTACAAAATAAAGTACAGTACTAGCTATCATTTTTAAAGTTTACAATCTCTTTTGCTGTTTTCTTTCTTAAGCACTGAACCACTGCAGCTCAATCAGTTTTTTCACAGCCAGCGTAGTTGCAATTCTTTGCAATCAGCGTGACAAAAGACTGACAATTTTCTTATATTAACTATGCTACTTACTCCTCCCTGGGCAGTACTTTTTTCAGCAACTGAGTCACAGTGAACAGTCATCAGCTACGCTGTGCTGGGAATGCTAAGTGATTTCCAGAACTCCAATTCCTTCCATCACAGCTGAAGACCAGAGTCATGTTTCATGTAAGAGCTGTGACATAAATAAGTTACAACAGCATGCACAATACCGAGTATTTGAAAGTTTGAATGAAGTGGTATCATAAATGGGTGTGCAAATGGATTTTTTTCACAGGAAGCATCAACATGTGGAAAGCTACAATATTAAAAGGTCAGTAATAATACTGAATACCATTAAAATACTAAAATGTGGAAAAATATACGTTTAAAAATTACATACTTTAGCTTGTTTTTCAGGACAGTCAGTTACCAGAGTTCTGTCTACAGCTCCACTCTCTGAGATAGCTCTACAGAACAAACCCTTTGCAGAGAGGTGACCTGAGAAGCAGGAATGGCACACAACAAACATACTTAGTCACCAACTTAGAAAGGCACTTCTAGAAATGACATATAATTAATACATTTTTTAAAAAGATTACGTGTTCTATTGACAGAATGCGAAAAACAGAACAGCAGCAGCAGTTCTTGCTGAATATCATCAACTAAATGTACTACTAAGAATTTCTTCAAATATAGGTGCAGAGTGCATACATTTGTATGTAATGTATATGTACTATCACCGTGAGCTGAACTGGGTATCTCTACCATATGACCATTAATATTAAAGATATAAAATAAAATGCAGTTTGGAGCATAATGTAGGAATCTGCTACTTAAAGGCGAACTATACATTGTGGCCCTAGTATTATTGCTTTATCGAATTTATATTTGGGGTTTTAAAGTAGACAGATGGACAGAACGCTTCTTCTCACACAGTCAGAAACTACTTTGGTACCATATGTGCCCAATAAAATAATAGGCCTCACTTTTCCACAGAAGTTATACCTATGATTTTGCATTCACAAACACATGGGATTTTGTCTATCTTGTTTAAGATAATGATTTTTGTCAACCTACAAGTACAGAAACACTAATTCAACAAACAAACCAATAACGGACTTAAAGGCTACTTCGGATCAAAACAGGGGAAGGAATAAAATGTCCAGTGTGGCCCATATGCTGCATTAAGCAATATGTGACAGAACTAGCAGTATGGTTGAACACTGTTGCTACAATTAGCTGTTACTTAATGATGGCTTTTTGCAAGTAACGGTAACAACTAGTGTTCTGTGCAAGTTATTAAAAAAATGCCCAAAAGGGGAAAGCCAGGCGGAGGCTCAACGTAGATTGCACTGCTCAAGGCCCACTAATGTGTAAAAGCCAAGTTCACCAAGTGAACCCAGAGGTGAGGAGGAAGAAGACGACATCCTCAAGAAATCAACACCTGCAGGCAGAAACTTGGGCTGCCAGTGTGTGACTGTGACAGCCCTCCTGGGAAGAGTAGCCATAGACTGTGGGACACTGCGGGAGGTGAGAGGGTGAGCTCAACACTAGTTAAGGGGGTAGTTAGAGCTAATTTATTGCTGTTTGTTTATTGGTATGACTAAAGTTCTATAGATTCTTGGATGCTTACATTGTGTGTTCCTTTGTGCCTGGCAAGCGTATCTTGCCTGTCATGTAACTTTGCAAAAAAGCCACTCCACTCCCTGTGTGCCCTGATGCATTCCAGATATGCCAAAAATGTGGTCACAGCTGCTAGTGCCCTTGAAAGGAAGACGACTGGGGTGCATACTTTTCACATCAGCAGGTCTTCCCTTTGTGGGCCCACAGACAATGCTGAGCTAACAACATGCAGTGAACATCATCATACTTTGCTCTCCTCTCTGTCTCAGTGGGTGTCTGTCCTGCCAGCAATGCTTCCTCCCTCCAGCCAGCCAATTGTGAATTCTTTGCCAGGAAGGGTTGAAGAACAGATAATCACACCACAGAATGGTCTGTGAAAACCCTAGTGCCTTAAAACTCAGGTCCTGCAAAGAAAGCTGGAAAATTCATATCTGAAACGCTTTAGGTTGAAGAAAGAAACTGTGCACATTTCTGGCTTATTGGGTGTGATTTAACCTCTTGGAATTAGCCTGTATCAGTTAAGTGAAAGAAAAGGAAGTTCCAAAAAATCAAAAGCAACGTTTATTTATAACAGTTTACAAACCAAGAAAACAAGTAGAGATTTTCTGTCCTCATTTGTGAGATGTCAAGCCCATCTCACAGATGTTTTTTGATGGATGCTCTGCTCCCTACAAGCTATTTCCAATTAAAGAAAGTGGAAAGAGGCTATAAGAATGACAACTGACCATTCTCTTCTGAAAGAAGGGGGATTAAACATATAACATATGCTGACACATGCTATATTCTGTATAGATAATTTCTTACAGATTCCAATATATCTGCCAATTTCCCCCTCGTTCCCCCTTCTTACAGGAGCATTATTCAGTTTTGATATCCACTGAGTAGATACCATGGACTTTTTGAGCCTGAAAGATTGTGGAGTTTTTCTGCTTGCTTCATTTAATAGTGATTTTTAGTGCCGCAAACATTACAAATTTCCCTTGATTCACTCTTTTCATTGTGATCATGACAACAGATTACATAATAGTGAGTTAGAAGGTGAGTATTAAACTCTGCATCCTGACAAATTAATTGTTTAACTTCAGGTTATAAAAGCAAACTATACCCTCCACAACTCTTATAAATCTGTATGTTCTCTCCTTTCACTCATCATTTGTTTTGTGAGCTGTGTCCAAAACTCCATTTTACGTTCTTTCAATTTCTTTGATGCCTTTTGCATTAGATCTATTTCCAGGTATCTTTCATCCAGATCATACTGAGGCCAATGGACCAAGTCTTCTCCGTTGGGATTTCTGGAAATAATATAATGAAAAGTTAGCTTTGCATTTGCCTATCAATTGTTCTCTGACTGCTCAGGCTGAGAGCATTTCAGAAAACTAAGATGAGCTCAGATTATGTGATTCTAGTACCTGCATAGTTGGATGGTTTTTATCAAAATGCTCATGAGTGGAATAGCAAACATTTAATAATTGCTATTACTTTTGGATCTAAAACTCTATTGCTCCTGGATTTTTTTTTCTTTTTTGGTCTGCAGGTTCATTTAAAAGGTTTTTCTTGCAGTCATTAAGAATAGAAATAATTTGCTTCAATATTTATCATAAGTTCTGCCAAATTTGTAGGAACCACCATAAAAGTATTGTGATTATGTTTCAGGCAGCACAGCCAAAACTTGACCTGTAATTAGCATTACGATTCTCACCCATTTCTAGCAAAGTTGGTCCAGTATCTCATAACAGTTCTGCTAAGTTTCTTTTCTTCTTCTGTAGCATACCCTGCAAAGTGAGAGATGAAACAGCAACCTTAAAAACTAAATCATCAAACAAGTAGCAGCTATATAATTTCCAATAGACTGTAATCAGCTCTACTTGTTACTCTCAGCTATGGGAGTTTTACCTGAGCGGAGCTCTAGGAGAGAACTCAGAGGAATGGTTTCATGAAAAGTAACTACTACTAAAGACAGAAAATGCTTATGTTGATTTCAACGTTTCTAAGAGAGAAAGTCTATTCTAAAAGCCCTCCAGTAAGTAAAATTATTAATAATGATGTTTTAAATGGAATATTTTAGTAACCATGGATACATCACCGGCTAAGAATGGCTTTCCAAAGACAAAGGCGATCTCATCTGCATGATCTGCTTTTACAAACTCTGGTACAACACCTGTCGCTGAACTTGGTCGATGTTGAAATTCATAAAAGTAGACTGGATTGCCAGCATCTAGTAGAAAATATACAGAAGAGTGTTAGTTTGTGAGCTGAAAATACCTGCCACCAAAGATGATAAACTTTCATTGCAAGCTATTTTGATAAAATGAAAACACTATCAGTTTTTAGATAATGAAGTGTAATGCATACTGTCCATAAACACGCCCCAGGATGGAATTCTACATTTCTTCTAATAGATGCTGAATTAAAGACTCACCTCTATGGTATCTGGCCACTTCAATGGCTGAAAGAACAAACAAAGCGTCTCCTATTGCATCAAGAAAGCCATCTCGCACGTGAGCACGGTTTTCTGCATTCCCTATGTATTCATTGTATATTCGATCAATAACTTCAGAAGTAACACCCTGAAATGACCAACAAAAATACTTCTAATAATGACGATAAATATTATAAAGAATAACAGCACTAATTGAGTGTGCCATCTGCACGTCCCTGGCTAAACCCCAAACATTACCTTCTTTCAGAGAAAATCCTCAACTGTGCCAGAGTGTGGCTCAGAGCTCAGAACTGGGAGTTACGCAGCTATTGGATACAGATGTTCTCAGGGAAGAGAGGTTTGCAAGATCTAAAGATCACACATCTTTACAGTGATGCTGATAAATAGATATGGGAGTCTGTTTTCCCTACTGTGGAAATAACCCTCATAAGAGAAAAGAAATCCTGTTGGATTTCAAAAATTCATTTATTGTTGTAGACGGCCATCTTTTAGTCCCTTTCAGAACAAGCCTGGGCTCTGCCTTTCCAAGTTCATGATGGATGTCTATGACACTGAATGATCCATTGCAAGTACTGGCCATGTTTATAAAGTCCTTAATTCTTCCCTAATAATTGGCATTTTTCTACATTTAGTAGTTTCAAGAGAGCACAAAGGAACCAGAAGGCTAAGAGATTTGTAAATTACAGGGAAGCAAAAACTGAAGACACCTAAACATAGGTCTCACTGCCATTTTAAACATCTCAGGTTATCCTTTCTGGTCTCCAGCTACTGCTTCAGAACAGTGTGTTCTATAGGTCTTGTGTCATACCTGCTGGTACCATGTGTGTCTTGGATAACCTAGGGTATCTAAAATGTCACAAGACATCTATGTCTAGGTAGATGAATCACTCCTGGATTTCCATATAACTCCTTTTTTAAAAGAGGAGCATTTAGGATAGAAATTTAAAGTGTATTTTCAATTGCTAGTGGCAACAGGAATACACCATATCTGCTGTCCATTACTGCCCCATGGTAGGAAACTGTCAAACAGAAAAAATTTTGCCTCTAAAATATACCCCTCCAGGAGTACAAATATAGAAGCAGAGCAGTGAAGATGCAGCACTGGGTTATTCTGAAAATGGCCTCTTACCTTAAACAGTAATCCTAAGGAGCTCTGTAAAACTTGACGTGCAACATCTTCATCCAGACCATCTGTGTAAGGAGGAAATTTCATTACCTGCATGACACAGAAAATCATATTTATTAGAAAATCTTATATTAACAAAATGATATATAAGTAATGACATTATAAGTCTCTTACCCTAGGAAGTACCCATCCAAATTCACAGTTATTTACTCCTATTATATATGGGACTGCATTGATCACTTTTTCAGATAGCAATTGCCTGGGACTCTTTGGAAAAAATACACCATCTGCACATGCACTGATGAACAGGGAAGGCTGGAGGAAGAAAGAAAAAAAAAAAGGAAGCAAGCTTCATTAATACACAAATTTTGCTTCTAGAAAATAAATTCAGATTTTTACTGTAGTTCCAAAACAAAACAAATTATGTGCCAAGTGAAAATATAAGAAGTAATAGTATTCAAGCCATCTCTAAATTTTCTCTGACAGATTTTCTGCACTAGACCGAAGATTCTGTGGAGATTAGCATTATATTTTTAATGTTTGTGAAACATAGGTGATGATGTCCAATTTACATGTCTTCTTAGTTAGTTCAATCCTACTATGGATGTGTGGAGCAGTAGTAGAAAAACTAACTTCTGTGTTGAAACTGCAAAGGAACATGGAAGCCAGCACTGTGATATGAAATTTTAAGTAGGGCATAATGTATTATATTAATTAATTTTCAGGTTCTCCAGGAAAAACTGTGACATTTCATACACTCTTTTCCTTCCCCTAGTAGAGCATGACAGCAAAACACAAGTAGCTTAAAGTTCATTCAGAATGAAAGTAACCTGTTCACATTTTTCAGGGGAGGTATAGCATATCTGCAGTGTTGTCAAATCCTGAAAAGGTCAAGAAAGTCAGATGTTACATTCACATCAAGTTCTCCTAATATTACAACACGCAAATAGTATACTCAGTTATTTGAAATATCATTTAAATGCAAGTAGTATAATTTCACCTACCATTTTTAGTGTTATCTGTACTATCTCTTCTTCTGTTTTTTCTCTTAAGCATTCAACTATTGCAGCTGAACTGGATTTTTCACAGCCAGAGGCTGTAGCAATTCTCTGCAATTGATAAAAACAAACACTCACTTTTTCATATACTTCCCACAGAAGGCTCTATGCGCCACCGAGCCTGAGAGCCCAGCAGGGGGGAGTCTTTGAGTCAGGATCATTGAAGCCAGACATGCTCCAGCTGCAGGGGAAGAGAGTAGGAAGCCCCCATAACCCTTCACACTGTGGGCTGAGCAGAAGGACAAAGCATACTCCAAAATATTTTGGTACAGAAATAGACTAAGATAGTCATTCAGGTAAATAACATGCTGGGCTGAGAAGGCATGATGACATAAAGGAGTTAAGAGTGATAGACAGAATACAACCATGTAGATGGTATCAAAGAGCCCATTATACCATTCTTCATGATGTCTTTTTGGGTGGAGTAACAGCTGTCATTAGAGAGACAGAGCTTATCATAATGTTGCCTCTTTTATATCACAGATTATCAAATCTAGGTTTCTGGAAGCTGTTTCTTGTAATTGAAAAAAAAATTAGTTTGAAGTCAGCTCTTCTTTTCAAATATAAACAAATTGAATAAAGTCTTGTTTCTTTGCACACAACAGGCATCAAACAGGAGGGGAAGAGTAGAGTATTCAGAATCTGATGCCATTTTCCAGCCAAAAGTTATAGCTCAACTTTTCTTGAAGACAGTACATGTTATAGTGTTTCTTTACATTTCACACTTCTTCCCTGCCTTCTCTCTTCGTTTCTTTAGTCTTTTGTTTTCACTCAGTCATATGTGGATTTTTGGGGATTTGAAGAGCAAAACATCATTAAACATGCATTATTTGCACGCAGAAATACTGTCTTTAATGACTGTGGTTGTAGTTTCACAAGAAAAAAAAAACTGTACATTTTTGAATAAATAGCTTAAGATATGTAAAACTACCTGGAAAAATAATTAAAATTACCACAAAATACCCACTTGTGCTTCCTTCTCAGGCTGGTCAGTGAACAAAATCCTAACTGCGGTACCGCTCTCTGAAATGGCCTTATGGAACAAGCCCTTCGCCAGGGGAGATAAGACCTGGAAAAAAGCAAGAACAAGCATTACAAGCGTGACAATAAGCATTATGTTCTGACCACTGACTTAGAATTTCACTATCAGGAATTACCATTTAAAACATTTTGAAAAAAAATGTCATAAGACTGTCATAGTTCAGCTATGCAAAGGGCTTTGGCAGCACTGTCAGGGATAAGGAGTTCATGCCTGCCTCTTCCCCTCCCATAGCGCCTTGTTTCCAAGACTTCATAGAACTACACTGCAAGCCAGATATGGATCTAATGTAACTGCGTCCCAGATAGTCTGGCTGTGCTGCAGAAAGGGAATAAAGAACTATTGGCCAAAGGGCAGAAGCTTAGGAAACAGGAATTTTTATCACATGTATCACCGAACCCTGGTTTCACTGTGTGATCTGTACCAAATTGTGAGAGACCGGCAAAGAAGAACCTCTTAGCCAGCATGCTCAGTGTTGATGTACAAATTTTACATCTAGTTCAGCTGTCATGACTATTTGCCTCGGTTACTTTGCACAACTGACTGTCAAAGCAAATAGGAAATGGACAATACATCATTTTAAAAGACTGTTCTCAGAAGGATAAATTTTCGGGGGTTTGGCAGTGCAAAAACCCCCTCAGAATTTAATTTAGTAGATGAAGAATAACATTTTGGGTCTGAACTACAAGGTTTGGGTATGAAAAGAACATTTTCATCAATCAGAAGTTGCATTAATATCACATTGCTTTATAGACCAAGGTGATGTGTCATTTACTATAAAACCACCCCTTTTCTCTCACTGACTTTTCATGCAGGTACTAAAAATGAACGTGGATGGTGGTTTTTCCCCCCACGTAATTAAAATACACTATTACTGTGAACTTACAAGAGCAGAAACGCTGACTCCTCCTGCAGATTCTCCAACAATAGTGACAGATCCTGGATCTCCTCCAAAATGTATGATATTTTCCTGAATCCACTGAAGAGCTGCTACTTGATCCAAATATCCCCAGTTACCTTGGGCATGCTTATCACCAGTGCTGCAGAAAAAGAATAGATTTGTTTAAATGCTCAATGCAAGAAAAAAGGCAGAGAAAAATAGAATCTGTGGTATAAGAAATCAGCTGCCATTCTTTACACTGAGCTGCTTTACACAACTGAAAAATGGCTCAGGAAGTGTTGAGATTAGAGTGTAAATCAAACAAAAACAGACTTGAAAGCTGACTTGGGACTTGTAAATTGTTCCCAACTGTTGCATATGTAATTAAGAAATGCATAGTTTATTTGCATAAGCAAGTATTCTGCACATCTCTTCACAGAGGCTTTGCACACATAATTTTGGAAATCACTTAGCAAAAACTGAGCTAACATGTCTTACCTAAAATATCCAAGAATACCTAATCTGTACTGAATTGTTACAACCAGCACGTTGTCAAAGGCTGCTAATGCTGAACCATCATATGATGAAGCTGCTCCAAAAACTAATCCACCTCCATGGATCCATACAAAGACCTGGAAAGACAAAACCAGAAACAACCCAGCACAGATAAGAGCTCCTAGTGATAAAAACTAAATATAAACCAAAATACAATACTTTTTTGCTGTTTCATTCCTGACTCTTTCAGATTACATTTCACAAATGATAGAAGTCTTTCAAATATGAGGCCTGCGGTCTTACAAAATGCCATTGATTTTATTAAATACTTACATTATGCCAGTGCCCCGTGATTTTTCACAGATTATTTAGAGGAAATCAAACATTACATAGCTAAAATGTCAACAAAATTTTATTTGTAAAATACGATTTTGTGTATCTTTTAAACCTCAGCAAATATTTACTGGGGGAAAGCATATAACTTGATCATTATCACAAAACTGCACCTGTAAGTTTGCATGTAGTACAGATTGTAGGTTTGCTGTAAAATAATTTTGCTAGAGGTTTTATGATGATTTTGCTTACAGGCAGTTTCTCCTGTTTTTCTGTAGAAACGGGTGTATACACATTTAGGTATAAGCAATCTTCAGACACTTGGAGAAGAACTTTTTCTTTTCTATTAGTAATAATGTCCGAAAACCTCTGTCCTTGTACTTTATCCTGTAGACACCTGGATAAATGAAAAAAATAACAAGCAACAGAAATAACTAAAACCTCAAAGCTATGAAGTGTAGCTTTTTTTACTTCCACAATAAAGTCCAAACCAGAAACCAATCTGTAGTACGTTTCTAGATTGTTGGCAACAGAAAACATAAAATATTCTTTTCACTTTAAATATATTTTCTTCCTTTGACCTGGCATTAAGGAGATCTGTAAAAAGGAGCCACAGTCTACAGCAATAGACAGTGGCATGCAGATACAGTTTTGCATGTTTCAAAATATTACAGAAATATACCTGCAAATACATATGGCTATAAATTACTTCAATGAAAATGCAAATTAATTATTTTACATCTTCAATAGCTTCTTATATTGTAATGATAGGTATTTGGCTTGAGGCACTAAACAAGGGCAGTAGTACAAATGGAGTAAGACATTTACAATATAGACTAGCATTAGTCTGCATTTCTTACGTGTCCTATTAAGCATGTGACTCAGTTGGCATTTTTTTCTTCTAATATTTTATTCCAAGATTTCCTCAGCTTCTTTCTGTTTCTGCTCCAAAGCTACAGTTTCTAAACATTACTAAGTAATGGCCAAATGCTCCCAAAACAGAATATTATTGGCAAAGTGCTGGTCAATATTAGTTCATCACTGATACCCATCAGATAGGAGTTTTTAATAAAAAGAGCAGCTTACAAAGATGTCTTTAGAAATGCATTCATTGTAATAGTTGCAGGTGGTAACAAGATGGCACCAAGGAATTTATCTTTGTGGCTTTCGATTGCCCTGTACATCAGTGCCATGGAACTGCATGTAAAATAAAATTACTAAAAAGATCAATGGTTTTGTCATTGTCTTACATTGGTGGGTAGGAAGTGGCATCTCTGACCCCTTTCCATGGCTTAGGTGGCTGGGGTTCAGAAAACCTCAGTGGTCCAACTGGAGGCTGAGCAAAAGGAAGACCCAAAAAGACATTTACACTCCTCTCAGCTGCATCTACTTTGAATCGGTACCCTCGGACTGTCCCATGTTTGGTCACCACTTCTGGTTGCTCTGCTTTTTGTCCTGGGGGATGTGAGCACAAAATCACATAATTGGTCTGTTTGAATTGAAATTGCCAGATTTCTAAGAGCTTTAGCTACTTAAACATACACCCTTTTTTTGCTTAAACAATTTATTTTCATACATAAGGCTTCAACAAAGTCTCATCAGTATAGCTGACATTGTCAGCCTTCATTATGATACGTTTGTATGTATAATCTCCCTCAAGTATATCATTATTGTCTTACTATCCACACACTTCAGTCATTGCATACAGATCTTAATCCTTTTTGATCCAAGTTAGTTAGTTAGTTAAAAGTCCAATAGATTGCACACATTAAGAAAAGGCATTTCCTATTTTAGAAAGGACCTATGAATTCACAAAATATATTCTGGACCCTTGATAGTATATACAGCCAAAAGAAAAAGCTTATAACATACCTGAAAACAGTATGGCATATATAAATACCGTTAACATTTAGGTAAGATTCATTTTAAGATTGGTGTGAAAGTTCTCAATACCAAATTACAAATGTGGTACAGTGGTCTGCTCTGCCTCAGCAGACAAGATTTTGGGACAGGATTTTGATTATTTGCAAAAAAGGAAAATAGGACAAATGACTGAAAACAGATCACAAAAAGAAATTAAGAACTATTTGCTATTCAGACTGAATTTCTATGCAGCAAGGTTGGGTGCCCAGCTCCTCCGATAAAGCCGGGCTTCCCCTGGGTTAGCAAGCTGCACATGTGCTCTATTTCCTTACAGAAGGCAATAGGTAAAAACCCTTCTGAAGCTTACCAGTAGCTACAAGCGCTGTGACCCCAACGGCGAGAATCAAGGACAGCAGAGGTGTGCCCTTTCCAGTTGCCATTTTGCAAGCTAGTCACATATTTATCTCCTCAGTGTGTCCCCTTATATACTCGGTTAAGTGTAACTGTTACGCAAGGCAAACACTGATCAGGAAAAGCAATACTCAAGCTGTGAGCCAACCTAGCTGTGGGCAGCGGAGCAGCTGCCCTGCCTGTAAGCCAGTCCTCCGTTGGGAGTGCAGGGCCGCTCAGCTGTGTATAGCAACACGGGGACCTCCTGCCTTGCAGAGCGGCCCCACAAGTTTCATACTGGCTCCCTACTGCTCCGTATAAATCTTACTCACAAAACCTCAGGCATCAACTATGTGCTTTAAAATGCTTGGAAACCAGTCTTTCTCTGCACCAGGAGATTCGTCCTGCTGCTGTAACGCTACCATCTTTCACAATGAAGTTAGGATTTCTTCTTACTACATAGTAAAGAGACCAGGAAGGAAACTACACTTTTACTTTATTACATCTGTTTACTTCATTTTGGTATTAGTATCTCAATGTAAGGAACACATGATAGAGTCACAAAGAGCAAAATCCAAAGCAATACTCCTGAAAAATGTGCTTTTGCTGAAGTAAAAGTTGAGGCATTTTTATTCTCACAAAAGGATTTTTTATTTTTTTTTACAAAAACAATACTAGAAAAATCTTAGCTTTTCCTGCAGGGTGGATACTCCACCTGTCACTCAGTCCTGAGTGTTCAGGGATGTTTGTTTGGTGTCTAATAGCATTTTGCAAGACTAAAGAAATTATTTCTCAACTTTTGTAGTGTGGGAACAGTATTAAAGGATTTGTGTGATAACTACATATTTAATGCCTCTGAAAAGTCAGGAGGTTTTATAGCCTTCCGTGTGAACTCAAATCTATCATTGCAGCACAATACGAAAAAGAGGGAAAGATAGCTGAATAGAAATAAAAGAGATTTTTCTGTCCATGTTAACTAAGGTTGTGTTAGTTTTATATAAGCTTTGGGCTCTACCTTTTTTTTTTTTTTTCACTTTGGGCAAGGGTCACCAGCTCTTGCTCCAGAAAGGCTGTTTTTTATTTCTGTATCTCGAGAATTCTCAGTTGTCAGAGACAGCATTTCTACAGATTAATTTACTGCTTTGTTTTCAGCTAAGTGGGCCAAAAAGACCAACAGTCATTAAATTATTTTTAGCACATATATTATGCACCTAGTAGTCCTCTGTACTACGGCTGTGCTTGTGTACTTTACTCCAAATCTTCCTAAGTGTATCTGCATAGGTGTGATTCACAGCCCTTGTAGGTAAATCTCGGTCAACTTTAAACTGGACTGCTTAGAGAGCAAACTGTTGGCAGGTAGCTTCAGATGTACACATTCAGTGCAGGCTGAATACCTTCAGCATTTGCTCTGTTAATCCAGGGAGTCCTGCCCTCTACACTGAGCTCTGTGCTGCAGCAGCTACGCTGTTAATAATGTCAATGCTGTGTTAGCGGGCACGGCAGCTGGTTTTGAGTGTATAGCTAGTGCACAGTATACATTGGCAGATGGGATAACACTGTAAATTTGAGCTTCTAAGAAAATAATGTGGACAATAACTTCATTGCAGAATTTTTATAGCTGTATAGATGTTCTCTGGGAGACTTTTTTCAGAGACAAACATCACATTTATAGCTCACAACTACGTTTTGCCTCAAGTATGCATAGTAAAAAAGTTTAGAAGTCTGCATTTAAACTAGGGTCAGTTTGCTTGTTGACTTAGCCCCTAGCGAATATTCAAAGAAGCTGGAGCTAGAGCCTATGAAGCTAGTGCTTGGACAGCTTTAACACTCTGTCTCTTTAGCACGTGGTAATCTTGCATCAGAATGTCTCTGGGATGGGACAGAGTATCAGAGCACTCACCCCTAAGTAGACAGGAGTAAAACCTTTTAACATTTTCCACTGTGATTTATTTTTAGCACTGTGCCTCTGCCTAAGTCAGTTCCAATGCACTTCTCTGCATACACTTACAACATAAGCATATATTCTGTGCATATACATACAATGGTGCCTGTTTATCTCCTTTTAAAGGGAGTGGTACAGGATCTCAGGGGCATTGTATGTGCAATGAAAATCTATCAAAACTATTTTAAGATTATATTCCCCTCACAAAACATGTTAGCTAAAACAAAGGAGAAGGGACAGATGCTCAGCAGGAATTCCCACTTACAAAACAGCAGTTGTTCTAACAGTCTTAACTCCACCTCCCGAGTTCTGACTGGCAATAGAATTTGGGCAGAAAGAGCTAGGAAATCCCACCCTATTTCTTCCAATAAAGCCATAAGGAAAGAAAGGATGGCCAGTTAGTTGCTGTAGGACATTATTAGCTATGAACAGTCTTAAATTCTTCCAGAGATACAGAGGGGAGATGAAAGAAGAGGGAAAGAGATGCCTAGTGCCCCATACGATCTATGGAGCTGCATAATGCTGCTGGTAGCAGTAAGGTCAGGAATATGGCTGGGATGGCTGGAGCAGCCTCAGAGGCAGATATAGGAAGCAAACAAGACATAGCAGAGAAAGAAGTTCTTGATAACAGTGAAATGAGATGTTCAAGACTTGTTCTTGGCAGTCCAAATGCATATCAGCTGGTAAGGGCACTGGAATAATTCTGGTAAACAAACCCCTCTAGCAAATCCCCCAGTGCGAGTCACGAAGGCCTGTGACCCAGTGCAGAGAACCTGGAACTGCCTGATGGCACAGAGAACAGCCTGGAGCACAATGTAAAGCACCATGGAAAAGACAGAAAGTGTGAAATTAATGTTACCATTGTTGATCCTTCTAAGGGAGTTATTGCTAAATTTAAAAGAAAAAAGTGTGGGTAGTGGAGACTGTTTCTCCCTTTTCTAACATTTGACAGAAGTCTTAATTCCGGCACTACTGTTACCAATTATGTACCACAACAGTCAGAAACATACTGTTGTAAAACTGACTTAAAAAAGAAACTAAAAAATGTTCTGCTTTGTTGTTTTTGGTTTTTTTTCCACAGAGGACATTTCTGTATCTAAATCAGACCAAACCTTCTGTACCATCACTGACACACTTGACATCAAAAGACAGTTTTATTTGCAGATCAAGTCTTTATTGATTTCACTTTGTTAAAACCATGTTGCTGCTACATTCTGTCTTCAGTGATGGGGAAGTGACAGAAAAACCTGAGCAGCAGGGAAATCTGGTACCTATATTTCATAAGTGAGGCTTCTGTTGAAGGCACAAATCCAGGAAGAAGTAAAGGATCACAAAGGGGAAATAGATCAGTTGGAATTATTACAGTGAATAATTGCAACTACAACAACTGTGAAGAAAAGGTGAAAAAAAGGGAAACATAATTTTATCCTCAAAATTATTTAAAGTAATTTCTTTTACTATCCTAATAGTTTGCCTATTATGTGCATGTTTAGACTGTAAACTATAACTCTGAATTAACCTTCTTGTTTTCTGTTCTTTTGTTATTTGTCTTTTCAAACATCACCTTTCTCCAGAAGTCTACCTTCTTTTCTTTCAACTTTCTGGCTTTTTTTTGTTTTAGATTTATCTGCAAGTATTCTTCATTTAGGTTATAAGATGGCCAGTCAACCAAACCTTCCCCATTGGGATTTCTGTAAACAACAAGAAAGCAAGCAGTTAAGATTGAATCAACAAAATAGCTAATTCACTTTGGAGTCAGTATAAACCAGTAATTTATGTAATGAATTTCATGATTCTTACCCATTTCGAGCAAAATTAGCCCAGTACTTCATTAGAGTTCTACTAAGGTTCTTTTCTTCCTCTGTAACTTCACCTGAGAGACAAAATACAAAATAATTATTACACGTGGCAGAAATCAAAACATTGCTACTACAAAAGCAGTAGTACAGTCTGTGAATATGTTTTAACAACTTACTGATTACAACAGAGGCACCATACCTGCAATATGTTAGTAATACAGCAATCATCAAGACAAGATTTCAGCATTCTTTATGAATGAGATTAGCATAATTCTCCTTATTCTACAAATCGGGGAATTGGGGTACAAGGTAATAAGGTAATTTGCCTGTAGCTTTTCAGAAATCCAGAAGCAGAACCAAAAAAAGAACCCATGTCTCCTGAGTCCCATTACAACTCAAGGAATGGGCCACATGTTTTAGTTTCATAGATCTCATTCTACCTTTGTGGTACTCAAATTCTCCCTATTATTCAGAGCATGACTAGGCAAAGATTCCTTCATATTGATACAAGACAATGTCATTCTATGTCTCAACGCCTCAAGAACATTCATTTAAATATAGTTACACATATGCCCACTGTATCAGGTAGGTGAAAATAATTTTAGTTACAGTGTGTTATTAACTATAAATGCATCTCAATACATCAAGAAAAATATTTGCTATTTTAATGCTCTCAGTAAATTCAGGCAAATAGAAAAGATTTGTATAGTGTTTTCTAGTGTAGGATAAGTAAAAAATAGATATAAAATACACGCAAAATCAAAAGGCTCTAGTAACAGATTAACAAATGCTTTTACGACATAGCTGGATTGCTCCAAAGTTCAATGGAGTAAGAGGAAATACTTTCATTTATGTAGGCTTTGAAACAGACAATGAACTACTGTGTAAATGACAAAAATAAAAACATAAAAATGGTGAATTCACTTAAATAAGTAGAATTTCTGTGTTTCTTTGTTAAGGTAAGAATTGCTCCTAATTTGTTTCATGGGAAAGAAAATATTTCATCCTGAGTATTATTGCTTTAGTCATGCAATTAAAGAAAATTGCTGGATTCATAATATTGTTGAGGATGTGGCAACTCGTATCTGACTCTTCAATGACTGGCACATTCATTTGGACTGTAGCAACATGGGATTCTGCCTGAAGGAAATAGTCTTCAACCTAACCATTAGATCTTCATGCAGAAAATGAAACACTGGAGTTCTGAGCCTTGCTCTGATCAACACAACTGCAACACTATCTGCAAAAGAGACCGAGTTCCCCATTTGCTGGAGCCGGACAGCCCATGGGATTTCCTGGAAAGGAGGAAACATTAGCTTAAATTCCTCAGGAAAAGAAGAAAGCCTAGGTTTCCTGCTTCCCAACTACCACGCTAATCCCCTGCAAGTTTAATTGACCTTTCCTTCAATTTCTTTTTCAGCCAAAGCTATTTGGAAAATTCATGAACAGTGCTGGTATAATGCCAGTGATGTTTTCTAGCAAATGTTCTGTTTGCTAAAATATTGACAACGTGTAACTTCCTGTGCTTCAGAAACAGCAATCTGTACATGATAAAGAATGGAGAAGACAGTAAATTAGTGTTAAACAAATTCAGGAGAAAGGGTTACACTTTGGTCTCACTGTTAATATATGCCCTTTAGTCTGGTTAAAATGGAAGTAACACTACTGAATAGAATAATACCAGTGTTATGAGAGTAATTTATAAGTGCATATTGAATGTTCTATTCCTTACTACATAGCTGAATATCACCAGCCAGATACGGTCCTCCAAAGACAAAGCCAACTTCATCTCCATGATCAGCTTTCACATACTCTGGTTTACTATCCCAATATGAAGTGGGCCGATGCTGATATTCAAAGAAGTAGACAGGAGCTCCAGACTCTAGAAGATGTAACATTTAGAGAGTTAAAGAAGAGATGCATAAATTATGGCTGACATCAGCTGTTTAAAATCTTACTTGACCAAAGCTTTATTCTGGGCATATTTTTAATGTAATGTTACATTCAAATATGTATTTTAATTCAAAATTAAGAACTCACAGCACTCACACAAAAAAATTAAAGATTCACCCCAGGAAAACATACAGAAACCAGAATAACATCAAATTATTTTCCAGTTCTGGGTATTTTGGCATGGCTTGTCTACACTTAAATATCAGAAAATCTCCAAACTACAGAGCTGCTGACTTCCCAAGCAGTGGTGGGCCAAAGGACAAATTCCAGGTTGCTTTAATATGGTTTAATTTTTAAGCTTGTATACTTCACTTGGCAAACATTTACCTGTGTTATCATGCTCTGCTCTCAATACATTGTGACTATGAGCACAAGTGCAAGACACTAGCACAAAGATAACACACTACCTACGCTTGCTTTACACAGTCCTGCAGACCTATATCTCTCTGCACCCCCAACAAATTCCCAGTGTGAATCTCAAGAAGGGCTGCCTACACACAACAGGATTTGCGTCATTTGATCCAGCATGTAGTAAGAGGTTTGAATATCCTACTGGTGTTCATTAGCTCACCCTTGTGATAATTCAATGCTTTTATGGATGGCATGACAATTCCTATATCCCCTAGCAAGTCCAGAAATCGGTCCCGTAGCTCAGCAGGATCATCTGTATTTCCTAGATATTCATCCACTATCACAGGCAGAAACTCTGATGACATATACTAAGAGAAAAAGGGGAAACAAGAAACAAACAGAAAAACTATCACACTCTGAATTAGCAACTAAAAATATCACCTTTTAAACTCCAGATATTCCGCAAAGGCGCAAAGGTCCAGGGTAGCACCCATGCTGATGGGAAACCATGATGGCAAAGAAAACCTATTCAGACTTTTTGTGGGGTGTTCTGGTTTTGGCTGAGATAGAGTTAATTTTCTTTCTAGTAGCTGGTACAGTGCTGTGTTTTTGATTTAGCGTTTTCCGTTGTTGCTAGGTAGTTGTAGTGTCTACACTAAGTCAAGGACTTTTCAGTTTCTCATGCCCTGCCAGGTGCACAAGAAGCTGGGAGAGCACAGCCAGGACAGCTGACCCAGACTGGCCAAAGGGATATTCCCCACCATATAATGTCACGCTCCAGACAGAACTGGGGAAGCAAGCCAGGAGGCAGATTCGCTGCTTGGAAACAGACTGGGCATCGGGTTTTTTTTTTTCCTTTCCGTTGTGGTGATCAATTGCATTTCTGCCTAATTAATTTTATTATTATTGTTGTTGTTGTTACTTTTATTTTTATTTTCTTCCTTTGTTAGCCTATTAAATTGTCTTTATTTCAACTGACGAGTTGCTTTGTGGGTTGTTGTTTTTTTTTCCATTCTCCCCCACGTGCCCAGCTGCGTAGGGCTTAGCTGCTGGCTGGGGCAAAACCACAACATGGGGGGAAAAAACCCAACACCAAAAACCAAACCAAACCCCTCAGGTCAAATTTACAAAGATTTATATGGGTTAAAGCTCTACAGAAATCAACAAAGATCCAGCAACTTCTCCTGATAATACCTTTTTCTTATATTTTCTTCAGGAGAAAAGAGATGATAATAACAAAAGTAAATTCTCTGAGTCCTTGAAAGATTTATTTACTAGTAGACTATAGGGAAAGACCAATGGGATCTCCAAACACAGCTTACGTTTTTAGTGTTAGAATTTGCAGCTTGGAAGTTATACTTCAAAACTAGGAGTGCAAAGGAACTACTTTAAAAGTTACATTTACTTTAATGCAAACACATTGAAAAATCCTGTCTTGAAACCCATCGACCAGGAGATTAGCCATCAGATGCCATAAGATTAGGGACATGATTACAGCAATCCTACATACAAATGTGTAAGATTAAAATTGGTTGGTTCAGCACTCTAGAAGGAAAAAGGTATTTCCCCAAACCCCAGGCCTGACTCAATCCTATTTCTGTGTCACTCCATACACCGTAGTCCTGTCAACTTAGCTGGGACTCTCCCCAAAGCATAACAGGACCTCAAGTCTTAGTAACACTATGACTCAAGCAGGAAATTAGAGAACACCAAACTTCACAAACCTGTTCTATGCATTAAAAAGAAATTTCACTTCCCAAATTAGATTAGTGCAACAGTTCTTACCATCATCGGCAGTAAAAATTCTAAAGTTGAAGTGATTGATTTTTTATCTCCTATTTCCTTCAAACCTGGTATTTTTGATGTCTGCACAGAAAAAAAAATGTTATTAGCACCACTCTCCAATATTTTTAACATTAGAACTACATTATTTCACTTTATTCTTACTACTGGTGTTTTTGAAGCCTTATATCATATGTAAAAATGCAGTATGATGCAGCAGCTGTCTTGAACAGCTTGTATTTACAGCAGTAAATGTTTCCTCGGTGAAGGCTGCAACACAAACCACTCATACTAAGTAGTTTATCCTTAAATCAACACACATTGTTAAGAAACTTATAAGACTAGAAAGCATTAGGGCAGAATTGAAGTGAAAATCTTCTGTCTCAAAGGCTTATTTTCCCTCTGGTAGGGGGGATCTTAAAAGTCACCAGCAGCCTCTCTGTCTCTAGTCCAGTTGTTTGAACCCTTTGAAGTAACGATAAGGCAATTCTCCTCCTCTTTTAGAGCATTACATAAAATGACTTTTCTGTCTGCAAAATGAATTAGAACAGATTCCACTTCACATTTTTCTTGGACTTAGTACCAGCACACTCCCAGAGACACACAGTTACTACATAGATTCAGAACAAATACTTTGTACTACCTAGATGAACACAAGGTCTTAGGAAATGAAGAAAAGAGGACAAGGAAGAGAGAGAACACAAATCCACCTGCTGCAGTTTTGTGCACTGTACAGCAACTGCTCACCTTTTAGAATTGCCCATGGAATTCATATGAAAAAGAATTTATGCGCCGCGAATGGGTGGGACACCCACATTATCCCCATACTCTGCCTCCAGCCGAGATTTTCAAATGACAGATCTTTCTGCATGGTAACAATGATATCATGGCAATGATATAACCAGCAGCCGGTTCATAATGACATACGGGGTAAGCTGTTTAAGGAGATCAATGCCACATTTTTAAACATTCTATGTGTCCATCCTGAATATCGTGCATGTAACATCTGTGTGTTGTG